>NW_020897703.1:15709325-16309325 GCF_003984885.1 Neopelma chrysocephalum
GTTTTTGACAGTGTGAGACTACCTGAGCAGACACCTAGCTGAGCTGGGATAGCAAAGCACACCAGGCTGACATCTGCACAACTAGAACACCAAAGGTTATGGCCTCTTCTCAGCTTGGTGGCTGATGGCAAAAGGTGCTCACGATGTCAGTGGTCAAATTAAAGACCAGATATCTAATCAAACTCTGGTTGAATTTGTGAGCACATGACAAGTCTGTGATCAGGTTTCATTGCTGCTCAGCATTCTGGACAAGAGTTTAGTGGATTCTACTGGTAATATGGCACCTATCACAAGTAGCCAATCTCCCTTATACTATGAGTGATGGCTGCTGCCTGAGAAAAACAGAAAGATAAATAATTATCATTTCCGTATTTGATGGCAATATTTTGAATTAAAAGCCATGAACTCCTTGTGCAATGATTGAATATGTAGTAAAATGTTCAGCTACTTAGATCACTGTTTAAAAAAAGTGAATAGCTTTCTTATTTTAGCTTGGATTAATATTTTGAATTTATCCAGATCTGGAGATCTGTCCTCAAACTACATGTTTTCTCTGTTTTGCCCCAGGATGGATTCAGTGACCTTGAATAATCTTTTGACTACCTAAGTATATAATCCCATTTTCCATGTAAGTGCAGTTATGTTAGATAGAAATGGGATTTTATGGTCTTGCAGTAAGTTATTTAACCTGAATTTAAAGTTGGTTCCATATAGTCTGAGTAACTTTATTTTCTGTGAACGTGGCTGTTTCTGCTGATGATTTGAGAGAGCCTCCTCAACAAGCCACAGAGGACAAATACATGGGTAAGTATGCTTTGAGGTCACATCTTTGTTGAAGAAATGCAACCATCATAGTGGATTTGTGGAGAGCTAGATATCCAGGGAAAATGCATCTGCACATCACAGAAATGAAATGATTGGGTTCTGAATCAGAGAAAAGTCACATAATTTCTGTACATGGTTCTGCATTTCTCATCCAGAAAACTGACAGCTATGTTGGGCCACATCATCAGAAAAGTATGTGCATAACATTTCCCATCACCATGGATTATGCACCAATATGATTATGTCCCACTATGGGATTTTTCTGCTTAGTTGAAATACATTAATACCTCTACAGCAACCTGTGTCTTCTCCCCTATAAACTGGAGTTTTGTTTGTTGTCTGTGCAAGTTGCTGATGTAGGTATTAATGTATAAGAAATGAGACGTGACTGGTAGATATGATGATACTTAAGATTAAAATGAACCTGTGGCAGAATGTTGGGTGAACAATATTTCTTTAAAATCTTTCCAAGAAGTGCAGGATGGTAGAGAAATTTATTGTGCCATTACTGTTTTTTAGAGTGCACAGGACAGATTGTGCAATGTGTTTTATTGTAGGAAATTTCACACAGTCCAAAGTCATTATCTCTTACAACAATTTTTCATGGTATATGCTAACGAAGTAATAAAATGTAAAGGCCTTTTATTTAAAATAATAGTTAGCTGCTGCTTTGTTCTACTGTTATGCAGTATTCTGTGCAATTTTTGATCTCTTTAGGGGAGTTTATTAGATTTAATTCAATGGAAGCAGGAAACTCCTTTTGAAAGAGAATTACTTAACATCACATCAAGTGCAATAAATGCAAAATATCATCATGATACTTGATAATGTATAAATTACAGTCTTACAGACAGCTCAGTATAAAATATTGCTATGGTAGTAACTGCTTCACTCAATCTGTGTCAGTTGAGTCTAGTCTATATTGAGTGTTCATCTGCATAAAAAATATATGATTACTGTGGTACATCTCAAAGATAAAACTCTGAGTATGAGCGTTAGGAAAATGTTGTCTCAGTGATAATGAAGACTCTTCACTAAAGCAAGCAGTCATATTTTTCCTCCAGTTATAAAGCAGAGCATACCTAATTTGTTATTATTAAAATGCTATTTTTACCTGTACAGATCTATGCTGCTGTTGGTACTGAGCAAAGGTCTTCTGTGGAGAGATCCTCTGCACTTTCTCGAATTGTTTCCGCACGGCTTCCACTACTGTACCAGGCACGGTACAGAACTTGGTTTTCTGTGAACCCTAGAGTGATAAAATATGTCCAATTGCAATTGTTTTCCCTTTGCACTAAGAACATATTTCTATGAGTTGTTTTTTTTTAAAAAAATAGTTAACAACAGTATACTATAATGCTTATAAATTTCAAAAGAAAAATTTGGAAACTCTTGGTTATGTCTGTAGCCTCTTACAGGCAACTTCCACCAACGTAATCTGTAAACCCTACTTCTTTAATATTGCACATGAGCTAACATTAGCATTCAAAATAGACACAGTAATGAGATAATTATTTTTCAGGTGTTATTGTGAAGATACAAAACATATATGTACTGTTAACATTAACTATTGAATCTCATTGGCCCATTTTAGAACTTGTCAACCAAAAATTAGGACCTGCAAATTATGAAGTTCTTATGAAGTCTGAATTTTGCAATCTACAACCTAGTTAACAGTAATATGCTCCTATGTGAAACAGCTCCTGCTGATGTAGCTGCATATTTATCTCTCCCTAAAGTAGTGTCTGAGGACTCAGTGGTCTCCTCTGTAGTTTTAGGGATCAGCCACGTGTTTTCGTCTATGTAATACTCTCTCTTTGCAGGAATGACTCAGACAATCATAAATACTGGGTTTGGCAAGTTCATAGACCACTGCACAGGAGCCATACATTATGTTTTAGACAAATTGAAGGTATGCTTGGCCTGAATCTTGAGCACCAAAAGAAGTAAAATCCATCTACTCGACTGGCAGTAGCAATCACTTTTAAGAACAGTCCTTCTGCTGTTCCCTCTTCTACTTGTCTCTTCTGAGTTCTGTGGCATTTAGAGCTGCCACCTGGTCTTCTCTGTATGTTTTCAATAGGTATTGCTGAAAAACTTGCAGAGAGCTTCAAGCAGGCCTTTGTGAGATGATCTGTCTTCACCAATAACAGCACTGAAGATCATAAGACTGTCCTTACCCTCAGGCTTCCTGTTCTAGTTCTGTCCCTTATGTGTTACCTCAGATGGTACTAGACGAAGCTTTTAGCATGTGAACTTTATTTTCTACAGAAAATAAACCACCCAAAAATTAGGAATAGCCTTGTAATGAAGGCTACTAAGTAAAATTAGGTTTAGTGCTTACACCTGATGAGGAAGTAAGCAGATCATCAAAAAAACCAGACTTTTTTTTCCCCGGTGATGACGGTGGCAAGATTGTATGTGTACATGGATGTGTGAATGTGAAAAGTAATTATTTTAGTGAACAAACACTTCAGGCACACTTTACCAGCCATTTGGAGATATTTAGAGGGGGTAAATGCAGTTATGAGTCCTTTAGGACTTGTATAAATTCCCTTTAATGGAACCAGATATTAAGTTCTTTTTTTAGGCAACCATCCATTTCAGCAAGAAATTGGGAGGAGTTCCTGAGTGAAAATGAAGTAGTTCCTATGTGCTCAACACAGTTAGATTGGATCAGGCTTCATGCAGTTCTTTTCTTTGTGAGAGAGTACGAACTTAAGCAGTTTTTCCAATTACAGGACTAGAGAACTGGGACCTTCTCAGCCAGGTGAACTGCAGGAATCTGCAACCAGACAGTTGGGAAATAAGGAAATCAGCAGGCAGGAGTTTGGTGGTCGGAAAACACCTGGACTCTGGTGTCTGTTTTCACTGTGTGGTTTCTGGGCCATCCAGGCCCCCAGTTCCTTCAGGTGATGCAGACCACTTTTCCGAAGACCAAAGTGCGGGTAAGACTGAGGATCCTTCTACAGCTCTACTGGCATATGGACAAAGATGCTGGCTGGTGAAGCTGAATTGTAGTTCTTCTTTTGCTGGATGTGGTCTCTGATTTACAGAAATTACTCTTGCCTAGTTTACAGTGAAAAAAAGATGTTCTACCCATGTGCCAAAAGTTTAGTGTAAACAAAGACCATTGTCATTCTCACATTATAGCAAGCCATCATAATGCCTTCCATTTTCTTATTCAGGGAGTCTGAGCTACTACTTCTAGGTAGGATTTTAAGATATGGTAAAAATACACTTTTTTATCCTTAGTATTTCTGCAGAACTGAAGCAGATTTTCCTGGCTGAGATGTGAAGATCCAGTTCTCAGATACTCCTGACTGATAATTAAACATGTGGTGAAGTGGTCTATTTTAATAGATTATAAATTCTCTCATATGTTATGTGATACTTGGTATCAATATTTTACATTTTGGGGTAAAATACCTAAGCTGTATTGAAAGACATATAGAGAGATGAGTAAAACAAAATTAAGAAATTTTTTCCTATATGTTCTTTATATATAATGCCCCTTTTTAGTAACTTTATTACAAAACAATACTTTTTCATACACCTTGTCTCATAGAGCTGCTATTTTAAAATGCAGCAATTTCAAATTCTTTAGTTTGAACAGTGAGAGATCTAAACTTTATGTGGTTTTGAATATGATTTTATTTTTTACTAATATTTTTAGTAATGCAGAAACTGCTGGGTTTTGCCATTGTAAGCTGAAATAATAACTGTGTTGTTAATCTGCCACAAGCCTAAGGCCCTAACTGCAGTTCATGCAACAGTGGAAAAAAAAAGAACAGTCCTTCCAATGAGTAAAGGGAATTGTCCAGGTGACCAAAGGCTTATAGCATGAAAAATCTCATTCAGCAGAGACAAAGACTGATGCATCCATATGTTTGCTAAGTAGATTTAGTAATTTGGGTTTCAAATTTTGATCCCCATAATGGTCCATGAGTCAGGTTGTTTACATAAAGAATGCAGGATATGTCACAATGCAAAGCAAACAGAGTTAAGAAGGTAAGAAACTATTGATATCTTACATGAGCAAAAGACACAGCAGCCTTGTACATAGCCATTCTTTCTTTAAAGGAGACATTCTCCTGGAAATCCAGCAGTGTGTTATCAGCCCTGGGAGTGCTCTCTTTAGGTCCTCTTACAGGTTTGCGAGACCCCACTGCAGGTGCAAACAGACATCTTATTTTCTAACAAGGAAATGGGTACCTTTTTTTCAAATCTTGATAGAAAAGCAGTAGTAGAAAGAAGCAGTATTACCAACTTTTTAGGAACTATCTTATTTTCAATTTAGAACTTAACAGAGTACAGAAAAATTTAATTCGATGAAAGTTTTGAAACTGGGGGAAATTCCTTGGGGAAAAACCAAGAAGCGTTTTAATAAAAAGTATATAATTATAACAGCAAGTATGGTAAAATTTTCTTGATATTGTTATTTTTGCATTATTTTATACAGTTAAGTAATTGTAAGTACTACAAATAACCTATTATAATTAGATATATTATGTTCTAATTAGCTTTATGCATGATAGTATTAATTTGCTTAGCAGTCTGTTCCAAGTCTATTGTAGATTTCAGTTGTTTACTGATACTTCATTAGGGTATGTTTTAGTTGGTTTCGTACTACCAAAACCTTATTGAAAATTGTCTCGATTGCCAACTACATTTTAACTGTGTTTCAAGGTGTGAAGAGGTTATAGACTTATCTAGAAGCATCTACAATTCAGCTACAGTGAATCTACAACAGCTCAGAGTAGTCCAGAAAAAGCAGCACCGAGTTACTAGCACTAGAGGGTTCTTGTTGCTGCTTTCTACATACATTTGACTGTGTTAGAAGAATTCAATATACCAAGAAAAGTGCCTTAAATTTAGTGTAAAGGTATTTTTCCTTCTTCTTTCAGACAAAGGGAAAAAAGTATGTTATGAACATCTCTCTTGTCTGTGATAAGAGGCAGAAAAGATTTCATATAATCCTATAGGCTGGAAGTTCCTCTTGCCCTCCCAGGGTTTTTCTGAAGTACAGGCAAAATTGGATTGAATGACACTGGGTTTCTGTAACCAGGAGGCTCCCTTACCTTTTGGAAGAGGTGAGAATTGTAAGACTTCAACAAGATACATTTTCAGTAAAGCCACCAGAATCTAATTTTTTAATCCTTGTGCTGCCAATATCAGACCACTCTGATCTTCCTTAAATTCATCTATGTTTCTCCTTGTCCTTACATAATAGGACAGAATAAATTTGTTGCAATCTGCATTGCTTTTTTTTTAAACAGTTGTATTTTCAGAAATTTCAGAAACAGACGGTAGCTGAATGGAATTATTTCAAAAAACTCTACCAAAACCCACTCTATGTCCCATCCCAACCTCCATCTCCCTGGCCCAGTGTTGTATATCTTGGAGCTTCTCAAAGTTGAGGAAATTACTGACTTAACAAAGGAGAGAAAGAGGCAGGAAGAAACAGTGTGGGTATGTTCTCCTGTTCTGTTTATTCAATTCAAGCCAGTAGATAACTAAATTAAAACCTTAAAATCCTTTCCAAAAAGGAAAGTCAAAGAGGAAGCTTCAGATGTGTGCTTTCTGCTAGCCATTGGCAGTTTACTTGAATTCTTAAATATTTTGGCACCCTGTCATCATCTTGATGATGATTTGCAGACATTAAATTCAATAAATCAACTTGCTTGACATAATTTTCTAAGAAATTAGTAACTTTTCTTTGAACAGTGTTGGCTATCCATGATGTCCATTTTTAGGCCTGACTGTAGCATTTGCCAAAGTCAACTCCTTGTCGTAGAAGCCTAACTGTATTACATTTTGTTATACATACATGCATTACAAAATCATATTGTTATACATATATGCATTACAAAACTATGTGCCTCGTCAACTGAATTTCTGCTTACCTAAGCTGCTTCAGTATTGATTATTGTATTGCCTTAATGAGGCAGTGGCTGTGAAAACAAAAGATACAGATAAAAAAAATCCTCATTTTCTTTTAAAGTATTCACTCTTTAACATTATGAAATGCAGCAACAAAACAGACTTTTCAAAAAGTTGTCTGTTCATCTGGCACAGAACAGAGTGCCAGAGAAGGGATATCCTACCAAACAGGGAAGATTTCCAAGGCACGTCTGGCCTTTCTGCCTATTCCCTATAAAACTGTTAAGCTGGCATAGAAGTTCAGTTCAGATATAGCAAGCAAATATAACAAACAGTTCTAATCTTCGGTAAAAATCAGATGCAGACATGCATGGAAGAGTGATCTCAATGTAAACATACACATAGTATTTTTACCTGACCCTGCTCATAAGATACATAAGGATAATTTTCTTTTTTATTTTGCTTATCCTATGCATTTGCCTAATGAATGTAATTATGATAGAGAAAAGAATTGTACAGTTAAAGAAATAATAATAGCAGCAGTGAAAGAGTCAGTAAAAGACAGCTGGAAGGAAAAGATTTTCAGAAAAAGTAGAAACCAGAAGAGGGAAAAAATTGCTGTTCTTCAAGTAAGAAGTCTGTATACTAAACCAAATCTAATCAAAAGAATATAAAGATTGGAAGGACCTTTTGGCAACACAGGATAGTCCACCATAGCCAAACAGTGTCAATTCATTTTTAAAGGCAGATTGAATTATGTGACAGACTAGTACCAGAATGAAATTTCTAAGCCATTGCTTTAGTTCTCAAGAGTGTTAGGAGTTTTAAAACTTTCTTGGTATTGCTCTGATTCAACAAGGGATTCTTGGATTCTACCTAGCCATAACCATGTGAATGGTTTCATTAAGTGCAATGGGAATACTCGTGTGCTTAAAGTTAGACATTTGATTTAATTCCTTGCTGATATGGGGCCAATGAATTTAATGGACTGTTTTAAAAAACATTTTAATAGAGACGTATTATTAACCACCTGGGGAGTGAAGGTAATAGAAACTATTCTCTTGTTAGCTTTAAAAGCTTTAAACAGGAAGTGCCCTGTCTCTAGAAGCTAGTTGGTTTATTATACAATGTGAAACTCTTTTTGGTGGTACAAGAGATTATATGATCTAAACTTTTGCTCATTCATTTTGCTCTAAGGTTTGCTCATTCAAGGGAATTTAAAGGTGTAATATCTTTGATTCTTTCAGAAATAAATGTGTGTTTTGAAATGAAAGAGTTGGTCATGAGAGCCTTAGCCTTATGTTTATCAAGGTAAGGTATGCCAACAAAATCTGTTTGCCTTTGTCATATGGGACTTGTACAATAACACCTATTTCAGAGAATCTAATTCTTCTATTAACAATTAGTTAAACTAATTCTATAAAGTAAACAGAGCTTGACAAATCTTCATGCATGATAGGACTTGAGAATTCTGGCTTTCTGCCATTTTTGTCCAACCATATGACTACATTAACTATCCCTTATAGACTTCTCCAGGTTTTCATGGTAGGTTGAACAGCAGTATGAGCATTGCCTTTATTTTTTTTCAGTGAAGACAATAGAAGTTGTTGGTACTCAGTCATAGAGCTTGCTGTAAATGTTGCTCGATACCTCCTCTAGGAAAATAAGATTTTGGCATAACTGAAACATTTAGCAAAAAGTTCCATAGCACTTTAGTGGTTAGAGGTTATTGTTCTTGCTGAAAAATTGAAGCAAGCTGACATATATTGTTATTGGTTATAGAAAAGTCAATCTCATGGTGATGGGAGAAATAATCTATGAATCAGCATTATCTTACATTTTTCAGAACCTGAGTATGTATTCAAGTGCAGAGTTGCAGATTTCAGTGCCTACTTCACCTATTAGAAGTTTAAGAGTTTTCACCAAGGCTTTCAAACACTAAAATGAGTCTATAGGGAATTTACTTCTCATAAGACTGTCTGAATGCAAAATAGGATATTATGGCTCTCACAGAAATGTAGAAAAACATTATCCCCTATAGGTCTGTCACATTTTTAGAAAAAGCTTCAATTTTAGGAGGTATAAATTGTTGACTGTGCATTTTAACATAGCTCATATTCTTTGTTATTCCTGGTGGACCAAAAAATGCTTCTGAAACATGCTGTGCCAAATTTAGACTCAGAGGTAAAGTGGATGTGGAATGGAGGATTCTCTTCTCTCAGAGGGGAAAAAGAACAGCTTTGAACTAGAAGATTCTAAAAGGAGAAGGAAGAAACCCCCCACCAAAAGTAGTCCTTACAACCATGTAAATGAAAAGATGCCTTAAAAACTTGAGAAGATATAGAGAAGAGGCAAAAAAAAAATACTACCACACAGGGAACTGCAGCTGTATCTGGTTGATGGAATAGGTGGTTATGGAGTGTTATGGTCATAATGTATCACCATCCTTAATTAATTTGGTAGGCAAAAAATCTCATTAATTTTGTAGGGTTTCGTTAATTTGGTAGGGAAAAAAAAAAGAAAAAAGATAACCAATGGCTGAAAGTTAAACCTCATAAAAGATCAGATCCTTAGTTTGAACAATGACCGTAATAAACTTAGCAGCATTATCTGTAAAAGGTCATGTACACTGAAATTTCCCTTTCCCTTTGATCTTCTGAAATAGATAAACATGTAGGCTAAACGTTTTCTGATCAAAAAAAGAGTGGAATCAGTAATTGGTTGATTTTGTGTAGAAGGCTTATTAATTTTCTTGACAGAGTGGAACAAGTCTTTTTGTCCTATTTATTTGAGTAATCTGTTGTTTTACATAAGGTCAGGTCCTAGACCCTCAGAAGTCAATAAGTGAATCAGAAAATTTGATTATCTGTATTCTTTGTCTGTTAAAACAAACCAAAAGACATATACATACACTCTTTGATATTGTCAAGCAGGGGTCTCCAAAGTGAAATGTATGTGCCCCAGGGACTGTACGAAACAATTCATTGGGGTGCAGCAAACTAATATTTTTTGTGAATAAACACTTCTTAAAGAATTTTTTATTTATTTCATCCATCCTTCTTTTACTTATATTTTTGTGTATGTTGCCTAAGGTACATAATGTATTTGTGGACTAGTACATGGTACATGATTTGTAAATAAATAGATATTGAAACATTGGAAGTGCATGCTCAAAAATATTTAATGATAGAGGTGACCGTCAAAAAGATTTGGAGACCACTGTCTTAAAGCAAGATATCAGGTGAACATGGTAATGCTAACCTTCAAAGCTGTTGCTGTGGCCATTTACTGATGACATCTTTTCAAAGATTGCTCTCCCTCTTTTCACGCAAGACTCCTCCAGAGACATGATGGAATGGCTTCCAGGTTGACTTTTCAATGTTGATGAAAGAGAACTTCTCTCGCTTACTGTTTCCTGTTAGAAGACACCAATGGGATGTGTGTTAAAATCTATTGGTAGGAAAGAAATATGGGGTTTGGGGTAAAGAGAGTGTATGGAAATGCAGCGGATTAGAAGGGGGTTCTGTTTGGGGAGAGATGTTCTCCAGAATGCCGTAGGGTGAACTTCTGTGGCACTGCAGGCTGCAGATTCATGTGTGCTGCCCAGTTTATTGTTCAACAGATAGTGATGTTCAGAAGTTTTCTTTTGCCATCTCTTGCCTGTGGTTTGTTCCATAATGATAGATGGTGGTAAGGATCACAATAAAAGACACCAGTTGCTCTTTTAAATAACATTTGTACATAGAAAAGTTGACAGAGGGAAGTTTATTAATTTCATTTATTGATATGTAGGAATATGTAAAATCAACAAATGATGACTTGGAAACCAGATGTGTATGGGCATTTATACTTTAGAAATTTGATTTTCAATTTTCCTGTGTCCTATCAACTGAATTTAGCTTAATCACGACAGTGACTTGATGTTCCATACAGATAGTTTACACAATATCATTAGTATCTCATCATTACACTGTGACCTTAGCCTTTTGAGGCCAAATGGGTAATTATTGCTAACTAAAACTGTAATGAAACTGGTGTTTTGGGGTGCTTCTCATTCCTTCCATGCAATACTGTAATCAGTATGGAGTTGCACACAATGACTGTAAAATCTCATCTAAAGCTCTTATATTAAGTAAATAACTGAAACTGCTGCAGTAGCAAAAATAGCCCTCTTTTTCAGGCAAGGGAATAACTTGGAAGGTCCACTGCATGTCCACTTCTGTTGTCCCTGTAAAAGAGGTGGTGATCTCAAAAAAGAGAGTTGCAAGGTAGTTGGTCTGGTGACTGCATAAATCTCTCCAGTAAGAGTTTGCAGAACTTATTAGCTCTTATTTAATAGCCCCTAATTTCCTAAATGGCATAGTTTTCAAAATGTTATGCCTTCATTAGACTAATTCCTTTTTTTTGTGTGCAGGCAGCTTTTGTATTGTATACAAATTTAATGCTACCCTTGCATATATCTCACTGAAGTAATTCCTAACTGCATTTAGATTTAGATATTATGCATGGTGTGTAAGAAGCAGAATAATTTGACCCCTGAATTGATTATTCTAGATTGGAGAGTATATTCCAGTAACTACTTGAAAAAAAAAAGGAAAAGAAATAATATAATGCAACTTAATGAATCCTCAAATAGAACCCTTACAAAGAAAACAATATAAAATAAATTGTAAAATCAATTTTTGCTGTAACATGTAAGCAATTAATATGTTCACTTTAGATTTTATGAAACTAACAGTGAACAAGCATTGGAAATATACTTTTAAAATGAGTTCATCACTGGCAATCAGGACAATTGTGCTTCACCTGTCTTTAATAAATTTATGCTTTTCTCATAGCTGCTAATAGCTTTTATCTTAAATATGGTTGTACTTAATATCCTGACCTGTGGTCACAAATATTCCTTCCAGTACATGTACAACAGGTTACATCTTGTGGGAATTCATAATTTTATAGTAGTCTGTCTACTTCTGCGATTTATAGTAGCTCTTGCATTGAAAATAATGACTGGTTAGACCATAGAGGGTAAAGATGCTTTATTACCAGAAGTACTGTAAACTCCTTTTTTCAGAAAAAATGCCTATGGTATCACCAGTCACCCATTATCTTGTCACATCAGTTCACCCCTTCCGTGTCCATCCGCTCCATATCCACTACTGCTCCTGAATTGAACTTAAAAGGTAGTCTTGGATATGATGGGTAGTTTTAGCAGATAGATCAGGAGGTACAATCAAAAAAACAACCCTTAAATAAATGTAACTAGACTTAAAGGGGATCTTAACCAATACTGTGGGGTTTGTTGCTTTTTATTTATCAGATTTATAAGACATAATTGGTTTAAAAGCTAATTCTAATTATTCTCTAATTGCTTTTACATTTAGAAGCATATTTTCCATGGCTATTATGGAAATTATTTTTGGAGTCTAATAGCAAGAGAAATATTTCTGGACCAAAGAAAGTAGCTGTCTTTCTGCTCCATGACTCTTCCTTGCACCTTCCTCACTAGTCTGTTGATACTTTCAGGTTGTACATCCCACTCAGAAATGACACAGTGGCACAGTGCCAGTGAGATAAGCTCTGTGACCAGGCTGGGCTACAATTCAGGCACGACAGTGAAGGTGAGCAGTTGCAGCACAGGTAAGAGAGAGAGCTTGGCCAGAATGTAGGTATGCTGAGAGGAATGAGATACTTATGTACCAGGGTATCAGGAAACAGCAGGTATCTAAAATGAATAGGGTATTTTGTAGGGGAAGGGCTATGGCTTAAGACTGCTCTTCATTTTGTACCCTTTTCCAGAGTTGGCTATCAGTTACAATTACAACCCAGTATTAATGATATTTTGGTTTAAAACAGCTGAAGAGTTGCAGATTATGTCTGAAATGTTGTAGAGACAATCCATGATGCAGAAATGGCTATGCAGAGGAGTAATGAGGATGGGGGAGGGAGAGAAGAAATTGAAAAGTTGCAGCTGTGCATGTTATTAGATCATGTTTGTCTCTTCCAAGTACTGCAGCCCCCCAGTACCTGGCATAAATGAGAACAGCCTCAGGATCATATTGTCCCAGCATTGTGTGTGCTTTCAGGAGTGAACACTAGAGAATTGCTTTAATGATGTTCCAACTTCTACAGTATTAAAACAAAATAGAAAACTCAAAATGCACTGTGTTTTCAACTACCATTGGCATCTTTGAGAACAAACTCATCTCTTTTTGGGTTTTTTTTTACTATTACATTTTTCTGTAGTTACCAATAACAGCTAAAAACCTGGAGAATTTACAATTTCTTATTTTTGCAAGCAAGGGAGCAATATAAACTTGATTTGCATTTTTCTTAACTCTGTGAATTTTAGTAACTTGTAACATGTTTCTCTGATGGTTTTTCTTCAAATTCATATCTCTCTGGTAGCAATTCCATTACCATTCCATAAAATTCAAATAACTCAGTATTTTGGACTTCAATAGGAATTTTTTTTAAAAAGTCTCTTTTTTTGACCTTTTTTAATATCAATTACGAGAATATTGGCCCTATGGAAGAGAATGTCATGTCAATTCTTTTATGGAGAGATTTCTAAGATGTAGGCTGCTGTGGCAGAGGGTGCTTTGACTAAGCTTATTTTCCTGTGTTCAGAAAAACATATGTGTGAAATAAACCTGGAAATCTGGGATAGTACTTACAAATTGCTTAGAGATAAAATACTACCGTTTGTCTTTGGTGTTTGATTTTTTTCACCTGCAAACTTGTCTAAATCTCAGATTTGTTTTGCACTAGGCATTATTCCCATTTTCCAAGATTGCAGCAGGGTTTTTATTTGGTATTTTTGTAATTTGGGTATTTCAATAAACAGTGTCAACTACCAATTCTAGGAATACTCTTTTCAGTTTTACGCCATGGTATTAATTTGTCATCCTAGTCCCATGAAGCGTTTCGTTATAGGCGACTAAATGCAATTTACTGCAGTTTCATAAGTAGTCTGAGGCTGGTGTTTATTATTCCAAATTTCCTTGTTAATTTGTCTTCTGATTTTTGTTTACTGCTGCCTGTAATAATGTACCCAAAAAAGAATAACTGTATTTTCCTATGTAATTGCACTGACAGTTGAGAGAATGCTCATATATTTGTCCACAAAATATACTTACACTGTAGTGTATCTACTGTTTTAAATACATTAATTCTCTTTTAGTTGTATCTAATTAAGTTATCCTTCCTTTCATAGCCAGTTTTAGCTTTTACTGTAGCTTTCCACAGTATTCTTTAAATCCCTGATATGGTGAATCCCTGCGTAGGCAAATGTCCGCTTAAAGTGTCTGTGGGGATGGTGCTGGCCTGATTTACAGTGGTGATGATCTGGGGCAGAGGATCTGCATGCTTAGGACTATGCAGAACTTTTTGGTTTAAACAAATCAGTTTTAACACCATGGGCATTCTCTTCTGTTCTTCTCTTTTACTATCCCAGACCCCCCCAATGTGACAGTCTCCAGCTGCTCCAGCCCCATTTTGCAAAGAACATCCCTCTCTTACGGGGCTTTGGAAGGATGATTTTCTTGCACTTTTATTCCAGCTGCAGTGCTAGAGCTCAGATTTTTTCTCAGGAAATGGTATTTCCTATTATGAAAAAGTTATTGAAAGGTGTCACGATTGCCATAAACTCTTTTATTTGGGTATCTACCTAGATAACCTAATGACAGTGAATGCCAAAGACATCTGCTTAATAAGGGTAGAATTAACATTTGAAAAAGCGGTGAGGTAGTGCCAAGAGGTGCTTAATTAGAAGCTAATATGTGCAACTCTTGCAAAGCTTGACAAATTAAAAGTAAAAGTATTTTTTTTTTCTGATTAATGCAGGGTCCAGTTCATGCCAAGCTTTTGTAACTATATGTGCGGTCTTGGTGGGAGCAGGTATTCAATTGGGATATAAACTGTTCTGTTGAGCACCCTGTTAAACAGCATTTATTCCATTTTTTTGTTGGACATAATTTGTTGAAGTCTGTCTATATTTAAGTAACTTCCTATCATGCAATTACTTCAGTTTTATGTACTGGCTCTGATATTATATTCTATTTTTGCATGTGCTTCTCAGAAAAAGGTGACACAAGAAGCTATTTTTATGTTCTGATCTCACACTCTAGACATGATGAAAAGAATAAAGCACCGGAGTACCAAATTTCCAGGAATATGCAGGCATTACAGTTAGAAATGCCAAGAATAAAGATTCCAATTTCAGTGGCCTACTGAGTGGCTATGCTTCATTTAGATAGTGGGTTTTCCACTTGCTATCCAGTCCTGCACTAATCTAAAAGTCAGTAAGCCAGAACACATGAAGTTTTAAATAGAGGAAAACTATTTACCAAATTACTACTACCTTTTTTGCATACATAAAACTACCTTGAGTTGGAAGAGTAATTTGCAGTCAGCATATTAAATAGATTGTCAAATCCACTATTAATGTTCAAAGTATTTAATATTTTTTAAAGGACAGCTTTAAGTGTATGCAAAAAATGTGCTCATCCATCGTATCTTAACTATTGTTAACTAACTCTTGTTACATGTGCTACCTAAAGGAAAGCTGTCTATTACCTCACTTTCATTTTATCTATGGTCTCCACTAAAAGAATGCACATTTAGAAATTACAAAGAGGGGTAGAAGGAATAGGCCCAAAGAGAAAGGGTAAAAGTATCACGAGATAGGAAACAAGGGGAGCAGTAGGATAAATGTAGAGAAATCAAATCTGTTGCTTTAAAAAGTTACATAAAATCTTGATCCATCAATGCATTACTGTGATTGTAACTTTAAATACTTGAGGGTTGGTATTCAAATAATTGCTCTCAACGGCAATTCAAATTATACTTCATCTCTTAGAGCTGTACTGGACTGGCTCCTGACATTTACTAACATTTACATTGCCTACAAAAAGCTGGCATCTCAAATTCCAATTCAAAACAAGAGACTCCTTTGCTGGAGAGTACACAGAAATTATTTGATGTTAATTCTAGTGCTGAGCAAACTGATAGTATCTTCTGTGAATCACTCAATCACAGTGAAATATAAAAAATATAAGATAATATAATCCTGGCCTGGAAAAAGCCTTTGGAAATGCTAGCACAAGACAAGTTCGTTTCTGAGACATTTCTCATTTGTAATTAAATATATGATGGAAATTCATTCTGGTGCAATTTAGAAACAGGGAGTGCAGGAATCATGTCTACCATCTGCTGAAATGCTGATGGCATTATTAAGATTGATGACAGACCCCCTCAAGTGACTATTAGAGAGGAGTGCTAATAACACCTGCTGCATAAACTCTATGAAGGCAGTAAGTAAACTGTTGAGACAAAGCCACGGTTCTCGGTTGATGCTCTGCAATGCTCCGTTTCACTTAGTCGGGATTTCTCAAGAGGCTTTAGAAAAATCCCTATGGCTGCCTGAAACTTGCTCATTCATTTTATCCTCAGACCAGCTCCAGAAATGCTTATCCTTTTCAGCTGTTACAGACAGTTTTAAAATAAGACTATTTTTATTTAGGGGAAGGGTATAAAATAACTCTACTGTATACATGTAACAGAGGCCCTGAAAAGAGCTTGTGTCAACCTGAGGAAACAGAAGATCTATTTGCAGAATTGCCATCTGTGCTGATTTTGCCTGGGATAGTGTTAATTTTTTCACAGTAGCTGGTGTGTTTTGAATTTGTGCTGGAAACAGCCCTGGGTAATTCAGGGATGTTTCTGTTACTGCTGAGCAGGGCTAACACAGTCAAGGCCTTTTCTGCTCCTCACAGAGCCCCAGTGAGAAGGCTTGGGGTGCACAAGGAGCTGGGAGGGGACACACCCAGGACAGGTGACTCCAACTGACCACAGGGATATTACAGACCATATATTGTCATGCTCAGCATATAAAGCTGAGGAAGGAAGGAGGAAAGGGGGACATCTGGAGTGACCACGTTTGTCTTCCCAAGGCACCAGTGGAGCCCTGCTGTCCTGGGGTGGCTGAACACCTGCCCGCCCATGGGAAGTGGTGGATGAATGCCTTGCTTGACTTTGCTTGTGTGCACTGCTTTTGCTTTACCTTTTGACTGACCTGGCTTTACCTCAGTCCATGAGTTCTCTCACTTTTACCCTTGTGACTCTCTACTCCATCGCACAGGAGCAGGGGGTGTGAGGTGTGTGAAACAGAGTGGCTGTGTGGTGTTTAGTTGCCTGCTAGGGTTAAACCACAACATCATCTCAGAATGTGGCTCTACACTAAGAAAAAGCATTGTAGGGACTAAATTTTGCCTATAGATTTCCCTCTTAATTGACAAAACTCCCAGTGATTTTCCATTTATCACCACAGCAAAATTGATACAGGGTTCCTGGACTTACTTCTTAAAAAAGCACTTGCCTAATTCTTTGAGCTAAAAAGGAAAATTGTTATCACTGTTTGGCATACATCAAATTATTGAGCTTTTCAGACTGTTTCCTGGAAGGAATATCAGTTATATGCAGCTAATTGTATTATGTTGATTTGAAATGGTATAGCAGTTCTCATAGCATGGTAATGACTATTTGTGCTAAATCAGCAGGTACAGAAACTTCCATTCCTAAACCAATACTGTGCAATGGTCCATGTTGACTGGCATTTTTGAAGGACAAAATACTTGTGTGTTTCAGAAGCACATAAGGAAACTGAGGCCACAGTTAAATAATTTGACAGTGACCAAACATGTTTAATGAGTTTTTTTCAAAAATGTGACACTACTGTGATTGAATAACATTATTTAAAGTAGCCCAACTACAATATCTGTAAAAACTAAATCAAGATAAAATTTATGAAGACTACAAATTAAAAAAAACCTTGGTAGAAGTAAACCTTACTATAGCTTTTGAAAGCAAATATAAATAAAATCACATAAAAATCAAACAGAATTTATACTAGGTTGGTACTAGAAGTCTGTATAAATAACTGGCAATACATTACCAGCAAAACATGCAGAGTAAGAAGTCTGGATCTGAGACAGCTGTGTTTAATATGAAATATATTAGAAAGAACAGCAACAAAAGACTACAGAGAGTACAGGCAGCATAACTTTCTAACCAGCATTAACAGGCTACAGTTTTCACGCTTGGTTCAAGTTGTGGAAACTGTTTACTAAACCGGTGTGATTAGTGACCAAGAGTGTAGTTGGGGTTCTTTTTCCAGAATCATGACCTGTGGCAGCATAAAAAGCTCACCACATAGGAGGCACAGAGTAAGGTTTGAAACACAGAGAAAATTAAACACAGTAGCTTTCCTATTCTACCTTCTCTTGCCTTTTTCACTTTTTTTATTTACATATATATCTCGAACACTTGAATCAAATATGTGATTTATATAACTGTTTATATCATTCTGAAGTAAATGAAAAATGTTTTACCACAACCTTAAAAAAAAACCTAACCAACACTTTTGTATGTAATTCTGCTCTTTTTTAGTGCAATGTGTGGGTTTCAGTTTTTTTGTTTGTTTCTTGTAAATTTACAGGCAATATTTGCTTTTCTTTGTACACTTGCTGAAATTTACTTAGATACAGAGGCACATGAGTTTAGACCTCTCAAAATTCTTAAAATATCTCAGTGTGTGTCTGCCTTTAAGCAAAACAAGACAATGATTGTGAAAGTGGTGTTTTTTAACATGGTTGTTTTGTGTCTAGTGTTGCAGCAGAAATTTACGTTCTGTCGCCATTTTCCACAGTTATTTGCTATTTCTTTATTTTTGTAATTATTGTAAATAGCTGAAAATTATTAGAAGTACATTGTGATGTGAAACAGAAACAAAAATAACAAAGCAGAAACAAAAGCATTAGCAGAAGGGAAAAGTAAATGACTTACATGATGACTGGTATTTCTAGTTCTTAGTAGGAACTTTATTTTAGCTGCACATACACTTCTCCCTCGACCCTCCCCTTTGTTTTCTTCCGCAATATTTCCTGACTTCTCAGACTTGACAATTTCCCAGTAATAATGAGCATGTGAGTTCCCAGATTTCACTGATAACAATTTTAGAAGCAGGACAGGAGAAACATTTTTCTTCAGTTCTTAAAGCAGCTGAAGCAGATCCCTCTGTTATAGTCAAGAGCCAAAAGAAAAATGCACAGGCTTAGTCTAACTGCAGTCTTTCCCTTAGTAAAAGCTCAAAGTAGTTGACACATTTTAAAGCCTCAAATGTATTTATTTCCATTAAACATATACTAATTTAAAAATTTAAATGTGCTGTATTCTCTGATGTTACTTCTGAAATGACAGTAAACAATAAGGGTTCGAGTGCCCAGAATTTTTCATTTATTTGGTGATAATACAGGGCACCTTATACACCTTTGCTCTTACATCATCAGAGAGTTACATCCTGGGAACTTTTGGTGAAGTCTGCAGAACTCCTGAATTTAAAATTTCTTGTAAACTTTTTCTCAGTGAGCTAAATTAAGTTTTACCCCACTGCTTTTTATTATTATTATTTTTAATAGAATGGTTATATAGGCTTGAATAACTATCTTAAACAAAGGCTTTTTTATCTAATATTCATTGCATGTTTTAAATTAGTTTTTCCCCCACAGTATTACTATCTATAAAAGATAGTAAAATTATGTATTATCAGCATTCCCTACTTTTAAGAAATAGCATTTTATTTTGTCAGATACTGAACCGATGACTGAAAATGAGTAGTAAGAGAAAATAAAACATATTCTATGATAGATGATTAACAATGAGCATGTAAAGAGGGTATTATGTAAGAGATGTAGCTGCAGGGAATAAAGATGAGCTGTAAATGATGAAGACTGAGACAGTGGGTATAACCAGGGAGATTCTCAAATCTAGTATTACTATAGCCCATTTTCATACCCATAGTCCAGCAGTGATATTTATTATCTGTGATAGAACTTCATATAAACACCTTCAGAGAAAGACAATGCATAACTTGAACACTCTTGGGTATGCAAAGTTCATAAACTGCCCAATCTTGAGTAACATCTATTATTCCAAACTTATTAATCGAGTGTTACAGTTGAAAAACCATACCGTCACACCATGACACAGAAGAAAGAAAGACTGAACAAGGTTAAAGTATGGCAGTGGTATTTGCTTTTAATTTTTCTTTGTCATTTACTAGATGCCTTGCTCAGCTTTAAGGTAACATGTCGTGGTGCTTTAAATCTAGGCAGCAAACATCTGGGAAAGGATTGCATCTTTACAGAACTTTTTTTGAAAGAGGCAGCAGAGCAAGTAGAAGACCTGACAAAAGGGAAAAGACACAGAGCTAAAGGAGCGCAAAAAGAAGCACACATGAGAGATCTTTTCAGTGAAAAGGATTCCTGAAAGATCTCTTCTATTAAGACAGCTGAAGTAGTAAAATGTATTTAGCAGGTCAGTTGTACCTTCTTTCCTACAGTGGCACTTATTGGCATCTATCCATATACTGGTACTACCTGTGCCTTGGACATATAAAGATGGGAAGTCTTCTCTTTGAAAACCCAGGAATTGTTCTGCTTTCATAAAGATTCACAACAGTAGCTTGAAACTCCTGAGTATGGTTTGTTTGGACCCATTTACTTCAACTTCATTACAACTTAATAAACACGGTGAGTCTATTTCTCTTTCTACCAGATATTGTCAGAGAATAGCAGAATTGTTAATGGCTTCTGCTCACAAATGTTATACAAGCTGGAGGAAAAAGAAGAGACATATTGGAGATTTTATTTTACATATTTATAGCCTATTGAAATAGTAATTGTGAGTGCTGGTGCAGGTTCTTATTTGATTAACTTGATCTTGTTCATTTGGCACATTACACATTGTACTCTGCAAGCAATGTCTCTTTCACTCCTGTTTAATTTATGGATCTGCTCTCCCCTGCATGCCACCACCTGTGGATTTTTCAGGATTTGGGTCACAAGCTTATATCCTTCCTAATCAATTCAGATGTTACATTTCCCTCCAAGTGCTGTTTCTAAAGGCATGCTAGTAATGGACAGATTTACTTCCCGTGTTTCCACATCACTTTCATCCTTCAAGAATTGATTAAGCTACCACAGGCTGATAAATTGTTCCAAATAAGAGCAGACAGAATGACAGTGAAAATATTTTCAGATTTGTTGCTTTCTGAACAAGGGACAAATATTTAAGAAGTTACTTAGAATAAGAAGTATTGTCTGTAAAATATTGCAAACTAAAATTAAACTAAGTGTGTATATGAAGTTAAAGAACATGTTATAAATAAAAAACACTTTTTCAAACATTTTCTGGCCCCTGACCATGGAAAGGAGCTGTGCCTTTCCAAGTGCTTTATGGTCAGTTTCCCACAGAGGTTATCAAGCTCTGATGCTGCTGGCCAATAGGTTGGAAATCATACAACAAAAATAGACTTGGGCAAAGCGAGGTATTTACTGACTTATGTGTCAGAAAGAGAAAAAGTAATTTTTTTTTTTTTTGATGACCCAGAAAGCTCAGTTTCTCATCAAGATCAAACAGTACAAAACTACAAAACTCGATGGACATCATGACATCTCTCTAAGTTAAAAGTTTTGAGCTTTATTGACCTCTGCAGATTTTAAAACGTTAAACATTATTTCTACAATACTCAGTTTTTGAGTAATTTCTAAGTGTATCTTTAGAGAACCTTTCTCTCTCTCCCTCTCTCTTTTTTTTTTTTTTGTGGTGTGTGCCTTTCCTAGGAACGGCCAAGGGTCATTTTCCTTGGTTCTCCATCCTCGGTGTGCTCACTTAAAAACACAGTGTGATTACAGATGGCATCTGCATACAAAAGGCAGAGCTTCTCTACTTTTCTCTGCCTTCTGGAGACATGAGCCAAAGAATAGTCAGTCTGCTATAATACTGAATTTACAAGAAGATAAATTCTGCTAAATCAGAAAATTATCAGAAAGAAATACAAAAAAGATGAAATCTCCTATCTATTTAGAATAAAATTAACAGTTTTTAAAAAATGAAGTTAGTCACGTTATTTCAAAATCTAGTTTCTTCTAGTAACCACCACAGCTTACAGTGCACTGTGAAAAGTGTAAAAAACAATTAAAAATCACACTCCTCTAAATCCTCCTAAAAAAAAAAAAGAGGGAGAGCAAAATGAGACATAATTATGTTTATTTTCGTAAACCTTCATGTTCCTTCATCAGTGCCATTTTCAATGTTGCATATGGACTCAAACGTAGATACTTCTACTACTACAAGTAGACTTATATTACAGTATTAGCACATTGAAAGAAAAATCCAACCTGATGCTTTTAGTTTCTTCAGTTTTCCTGAAGTGAATGAGATTCTTCTCCCTCTACTCCATTTCATAATTACAGGCTCATTTGTAGAACTTCAGTTAGCACAAAATAAAATACTTCTCTTTGACTTCAATGGTCTTTACTGAAAGACCTAAAGGCAAAACTGTGTCATATCTGCAGTGATACAGGTAGAAGTTCTGAAAATATCTCAAAAACTGTCAGAAGCCCTGTATTTTTAAAAGTCTTTTTTGTTATGTACCGTTTTCACTTTATAGATTTCTACAATACCTTTTAAGCTGCTGTATATATATTCAAGTTTTTAGGGGTATCTATCACCATGTAATGATGGAAGTATGATTGTGTTAACAGCAAAAAAAAAAAAAAAAGGAATTGGATTTAATCTTGTAGAGAAAATGTGCTTTGTGGTTTTTAAATGGCCCTATTTAAATGCTTCCATGTTCCAGATACAACTTTCAGAGTTTTAGACTGCCTTCCTAGGAACTTCAGTCATTCTAGGAAGTAGCAATTGATGCACTATCAAAATAATTTTTTCTGTTAGCTAACTGTGCTCCACAAAATATTCAACTCATCATAACAGATGAAAAGTGCCTCTTTAAATTAAAAACACAACAGCAAAAAACCAGACAAGAAATCTTTTCCGTAGTGGGGCAGAAAGAACATAGAGGCAGACAATAATCAAACAAAAATGAGACCCACATCTGAAATCATTGCAATTTGTTGAGGACAAGTGATCCTAAAAGTGTGTATAACTGTAGTCCATCCCATCCCATGCAGCCTGCTCAACATTACTTTATATTTAGATGAGATTAAACTCAAATTTAACTTTTCATAAGGAATGGGTGACACACAAGTTTCAGTTTTCCAACTGATCTGTCCTACTTTTCTTTTTCTAGGAAGTTTCCTCGTTGCCATAGCTCAAGTAGTAACTTCTCTCACTGTGAGGAAAAGTGGGTGATTCTACCATTTTAAGGTGAGATCCTATTGCAGATTATTTCCTCTGCTGTCCACACCTCCAAATAAAGAACAAAAATGGTAAAGCTGAATCGAGGGCAGAATAAAAAGAGTTCTCGAGGATTTGTGTAAGGAAAAGATTATCATTTGTTATCTGGAACACATTCAAATGTTTGACCGAAGTATAGTTGCTTAATTAGACAGGTAGTGAAACAAGTTGCAGGGACCATTAGAGAAACTAGTGAAATTAGAGAACTAATGGGCATGGCGGAGGAGAAGGTCTGAAATATTGTCACAAGTGAGAGTCATTTGTGCTGATTTCAAATCCAGTTTTGCTTAACACCTTCAGGTTGTGCTTTCCAGAACCACTTCTGGGAAAGTATACAATGAAAGTGTAATAATGTAACTCATCATGTCATCCTGGCTAGGCTTTGCCAAAAAAGATTTGGGAAGGGCTCTACCCACATTTGCTAAACGGCAGGTGATAATGATGTAACTAACACAGAGAAAACAGGTCAGAGGAACTGAAGAACTCCAGGTAATAAACAGGAATGGAATGTGAATCACTACCAATTCACTGATTAAATAGGGAGTTACAGCGGTACATTGTGGAAGAACTTTGTGTGTATATCTATATCTATATATCTATCTGTGCGTGCATATGTGTGTGTGTGTGTGTGTGCATATATATATATACACACACACACATACTGTACTGCAATGGTTTGTGGAACTGTTTGTGAACAAAGAAACTTTAGGAAGCTTCATTTCTATCATCAGAACAGCTGCTTCTCCTAGTGTAAAGCATTGTAAATATCAGTGAGAACTCTGTCAACATGTCCACTTTCTAAAAAGGCAAAAGTTTAATACATCTTCCAAACTGAGACAAACCAGTCCAGTTTAGAGATGAGCTGAATAAGAACAACTAATGTGAGAGGAGGATTGTTTCTTCAGATGATTTATAAGGTACCTGTAAAAAGCTGATACATTTGCTTAACACCAAAGAAAAGTTTTCCTACTGAAGGAAAAGAAAAAAAGAATGAATTTTTACCGAAAGCTATTCTTCTATTCGAGTCCCAGAGAAAATGTGGTCTGTCCTTGTGGAATCTTTAGACATTAGAATGAATTCATGAAAACAAAAGAGAGGAATACGTGTCAACAAAAAAAATGAGTTAAGGAAGAAATGAAGCCAAAATCCAGAAGGGGAATTTTTCAGACATCCTGTGTACTCCTCATTCACTTTCATTCACCCAAAAATACAAATGATGCAAGTGCTAACAGGATACAAAACTGACCTAGAGTTGTCATGGGATTTCCATTCTTTTCCACACTACATGGCTATGCTAAATTTAATATAAATTTTTCTGACAGTACTAAGGGAAAAAAAAATGTTGCTTGTTTAGACAATTTTAATGAAAGTCTTTTACATTACCTTTTACATTAAACATGGGTTTCCTTCATTTACTTTCTGCAGCAGTTCATATGTTTTTAGCAAAGGACATAGTTTACTGAAAATATACCAGATTATTTAAATGAATGGTTTTAATTAGTTCTTCAAATAGGTTTCTCTAAAAAGTAAGCATGAAATTACTTTCCCAGCTGGGATGTTTTAATGTATTTCAACAAAAACACATCATCACTTTCCAGCAAACACAAGTCGTAGTTGCTTTGACATTCCAATGCCTTTGAGTGCTAATAAACTAAAGTGGTTGTTTCATGGGAGTGATACACCAACACAGAAAATTGATGTTTAATATATTATTAATTTCTAAGAAACAGTTTTTTTCTTATAGGAAAGGGGAAGATACTTTTCATTTTATCACAATGGGACATAATTTTATGTCTAAATAATTAAAACATATGGACAGGCCTGATAGTATAGACTTCAGTTAAAAGGCTGCAAAACCAGACTTGATTATTAACTTATTAATACTCCTAAGAGGGAAATATATCCAAGTTCCACTGGGATAAACTCAGGTGAAAGTAATTTGACTTCGCTAAGTGATTTAACTTCAAAATTACTGAATTTGGTCCCTGACTATTTACTCCTTTTTGTATTCTTCATTGCAATATGAAGTATTAATTCCATTCAAATAAATAGGATTGGGCATAGTTCGCCATTTAGCCGTGAGGAAGAAAAATATGCCAAAAGTCTAAATACATTTGCAGCTGCCTATAATGATGTCTTTCACTTCTGAACAAGTAGAGTGTTCTTTATATGATTGATCTAATTGTTTAGCAGTGACTTCTTGGTTTAATGTGATTTAATTGACCTGATTTCTCTCTATTGATTTTGTACATATATAAATAACAGCATTGCAATGGAAATGCAATGTGAATGAGAGGTTTTAGAATTTTTAATCAGCAGTATTTTGGCTTAGAATAAAATATATTTTTGTATGGATTAATGTAATAAAATGGGCCTGATCTTTAAAGTCTGATCAGTCAAGAGATAGTCCAAGCAGGGTTCCAACAGTTGGCAGTCTTTTTCTGTGCATAAAGTTTTGTTTAAATTTTTAAGATTTCACTGTGATTTCTATGGCTTTGACTTAGTTTTACGTTTAGCCATTTCTAATTTTGTTCTAACCTTCTTTGTGGCTTCTGGGTGAAACCACTACAAAAATCCAAGGAAAATAGATCAGCTCATTCCCCATCCTTCACTCCTCCAGCCCATGGAAATGTACTATGGCTGGAAGAGATTGAATCTTAAGCAATCAGTTTGCTAAAACTTTTGCATGACCTTGCATTACATTGTGATATAAGTACTTTTTTGCATCACTCATTACTTGGTAGGACTACAATCAAAATGTGCCTTCTGAAGGCATACTAATACAAATACCGTTGTTTTTCATGATGTCTTTTATCTCATGGTATAATATTTAAATACTAAAATGCTTAACAATCATTAATATGAATAAATGCCTTTGTTACCTTTAACATCTAGTCTTTATCATTAACCAGATACAGATCAAATGCTGAATATGTATCTTTAAATACCTTCTGTATATTAATTTAAAATACAGTACAAAGCCCAGGCTTTATACATGCAAAGATTGAGATTTCTGTGGATCATATTTGTCTCATATGATTTTATTTTTTTCCTGCTTATTGAACTGTTACCAGTGGAGGAATCAGTAATTTCTACATACTTTTTGTACAATTAGATCTTGTACATAGATGTTGATGCCATTGTTAGTAGCAGCATCAGTTTGGCTCCAACTTTTCATATTACTGAAATATTCTATCCTTTCACAGAAGACCTATGTCTATGGAATTCACACTTTTTTTTGAAACCTTGCCAATCTTGCTTTCGGTCAGTGTTGCCAAGATTTGTAAGTGAAAGTCCTGAGTTTAAATATCCATACTTCAGCATCAGAAACCCTTGGTAGGAAGGCCTGCATTTTTTGCAGTTTTACTTTCAAAATATTCTTTTTAAGTAAAAATGTTTGAAGTAATGCTTATATTGTGAAAGTCCTCTATGATACAGATTCCATTTTCCTACATTTCAAATTGATTGTATCTTGGAAACCTCAAGATGTTTTACAATACTGGAGAAATAAATCCTCAAAGGCAATATAAATCTTATTTCCCAAGACAGCTACCCGAACAGGATAACAGAATTCAAGCTTTTCCACTTGAATTCTGAAGAAAGGGACTGCTCATCATGCTTTTCCACCCCTTGTCACTTCCTAGTTTATAACCACCCTCTGATTTTCAATGTTCTTTGCAAGGTACTGATGTTAACAGTTGTGATTTCTGCAGGAGTTTCAGTGCGAGGAGGCAAGCTCTCCAGAGAGTACACCTCTTTTTTCACTTGTAGATTTCCAGAGAAAAAAGATTATTTTAACTAGAGCTCTAGTCAAATGCATTTCATACGTAGTAGTCTTGGCAAACAAATGACCAGGAAGAGGAAAGCAACAGTTCCTTGACTACTTTTCCCCCACCTCCTACTCTTTTTATTGAGCCTTTGCTTCCTTTTTGTATCAGAAATGACAATTTTTCACCTGGAGGATAACCTAGCAAAAAAACATATACTTGGAAATAATTTTTATGAAGTGTATCAGTGAAAAGATAATACTAATGGTTGGTTTCTAAGCTGCATGTGAATTTAAAACATTTGCAGGTGAAGCAGTAGCGAATTTTGCAAAGGAACCGTAACAAAATAATATTTAATTGGTGTAACAGTTGTGAGACTGGGAGTAAGGAATTCTTCTGCTTCCCTGGTAAGTACTGTTTGAGTAAAAGTCTGCAATTCTCTCAAGAGAAGAATGCTGTTTAAGTCAAAAAATTATTATTTCTCACTCAATAAGGAACTTTTTGTTCAATAAGACTAAAAAAAAAACCAATTTGCTCCTACAAGATTGATCATGTCTGCAATACTGAATGTATTGCTTCATAGGAAAAAAGTTGATTTTGCTGTTTTTAAAAAATGACTGTTAGATCCACCAAAAAGGTCTCCACCTTAAAATCACTTGAGTATGCCACTTAGCATCAGTCTATGGCAATTTTATATAGTCTTTAAAGTGCTTGATAATACCATAAAGTTTTAACCTTTATTTTATTGGTACCTGTTACTTCGTGTGTTATGTGTTTAAAACCAATGAAAAGATTTTTCATGAATCACATGGATTTTTATGTTACTGTTCACATAAAAAAAGCTTTATTATATCTTTTAGTAGCAGGATTTTGTGTATGAATTATATAATTGTCAGTATGCATTTTTCTGAACTGTAGTTTCTGGACCAGAAAACCATGTTTAAGTCACTCTGGGCATTAAAATTAAGTGGGTAAATTACTTGGCTGCATCACCTGGCAGGGTCATTCTGCAGCAGAATACGGAGTTGTGAAATCAAGTATTAGTATATCTTTAATTGTGAAGCAGTATAAAAGTTATTCAAAGGGGATTTTTTATTTACTTTAGTTTTAACCTGGTAAGTTAACAAAAAGTGAGGAATCAAAATGTGGAAGGTTTAAAATACTCCATCAGCAACCAAAAGTTGCATGGACATTTCAGTTTTTAGGCAGAAGAAATAAAGCTTGGTGAAAGACTTTTTAGCCACAAAAATGAATGAAGTCACCTTAATTAAGATTACTAACCTTTTCAGTATCCTGTACTTCTCTGAAGCATTTTTTAAGTTTCAAAAAATCTAGCTTCCTCCAAGGCAGTTCAAAGAAATCACAGAAATTTCTCACACAAAAATCTGATGCCAAATAAAGTTTGCAATTTGGCCAGGCCTGTCATGTTAATGCCAATGAAAACCAATGGGTAAAGCAGGCCTCTCATTGAAAGGGAGTCAATGCTGCTCTACAAATAAGAAGCAATTGCTTTAGAAAGTTTTAGAGTGTTTGTAGATAGTTTCATTTGGGAATTCTTCTCTCAGACCAAAATATGAGACCCTGAGTTGAGTTCAGCTGGTTACAGCATTGTGCTAATAATGCCAACGTTGTGGATTTGATCCCTGTACAGGCCATTCACTTGAGAGTTGGACTCTGAGATCCTTGTGGGTCCCTTCCAACTCAGAATGTTCTGTGATTCTGTGAAATATTTTGTTTTTTTCCTCCTCTAAAAAGCACTAGCCAAACACGGTTGAATACTAACTTTCATGACAGCTTGGCAAATAGCACGAGTCAGCAACCATTAAAATGATCCAAACAATAAAATTATGCAATAAGGAAATCTAGGGATGATAATAGATAATTATAATCAGTATTAACATATTGATCCAAACAGTCCACAAGACATCCACAGGAGCTGTGGCTGCCCATTCCCAGCAGGGCACAGCAGAGGGGCAGTGTGAGGCTGGGGAAACCGCTCTGGGGCCTATCTCCATTCCTTCCTGCAAGGTGTCTGCCCTGCCCAGGCACTCACCTTCTTACCACCCAGGGCCTCGAAGTGGCTCCGCAGTTCTTCCACAGTGGCGGGGACGTGCTCCATCATCTGAGAGCTGCCTGAGTTCTCCTCCTTGGACACGTCCAGCCTCCTGCTGTCTGATGGCACCTTCTCCAGGGTGCTGCTGCAGCTGATCTTATCTGGCACCAGGGATGGTGGAGCTGGTGAGTACCGGAGCATCAGGCCGGGTCTTGTAGCATTGGTAGACTCCCATCTCTGCTTGAGGAGCTCCACGGAACCCTTCTGCAGGGGCAGGTCTGCCAGCTCCAGCGTGCCCTGCCAATGCAATGTGGACCTGGGGTCAATGGCCAGTGGCACAATGCCAACAGAGGCCACCACAGAGTGGCTCAAGAGCCCTTGTGGGTCGCAGGCTGGTTGCTGGAACAGATACCCCTTCCCAATGGAAAGCGACTTCCAGTAAGACCAGATCCAGTAAGAGTCAGTGAAAGGGTTCAGTGTGTTCATATAAGAGGAATATGTTCATTATAGAGTGAATTAAGTGTGATGTTCAGACATTTTATTCTTAAGCTTGACAACAGAATTGCTGTCTATCATGAATGGAAAAGCGTCAAGCACACAATTAGGGAGAATTCCAAACAAAGTGGGGTTAATGAATGAGTGCCTGGTAATCAGCATGTGCTGCATGAAAGGTGTTGTGACAGGTGACTGCTGTTTTCTTTTAGATTGATACAGCTGTCTGTATTGTGGAATGAGTCACAGCATTTTAATGCAGCCAGGAGACAGAAGGGCTACTACATTAGCTGAGAGAGTACTTGGATAGTCTGGAAACACAACCCAGGGCAGTTCTGCTAATTGCACTGTAACTCTTCTGTCAGGTAAATTGCTAAGTGTTGACATCAAATCTTTCTGATCAGTTGGCTGTGTTCTCACAAAGGCTTATTCCATCTTTCTTACAGTACGCTTGGGAAGGAAAATTGCCATTCTGTCATTTTGCACCAGTTGCTGATATCTGCTCCTCTTTTCCTGAAATCAGCTCCCAAGTGGTTTGATTTTGAGGTTTTCTGCCCTGTAGCAAATACTCAAATGTAAGTTTTTACCTCTCATTCTAAAGGAAATTTGAGTAAAAAGAATATGAATTTAAAACAGTAAAGAGAAAGAAATGTTAAAAAGAACTGAGACCCAACTAGTAACTAAAATCTCAATTCATTAGTACCTTCCTTCTTGGAAAGAGATTCTTGTATGTGTGCAACTGTCCTACTTCAGGTGAGTGTGCTTTTCCTACTTCAGGTGAGTGTACCTATGTAATATCCACATTCTCCTATGTTTTGCTTCACTGATAATGGGTCCTTTTGTTGGTTTCAGTGATTTTCAGGATATGTGTTATGCCATCCTTCAAAAATAGTCTGGAGTTCACCACCTCCTCTCTCGCAGAAGCAAGGTAGCTTCTTTGACCCTTGTCTATTTTGGGGCCTATAGCTGATAGATGACGGATAAAATGAACATGTTTGTTTTGATCGCGTGATGTGTTGGCTGAGGTGAAATTGTGTGGAGATTCAGTAGCTTATAAAGTTGGTGATTTGCTGTGCTTCCTCCCCCCCACAAAAGAGAGATTTGGTTGTAACATCTTCATTCGTGTCAGGAATAAGTTTGGTGTGTCCTAGAGGTCATTTGAGGCTTTCACATTTTATTACTGGTGTTGCTGATCTTCACAGAACCACAGAATATGCAGAGTTGGAAAGGACCCATAAGAATCATTGAGTCCAACCCTTAGCCCAGCACAGGACCATGCTTGAGAGTATTGTCCAAACACTTCTTGAACTCTGTCAGGCTTGGTGCTGTGATCACTTCCCTGGGGACCCTGTTCCAGTGGCCAACCACCCTCCAGGTGAAGAACCTTTTTCTAACATCCAGCCTAAACCACCCCTGAGACAACTTAAGGCCATTTCCTTGGGTCCTGTCACTGGTCACCACAGAGAAGAGATCAGTGCCTGCCCCTCCTCTTCCCCTCACAAGGAAGTTGTAACTGCAATGAGGTCTCCCCTCAGTTTCCTCTTCTCCAGGCTGAAAAGAATAAGTGACCTCAGCCACTCCTCATACGGCTTCCCCTCAAGGCCGTTTGTGGGAACAAGCTGAGGTACTCTGCACCTGCATTTTGTTAATCAGAATCAAAAGGAAGGATTGACCTTGGCTAAGTGTTTTGAGAGAGAGAATATTATTTCTCATAGCGGAAAACCACTTTAAACAGCCTGCATGCTAAGCATGTGTTTTTCTCTTGTGGCTGAACACAGGCACCACATGATGCGAGTGTGAATGTGTGGGATCAGGGTACTGGTTTGGGACGATCCTGGGAATTCTGGCTGACTAAAAGAAAAACACTGGGTGCTGTTTACAGGAGAATATGAATAAAAGGGGAACACCAAAAAGTGTCAGTGGACAAGTCCCAAAATCAAACTCTGTATGTGCAGCCTCATTTTCTCCTTCAGTGCCCATAGCCCTTCACCATCTTTGTTGTCCTCCTTTGGACACTCTCTAAGAGCTTTATAATTTTTTATATTGTAGCACCCAAAACTGCACAAAATATTCAAGGTGAGGCCGCCCCAGTGCAGAGCAGAGCAGGACAATCCCCTCCCTCGACCAGCTGGCGATGCTTTGCCTGATGCCCCCTGGGACATGGTTGGCCCTCCTGACTGCCAGGGCACTGCTGACTCATGTTCAACTTGCCATCGACCAGGACCCCCAGGTTTCTTTCTGAAGCACTGCTTTCCCTACCTGTTCATAGTAGTTTAAATCACTGTAGAACACTAAATGGAATTTATTTCAAGTAAAGTATTTGATGAATACTGAATATCTAAAGTTGCTATTTATTTTAGTTGTTTCCTGAGAGCCTTAGCCTTTATGAAAATGTAGGAAGAAAATAGAGGAAATGAGAAAAACACAGATTTTAACTTACTTAAATCATTATTATAATTTCATACTTGCTTGCTGACTGTAGTTTTTAACTTTTACTGTCCATCTGTAAAATTATCTTATTTAAGTGAAGGGGAGAATGGACATTGTTGCTTTTGTCAAGTATCAGGGGGGTTTCTTTTGTGTCTGCTATTTTTTACTATCAGCTATCTGGCTATATTTGTCCTCTGGCCTAATTATTTCTCCCCCAAACCTACCTTGATTTATGCTCTCATAGTAAATATAGACTTATTACATTATCCAATTTGCTGAAATTACAGGCAAATTCATATCTGTGGGTCTGTGACTATCCTCTTCCCAGGTGATGCATAATAGGAGCCCACCCATGAATGGGATTTGTGACAAGGTAGAACTTAGTCTGTTACAGTCATGTTTTCAGTCCCATTGTGCCTGCTCATAACAGTCAAGTAAGAGCCCATAAAAATGAACAACACATTTAAAAAAATTATCAATGTGCTAAGATAAAGGTTTCAGCCATGTTAAAACTCTGCAGGGAGCCTTGTCCTCCCATTTTCTTTGGTTTGGAGACTCAAGTGTGCTTCTGTGGCCAAAACTGATGTGTTGGAGAGGGTAACACTGCAGTAAGAAAAAATTAAGTTAGCTAGTGAGTAGTCATTCTGTCAGAAATGGATGGTGGAATTTTTGTAAGGGAACTACCTAAAATGCTATATAACATTCAAAAGTAGGTTTTTGTGAATGCCAGCTATAAATATTTTGCATTAATGTGTTTGTTTTATGAGACCAGTGATAGTACAGCATTCAAACACTGCAGTCAAACTGTAGAATTTCCTTTTTTGTGTTTCTTCTCTGGGATCTTTTGTATCTCTCTCCCCCTGATTTTAAAAGAGGCCTATGGTAATTCTTCATTGCATGTAATAAATCTGATAAATGTATCCTTTTCCTGAGCAAGCAGCTATGAGAAGGCCTGTAGATTTTTTGTACTCATGAGTTGCAGATATCAGTAAATTTCAGGGGTTTTTTAGATCTGAAGTTGCTGGTAAATCTGTCTTCACAGTAGGATCATTGAAATGGTATTCTTTTTCTTGCACTTTAAATGAAATAAACCCTCTTCTACAGTTCACAGACTGTGTATTCAATTGGTAGGTGAACATATGCATGCAAGGAAAGAGCTGTTGAGGAAAACTTTATGTTCTGCTGAATGTTCCTTTGCCAAAATGGCTACCTGAATTTTCATCATATTCTTGGTATCTTAAATGTTTCTTACATGTAAACTCTTTCATTTGTTCACTAGCAAAGCAGTAAATAGAAATTGAAAAAATAGTAAACCAATACAGTTTACTTGTAGAGCTATGTGTGAATAGTGTTGCTTGTATCCCCATCATGCATATTGTACTGGTGAGTCCTCTCCTAACATTAGGAAACAGTCTGTTGTAAAATAGCTGCCATTTACCACTGCCTATTAGTCTGGATTCCCTTCTCTATTAAAACAAACTGACAAAAAAACCAACACAACAAACCACAACACAAAAAAACCCTTCACACAAAAAACCCCCAAAATCTTTCAGGGACAGGATTTGATAAGTCCTTTCATGATCTGCCATCATACTTCATCCATCTTTTGCCTCTGAGACTTCCCTTCCTATCCTACCATGATTCCAGGTAATCTGCACTGTCAAGAGTCCCTGGCGTGAGGCTCCATAGGCCATCTTAGGATAAATTATGAGAGAAAGAACAACATATTGAGAATGAAGACTAGATCTCATTCAACCCAGTGTTTTTTGCAAACTACTGAAGAACAGCCCTTAGGATCCAGAGGAAGCTACAGAACAAAAAGCAGCTGACCCCTTAGTTTACAGCAATGCTGGGAAGGGAGGCAGGGAGGTGAAAGAGGAGACCAGTAGCTGCACAAGCTCTCCTCTAAATCTAGTCAAGAACAGAATAAAGTAGTTCAGTTGGAAGGGATCTGGAGCAATCATCTCATCCAACTGCAATATTCACTGGCCACATTACTAAATCTATTTTGTGCTAAGGACTCTTTATGTCTGCACATGACAGGTAGCCTCATGCTTCTGACACTATTGCTTGAAAAGCTTGCAGTTTCTTCTGCAGGTAAGTAGAGCCTCCAGTATCTGTAACATTTCATTTACATTTCAGACACTTCTTAACAAAAGCACCTCAAACAAGTTTATGAAGAGCTAAAATAGTTCTTGATTGCTAGAACATATAAAGCACTTCCAGATTCCTAGTCATATTTTGAGAAAATACATTATTTGGGGCTATCATTTAACATGCCAACCTTTATCCTGATACAAATACAGATAGCTAAATAATAAAACCTTAGGAAATGTTATTTCAACACTGAATTATGACAGACCCTGTTCTAGCAGATATAACAAGGTTTTGGTATTTTAAGGTAAATCACACTGAAACAGCAATTCTCATAACTTACCAACAAAATCAACACATTTAATCATCTAATAAGAGAGGACTAGAAAGTGCATTATTCGTATTTGTGGGATTGAGGAAAGACTTGTTTATTATTTTTCCTCTTACCCCACCATTCCCAATTATTACATAAGCAGTATCAGGCCTCACACTAGAAAGCCTATTTACAAAAAGAAAAAAAAAGACAAAAAAGAAAAGCATAAATTGCATATTTGTACGGAGCTTATCTTACCACTGTGTTCTTCTCAGTCAAGTTTTCCGGTTGTGACTCCACTGCATTCATTGTGTGCCTGTTTAAAGGAAGACAATTTCAAACATTCTCTTAATTCATTGGTCTCATTTGACTAACGAACATGAAGCTTGATAGACACACGTCTGGTAGTAGTTACGAGACACCAAATCTCTTACGTGCTTGCGTTGCCAATGTATTATTTAGTGAGGCATGGAGGTAAAGTATGCTTTCTGCCATACCTCTGGCTGTGCTGTGTGTGCTCACCTTACACTGCTTAGCAGTGGCAAAGGCTGGAGGCAACAGCTTTTGTTTCAGTGCTCTTTGACAGGAAACAAAGCACCTTCCAGTAAAAAATTGTTGGTTCTTAAGTACTTAAGAAGGTTTCGGGAAAAATTACGATTGGTAAACCGTAATTTGAATGGATAAGAAAGTATGTTCGTATCATTCAGGCCATGTAAAGATACCACATTCCAATGCAGCTGACTTTCTTACAATAAGCATAGTTGCTTTTCAGTAGTTTCATTGTGGACTAAAAGTACATATCATAAATCATACAGGAAAAAAGTTAGGATTTTCAAAGATTTTCATCTGCTATGTTACAGGACTCTTACTTTTGCTTTTTTCTCCCCTTCTGCCGCAGTTCACATCTGTCCCAATCACACATCATCAGATGAAGGCTGCAGTCAACAGGTGCTGCCTACTGACTTTTACATACCTCACCACTGTGGTCAAAACCAGCCATATTCTGGGGTTTCTGGGCCACTGTCCCCACGGGCAGGCATATGCAACTCAACACTGCCAACCTAGCCTCCCAGAACTCTTTTTCCAAGGACACCAGCAAGGAGGATGCATGCAGGGACAGAACATGTTCTGTAACCTCTCCCTAAATGACCAGGTGTTCTTAGAGACATATTTTTTGGGTGGACTATTCAGTAGATAATAAAAGTACCCAAACATAGGCAGCACTTCTTTTTCATCGTTACTCTCGACTACTTGGCTAACTTCAGCTTCTCTCACATAGCCAGCTGGGCAGAAGTAAGTGTTCAGTCAGCTTTGGCATGCCATACTTGGTTTTCTTTCCTTCTTTCTTTAGTATAATTGAAACTTTTCTGACTTACAGGCTAAAGCTCTTTGTGCAATAGAAGTTTAAAGGACTCTTCAGCCAAGTGCAGGGTACGCTAAGGGTACCCTCTCGTTTCCACTCTTGTGCCACATGTTTTGTAACTCATAAAAATTACATGAAATCTTACTTCAAAAACAGAAGGCCATGAAATGCACAAAATAACAAATGCATTTAAAATACCTATGCAACTCTTTTGTTTTTTCCCTCTTACCTTTGAAGTAGTGACAAAGCTTATACTGGAATAAAACTTACCATGCTGCAAGTTTTGTGAAGCATTATGTGACTAATACTTCTAACATTTAATGAGAGGTGGTAAAATCTGTGTGCAGAATCTCCTCTATCCTGCCCTTGACAGTTATTTTTATTTCTATGTAGCTGCTATACAGAATTGCCTAGTCACTGTGCAGGCTTTTTCCCTCTTTCAAATTTAATCATGGCTAAATGACTACAAGACAACAGGGCCTTGTTTCATGTGTTTTAAACTGAAGGTTCAGAAAGCTCATGGCAAATATTGCTGAGCATGAAATCCCTGTTCTGAGGCTCATCCATCTCATTGCTACACCTCCATAATTTCCACCCACTCCCCCAGGTCTGTCTTTGTGAACTGGTAGAATGCTCATATATACTTGTAAAGCTCTGAACAGTCTAACTGCTGTAACTATAGAGGAATTTATTGCATTTAGTTTTGCCTAAGAAAATCTATTTAATTGTTTATATTTTTTTAATTAGGACTATGTTTTAAAATAGGAATTTACATGATCAATATCTGCTCTTTATCATTCCTGATAAGTCTTAAAGCACAGTCATTGTGAGGCTATGTGATGTACACTACAGTCTGCTGAAAGTGGCTTTTTCGGTTAACCTGTTCTTAGCAAAAAGGAAATTGGAGAGAAATCCTACATAGGCTTCTTTGCTTCTATAGAGAATCAAGAAAAGAAGTCAGAAGTTTGTCTATAACTTGATATAAGTTTGTATATAACTTGAATTAAACAAGTTGGTCCTTATGGTTATGATAAAGGGTGATCAAGAGATGCACATTACCTGTCTACATTAGGGTACCATCTGTTCTACATTTGTATTCAGATGGCAGCTAATAAATGTCTTTGGGAATATATTACAGGAGGAGGGTGCAGAAAAAAAAGGTTTTAATATTGAGTTTTAACAAAAAACCTACTATGTGAGTTTAAATAATGAGTTCTGAGTTAGATGATGGATTTCAGAGTAGGATTCTGGTTTTTTTTCTACACAGATAGAGCCAGTGAAATGCAAGTAAGGATTTTATAACCTCATCACTGTAGTCAGTGTTCTGGGAGCTGTGAATTGCAGCCACATGTAACTGGTTTGGCTCTGTCTTGGCAGGAATATATGAATCAGCACAGAAAGGAATATCACTTTGTGAACTTGTGAACACAGCAAGCCTTGGCAACATGCGTTAAATATGTGGGTGAAATTCCCAGGATCATGGTATGATTCACTCAAATTGGGTAACTCTTTAATTGGTCAGTTATTTTCAAATGGAAAAATTGCAGCTGACTAGCTTGTTGGTAAGAACGTGTTATAAGTATGTTAATAATAATTCCATTATTATAATTCACCGAAAATAACCCTTATGTGATTTCAAGAGACAGTGGCATCCATTAAAAACACAGCTGATGTGTCACCCCTCTAACTCTAGAGGGCAAAGTTCACTGTGCTTAATCACCTGCCCTCCATTATAGACAAGAATATTTAGGATGCCTTAATTTTGCTTTTAATGTCTCTCAGGAACGGCTGGTGGAATGCTATATGACTTTCTTTTTGGCATGATAGATTTTTCCATTATACTGCTGTATCTAAGCCAGCAAGGAGGGATGCCCCATACTGAGAGATCTTGAAACAAGAATATTGAAATTGTCCCTACCGTCGTTGTGAGACTATCATGAAAAGGATTTCTGGTCAAGTTTTCCACACAAAAGACAGTATTACTAAAATGCATTGTTTAAATTATTTCTGTTCTTTTAATAAGTATTGTTTGACATATGCCTTCATAAGGGAAAACAAAGGTTTCAGTGGAGCAGTTATTATTATTGTGAATATATAAATATTTATTATTATTACATCACATTATTATTATTGTGAGCATGTGAATATCTCCTGGAATTATGTGCATCTTGTATTTGTTCTTCCTGCAGTTCAGCACGTGGGAGCTTCAATACGTTATAGAGTCTGGTATGCTGGAATCAGTCATAGATAGTTGTAGCCTCAGTTGTCTGTTTTGACTGTATTAAACTGAAAATGATTGGGTGGTTTCGAATTTCATACTATGTATGAAACAGAGATGAGAAAAGTCCTACTTTGTTGAGGGAGGCAGAGATAAATGTGGGCAGGCCCTGAGCTGGCCTGAGTGACTCACAAAAGCTTAGTTTGAGTACAAAGACTAAGACAGGCTAGTCCAAGGGGCATAGCATAACATCTGAGCAATGGAAGAGTGATCTGAATGAAGTATTAGTATCAAGACAGACCTTAAAGACAAAGTCAAGGAAGGAGGCAAGTCCTGAAAGGCTGAAGCAGTATGCTTTAGGATACTTGGTGCACAGAAAAAGAGGTGTATAACCTCACCAGTATAGGGATACACATGGCAAAAGGTACCTAAAACTCACGCTAAGCAAAAAAATAGATGATACAGAGAAGGCATATCTATTGTTGACTATGCTTGTATTAGGAATGAGATTTTTATATCTTAATTGATGTAAAAGTTACATAATCTGGTCCACTTTTACTGTTACTACAGTTCAACATAGGAAATAATTTCTGCCATATGATGACAAAGTAAAATCTTGGTATGGATCACTTCAGAATGGAATTTTTTGAAGTAAGATATACAAGGTTATTAATTTTACCTCTCTTTTAAACCCAATTAATCTTTTTATCTCTTGAGAGCGTCCATAGCAGCGACTGGGGTATTCCTTTGGTCTCTCCTAAGTAAAGGAATTTCCCCGCTGGGAACGCTATGTGGAAAAAGATTTTTATTTTTTTTTTAAGAATGAGGTAGGGTAGGGGTTTGGGGAGGAGGGGGGAGGGAAATATTCTTTTTTTTCTGTTGCTTTTGTTCCTCCACAGAGCAGTAGGAGCACTGTAGTAAGACATACTTCCAATGAAGTTTTATGCCCAAGAGACACAAATAGGTAAATGATGTTACTATTTCAGCTGGTGAGCACAGGCCTTACAAAACCCACTAAAATAGGAAAGTAAATAAAATGTGATACATATATAAACCTATGCTGTCAGATGTACTTAACTATGAGACCTCATAGAATAGGATATTGCTGTAAATGTCTGTATATCTCTGTTTACAAGTGATTGCAAAAGGTTAAGGAAAAAGACAAATGGAAGCGAGTTATGATAGACGTTATCTTCTCTGACTGACACGTTCTTGCTTATTTACCTCAAAGATCCACCAGAGCTGGGTGCAGTACTTCAGCTGGGGTCTTACGAGAGCAGAGTAGAGGGCACAACAACTTGCACAGGTTTCCAATAGAGTAAATAATGTGTTCTCTTCTTTTTAATTTTTGAAATATTAATTATTTTCAATTTAGAACTGCAAGGGAAGTCCAGTTGCTTTGTACAGCACTGAATTTTCTAAATAAAATTTAATCCAAGGAGTATGATGTTAAAGGGCATTCTGAAAGAAGAGGTGCTGAGAATGTTCAGATAACTCACATCTGCTCTTCTACTAGCTGTGTCAGAAAACTACAGCCCTTTTCCAAAGTAATAAGCTTAACAAAGATAAGCCTTGCTGCAGAGAGTAGAGGCAAGAATTAGGATACTTTTACTCAAGAACAGGCTTGTAGCCTCAGGATTGGCAAGCACTGACTTGGAAAACCAGCTGTTATTTAAAAGATTTAACTATTTGGGATTGTTGACAGCTTTTAGGTTTTAAAGTAGCCTGGAACAGCTTTGGTCTACTGCTTTACTTCCTTTTCAGTCTATATGAATGTAGTTTCTATGGTCTACTTGAAACAGCACTGCAGGATGCCTTTACCTTCTGTCAGGATGTTCTGCAAGGAACCTCTCTGTCCTTTGCCTCCATTGGATATGCAAGAGCACTATCAGAAGTATGTGACAGCATTTACAATCTCATATAAATAAATTTCTGCATCAAGACTGCTTGCTTCTGTCATCTTCTTTGGGCTACACTTCTCACCCTGATGGTGAAACAGATTTCATTACTAATAGTAGCAGAAATAAATTGGTTTTCTTCTGGAAGAGACAGTGCTAATATTGTCTAAAAAGAGAGGACAAGCACTTTCAATATTTTTTTCAGATGTATTGCTGAGTAAGCAGGGAAAAAAGGAGACCTCATGTTTCTAAATAGCTTTTATAAAGCATCCAAAGTAAAAAGTAAGTGAGAGCAAAACACAGTATTTTTTTTCAGATTGTTATATTTGCATTCAGATGCAACATATTGTACTGTCCAATTTTCAGTTATGTTCACTGTCAGAAGTTGTAGGATATTAGTGAATCTCATAAAATAAACTTAGCAAGAAATTTTCAAGGAGTGATTATGATAAGTTTTATGGATCAGAATATCAAGCACATGTAATGGGGCTTTTATAAGGAAAAACTTAAGGAAAGAGAATTTTTCAGTCACCCTTATCAATGAAAATAAAAATATGAGTAATTTTTAACCTGGAGGAATTCTGCTGAGGAGTAACCATGCCATCACTAATAGACCAGAAAAAGCCATGGCTAAATCAACTTCAGTGCTGAGTAAAACACATACAAATCATTAATTTGTTCTGTTCTTGCTGCTGGTGGCTTTTATTTACCTTTCGCTCTCTTCCATAAAATTTCCACTTTAATGGATGAGATATAGGTAAGTGGTAGAGAGTAGTACTGGGAAATAAAATGTGATTTGCATTTTCTTATACCTCTTTCTTAATCTGTATTGTGTCCAGAAACATAAGCTTACAAATCAAACAATAACAAGAAGAAATTAAATATTTGCAGCTTTCTTTTAACAATTTGGAGCTCTTCTAGTGCACTGTTTTAATTTCCTGTCCCAGCAGAGAGGAGGATTGGACTTTATAATAAGAACATAATGGTTGAAGAGATTGTTCTTTTTATTGGCTTGCTCTGCTTGTTTAAATGTGACCATGAGAACTGTAAAATCAAGGAAATCCTTTCTATTATATCTATCTGAAACAAATTTTTCCTTCATTTTATTTAGATGTTGAGTGGTCACATTGCTCACACTGCAACTGCAGCTTAGGAATGTAGATGTAAAATCTCATATTGATTCAGTATGAGCACTTGTTATGATGGTCTTTCATATGCTTTATATTGAAAATGTCATTTAAAAACAGGTTGACTCTTTGTTTGTGACTTCAAGTACTAAAATGAGTAAGAACTTTTAATAAGGGTTGGGGTTTTTGCTTTGGTTTTACCTACCCCTGTGAGCCTTGAATTGGTGTACCCACATTCTTGTAGCTAGATATGTGACCTATTAACTTTTCACTTTGTCTCTATCCCTGATGCTTTTGCCAAATGAAATTACAAGTTTTACGATATCCATGTGATGCCATAGGGTTTCTTTCAACAAACTTAAATGTTAACTGGCTTTTCTCTAGAACTGGAGCAATCCTACCACTCTGCCCATTAAGAGGAATGTTTCCTTGGGCACATCTAGTTTAACTTGGCATCTAGTTTAATTTGCTTCATTACTGAAGCTATATCAGTGGAAGAGACAGGGTTTGTGGCGTGAACGTTCTGGATGGTGATGGTGGAGAGGTTATTTGTTCACTCTCTTCTAGGTCTTTCCATTAAACTTGAGGAGAGGTATTTCGATTGAAATGCCACTGAATTCACTTTCCTGCCTCAATAAGGCATTTTACCTCATTTCACATTCTTCCTCATTGAATAGTTTCTTCGTAAGTGTCAGTATATTTGTTATGCTGCCAACGCTCTAACAGAGGACCTGTTTTCCAGTATATGCAATGATGTAGGATATTTTTTCTGAATGAGATTAATTTATAACTTCAGTAGCTGCTTATAGTCCTCTCAATTAAGCCTGATGTATCCTTTTTGTTAAGAAATACAAGCATAATTCTTGTATTCTGTCTTTTAATTCGTAAGAACAATGACTTCTTACTTCTTGACTTAGGAAGACAAATTATTTGTGGTTACTAATCAAAATTATGGCTAGCTGGTTTTTGTTAATTCACCAAAGAAATATTAATTCTGTATAACCACAAGATAATTAAGGTGCTGGGAAGGGAGAAAGGGCATGTACTCTGTGAACCCTTTCAGAGCAGCCTCCCCAGAAAGAAAAGGACAGTGATGACAGGAGATGGTAGATCTAGAGCATGACATGTGTTTAGGGCTTGCCATAGAGGACATGAGTGCTCTCTGGTCTCTGCTTACACAGAATGAGTATTTCTTTGGAGACTGGGAGTAGAGGCAATAGTGGGCCTATCCTTTCAGGAGCTTTTAGGTTCTATGTGTTTTTAATCAAGCTATGAAATAATAACCACAGTCTCATTAATTTTCTGAAAGACCTCCCACCTCACTGACTCAGTGCAGTGACCGTATAGGCTTGAGTTAAAATTGCTTAGATGAGTGAACTTATTTGCAGAGGTTCACGATCTGCTTTTTGGCACTTTTACTGTCAGTTCATGGTGGTTTTGCTTTCAACTCCCCTTCCGCATTCACTTTCAGAAAGGGAAATGATTTTACAAGAAAGTGGTTAGTTTTCTGCAGTGTGTTGATAAACTCCAGTGGAGCCAGTGGTCCTACCAGGATTCAGAATTCTTTTAAAATTTGAGGACTGCTGTATAGAATGCATAGGGACACAATTTTCAGACATTGACATTATTTTCAGTACTAAAAAACCCCTTAAAAATCATCCAAGATTATTTTAATATCAGGATCAGGATTTTTAGTGTGCATCTGCATAATTTGTCTCAGCTCCTCTTCTGGCCCTTCCTTGCCTTCCCAAACCATGCAGAGCAGCAGCAGTATCATTCTGAGGTAGCTATGCTTTGGGTGTGTCTCTTAAACCTTGTCAGCTGTGTCAGGCAGTCCCCACCACAGTGCCTATTTTATTTGTTTATTCACAGAATCACAGAATATACCAAGTCGGAAAGGACTCATAAGGATTATTGAGTCCAGCTCCTGGCCCTGCACAGGACCATCCCCAAAGTCACACCATGTGCCTCAAAGTATTGTCCAAACACTTTTTGAACTCTGTCAGGCTTGGTGCTGTGATCGCTTCCCTGGGGACCCTGTTCCAGTGGCCAACCACTCTCCAGGTGAAGAACCTTTTTCTAAACCTGAACCTTTTTCTTAACATAAAACACCCTGAGACAACTTAAGGCTGTTTCCTTGGGTTCTGTCACTGGTCACCACAGAGAAGAAATCAGTGCCTGCCTCTCCTCTTTCACTCACGAGGAAGTTGTAACTGCAATGAGGTCTCCCCTCAGTCTCCTCTTCTTCAGGCTGAACTGAGAAAGTGCCCTCAGCCGCTCCTCATATGGCTTCCCTTCAAGGCCCTACACTATCTTTGTTGCCCTCCTTTGGACACTAACAGCTTAATATCCTTCTTATATTGCAGTGACCAAAAGTGCACACAATCCCTTCCCTCGACCGGCTGGCGATGCTGGGCCTGATGCCCCCCAGGACACGGTTGGCCCTCCCCAGGTCCCTTTCTATGAAACTACTTTTCAGGATCTCATTCTCCAGTCTGTGTGAACAGCCTGGGTTGCCCCATCAAAAGTGCACAATCCAGCATTTTTCCTTGTTGAACTTCATATGGTTGGTGATTGCCCAGCCCTCTCTTTGTCCAGGTCTCTCTGCAGGGCCTTTGAGGGAGTCAACAACTCCTCCCAGTTTTGTGTCATCTGCAAACTTGCTTAGTATTCCTTCTAGTCCTGCATCCAAGTAATTTATGAAGATGTTGAAGAGCACAGGGCCCAAGGTGGAGCCTCGTGGAATGCCAGTAGTGACAGGTTTCCAGTCTGATGTTACCCCATTCACTATTACCCTCTGTGCTCAACTTGTGAGCCACTCATTCACTGCATGATATATTTATCCAGCTGTGTGCTGTGTCCACAGCCTTTCTGAAATCCAAAAAAATGACATCAACTGGCTTCCCTGGATCAACTAGGTGGGTTACCTTGTCATAAAATAAATCAGGTTTGATAAGCAGGACTTTCCTCTCATGAAGCCATGCTGGCTGTGATCAATGACTGTGTTGTCTTTCAGGTGTTTTTCAATACTTCCCAGAATAATCTTCTCCATAAATTTACCATGCACTGAATGAGACTGACAGGCCTGTAGTTTCTGAGGTCCTCCTTCTTGCCCTTCTTGAAAATCAGGACAATGTTCATCAGTTTCCAGACATCTGGGACCTCTCTGGATTCCCAAGACTGCTCAAAAATCATCAAGAGAGGTTTTGTGATGACATCAGCCAGCTGCAGTCCCTCTTTCATTAATTTGAAAAACAAAATCTTGTTGGGATTCACACAAACCTATTAGAGAATACTGATTTCCTTTTTTTCTCTAACAGAGTTTAAGTTCAGAATGGTTTTCCCACAAGGAGATTAATAGGGAAAATACTAAATAAGAAAAGAGTAATAATTCTGTCAGTATGGTTTTCCTTTCAGCTCTAGTTGTTCAAGGGCTGGGGTATGCAGCTACTTAAGGATTAGCGGCAGGGAGAGTACACCAGAGCTTTTCCCTTAAGAATTCAAAAGTAGAAGTCTGGCTTATGTAACACAATAAAGCTTTTAAAAGAGAAAGTGACCTAAGTTATGAATATGCAATATTTTTAGGGGAATGTGGTAATTTTTCATTATGTATTCCTAGTCTTGTACTTGTGTGACAACCATTTGTGCTATTAGGGTCATAGACCAAACCAACAATCAAGGAGGTGCACATTTTTTAAATTAAAAAAATACCCTACCAGCTTACCCAGAGGGTATTAGATGTGGAAAGCCCCTCCCCTGCTTACACTCGTGGGACTACCACTGTATGGCAGAATCCCACTGTTGTAAGGCAGAGTGCTGCCGTTCTGCTCTCCATCACAACCCGTGTCTCTTCGGTGACTGGGGCATGAGTGGCCATCCCCCACCCACACAGGCAGCAGCCCTGCAGCCAGGGAACTCCTTACCCCAGTATACAGGGAGTCTGCCACTCTTGACTACTGCATTTCCCACATGGGAAGCCAGAAGACTTTTTCTGTATGGATTGTTTGTTTGCTTTTTGTGTACATTATCCAGCCAGACTGAGATGGAGACTGATTTTGTATTTGGCTAAGGGCTTTGGTATAAATGACATGTCCTGTCTTGTAAGAAGAAAGCCATGAAGGCTCTGGGTGCAGAGCCCCTCATCCCCTCCCATCTCTACAGGCCCCAGCAGCTCATGCAAAAGTCATTCTGTCACCAGCAACTCCTGAAATAGCCACATCTCCAGCGCTGTTGGGAAGTTGGGACTGTTGTCAGCCAAGAACTTCTGTGCTTTTAAATGTGGAGAGTTTGAGTGGTTTAAAATTAGTTCAGTGGAACTGTAATCAAATTCATTTATATCAGTGTGAATAAGTACTTTATCTGCAAGGCTTGACAACAGTTGGGCCACTCACAGTGTGTGTGCCCAAATCCTCCAGGAGCAGAGTGTTTGCTTGTAAGCTCCCTACCCTAGAGACTGTGTCTCTCTAATGTTTGTAAAGAGCCTGATGCAGAAGTACTGTGAGCCTCCTTGGAGTTTCTGCAATTTTCTGTTGCTTTTATAAAAAAGATGAAATTATAAAATAAGACCAATGTGAAAATAAGAAATGTGAAAACTGGGGACCAGTCTCTTACAGGCATTGTTATTCAACTTATTATTCATAAAGTAAACATGCCATTAGCAAGTGACTGCTAAAAAATTCTGTTTAGTTTCATATGAGAGAGATGCACAAACAGAAAAAAAAAAAGCCTAGAATGTCTGTTTTCCGTTCTATCAATGGATAGGTAGAGTCCATTTTTTTTTTCATTTTTGTCACATTAGGAAGTTCTTACATAAAAGAAAAAAAATGAAAGTCTTTTCAAGAAAAATCTTAATTTGAACTCCTCTATTTACGTAATTTAGTGGGAGAGAGAGACAACATAGCATAAATTCAAAGTTTGACTTTAATATGCCTTAGGGGAGAAGACATTGAGGAAAAGTGGTATTTTTAGTCAAAACATAGAAATCATGGGATTCAGCATGCCAGAGCAACATTTTTCAATAATGCTGATGTTATTGAAATTAGTAACTGCTGTGCAGTGATAAGAAATACAATATTATACTCGTCTGGTAGAGTTGTGCATATCATACAGTGTTCTCTGTGCATGCACCCCAGCATTTGTGTGCTTATTGTGTGCTGGACTTGTCGACATCCTTAGCTGCAGGTTTATATTAAATACATGAGGTGTAACAGATGTTTTTTTAAAGTAAAATTTTATAAAATTTTTTTTTCTAAATTAAGGAAATTCTCCGAAGTAGCTCCAGAGTTGTTGAAAATGAGAGACATCCTTCAGGCAACAGTACTGTAGTGCAGATTTCTGACAATGTCTTTGAGCTCTACCATCAGCAGATCACTTGCAATGTCAGCAATGTATATGTATGCTGTGTGAGACCCCAGAATGTCAGGACTTTGAGGCTTTTCGAATGCTTGAAATTTAACTCTATTAGTAAAATGTTGGTCCAATTGTGTATGCAATAGAAGTATTGCTAGAATCTACTTATCTGCGGCTCTGTGCTGTTCTCTTCATTTGCTAAATCTCCAGCAGTGAGATGGAGCCTTCTTGCTAAAGAACATTCGTGTTTCAGCCTGATTAACATTTTTAAAATATTCATGAAAGAGACCCAGAAATTTTGCTGACACTGTTTTTAGAAGAACTAAATGCTCTGGAGCACATATCGAATTGTATGTGGCTGCTGTGGTAGGAAAAAACACCCTGGAGACGTCTTTTTTCTGGGCTCCATGACAAATTTTAAGTCCATCTGCACTTTAGTCTCACACGAACATAAATATCAAACTATTTTAACTTGCACCCAGCTGGAAAGTATATGCTTTATGAGAAGAATGACATTTTTTAACAGTACTGTATTCGCAGGTTATGGATCTCATGTGGATAATAAACTTGAAACCTACACTGTATCTGCTATTACATTATTGAAGAACTTATCTTTCAGGAAAGTTTTTAGACTGTGTCCTTGCTTTATGAAGAACTCAAAAAAAGGAAAAAGTTCACCTTTTGTATCCTTGTAGGTAATACATTAAAGCCCCTTGAATTAAGAAATTATGAGTATGCTGCTACGGAAATACTAATTATCTATTTATCTGCATAGGGCTTGTTGAGCAGGCTTCAGGTGAGAGTGAGGAAAACATTCCATATTCTTGTCAGCGTTGATCCTCCCTATTTCACCAATAGAGTCATTAGTACTGGGGTTGTCTCTGTGTCAACAAAAAGAATTACTTTGTAATACAAAGTAACAAATATAACACAAATGCACAGTATTACAAGATGACAGGTTTGGACTTGATGATCTAGGGGTCTTTTCCAACCATTAATGATTCTGTGATTCTATGAAGCAGTGATGTTAAATCATCTCTTCTGGCAAAATGATACTAGTGGGAGGAGTATCAGTAATTTTGGAAAATAAGTTTTAACGAGGAGGGAAAAAAAGAAGAAAAAAAAGTTTAAAAAAAAAGTTGAAAAGGACAAGAGGAACTGTTTACATACGGAGAATAGGAACCAAAAGGGAAGCTCAATTAATGAGTTAAGAGACAGGCAGCTGTGAGTGCTCTGAAAGTCTATAATTTCTCTCTTATGCTAGCTTTCTTGTGAACTGCAAAGAATGGTAGAGCTGAAGTATATGCCTGTTTAGGAAATCGAATGCATTTTCAGTGCAGTGATATAATGTCCCTTTGTTGTTGTTGTCCCCCATTTCCCTTGAAGGCAAAACAAACAATAAATTACAGAAATGCCTCTAGCAGAGTTTTCCTGTCAGTGTTCTAGGAATCATGACTTCTGCAGTTTTTTCTCCACTTGCAGTTCAGACTTTTAACCTGTGATACTCGTTGTGAAGGGAAAATACTGTGTGTCAATCTATTTACTACTTGTATAGGTTCCTATCTACCTCCATGCTCAACTTAAAATCCTCCTGTCCAGTTCTAGTTGCATTTTACTTTTGCTGGTACCAATCTGAGTGGTTCTTCTCCAGCCTCTGCTTCTATAGTAAAGACTCTCCTGAGTTTACTCTGAGTGTATTTTAACTGTCCTTTAAAAACAGAAATCATGTAAAAGCAAGTGTTCTCTCAGTCTATTTTGTCTCTTCAAACATAGGTGTCAATGTTTTCCTTCATTCTTGTCTAAAGAAAATAAAAATTAATGGAGTCCAAAGTCTATATCAATGTAAGGGCTCGAATTGCCTTTGAAAGCCAGAAAATTCAAAATGTATGATTCTTAGCATAGTAGTGTTATTACCAGTGTAAAGGTAGAGTTGTATCACACAGCAGAAAGTAATGTCATGTTAATGTCATTGGAGCATAAATAAGTATTTCTGATTTATTTTGTATTACTGTAGTCTTAATATTTCAATAATACAGATTTCCACATTTAAGCTCTCCAATTTTTAATAAATGGAATAGGAAAGGGCTAGAAGATGCCATTAAGTTTCATGAAGGGCTTAGCGCAGCCTTAAATGCAAGTATGGAATGAAATGTAGAAGAAACTCATTTTATCTCTCCTAATTAAGTATTTCTAATGGTTTTATTGGTCTAGTATGAATCAGTGTGATTAAGTAGCATTAATAATATCTTATAGGAATTTTTTTTTTTTCTGTTCTTTGCTTTCAGATTACCTGTATACTAAAAGTGCTGCTTGGGTAGGTATTCCAAATACTTCTCTTTTATACCCTTTATTCTTTCTTAATTGTCCTTCATGTCAGCAAAGAAGCATTCTGATAACCTGATTTTGTTTATATTAGCCCAACTTAATTTAACCCTCTTGTAAGGGTTTCAGGATGAGATCTTGGACTTTACTTTGGCTTTTCCATCCACTAATTTTTTTCTGGATAATAACTATCTACATAGGTTTTGAGAAACAAAATTTAGGATTTTTATTAAAAAGACAGGATGTTGAGGCTGACTCCAGATATAGGAAACCAGAATCACATGGCAGTGGCAGCCTAGATCTTCCTATGCTTCCTATGTGGGTTTCAACCATAGTAGAAACTGCATTTTCCCTGCAATGTTAGCATTGCCCTCAGAGTGATAGCAGTGTTCTGCTCTGTGCATGGTGGCAGCATGTATTACAGTGGCCAGGCTCTTCTCTACAGTAAAGAAGTTCTATTTTCTGGTCAACAGAAGGGGAAATGCATTTCTTTTAGTTTCATAAGCAGAAAATCCCACTGTTGGATCATCTAGGGTAGATTCACGAGGTAGTTCCAGTTTCCTGGCTAGGAATCAGCCTAACCACTGCAGGCATGCTGGGTGATTTGGCCTGTGTCTGATCCTGACCATTGTCTCTGGCTCTGTCCTGAAGTTGCTACTTCACATCCTGGCTCTTGTTGGTGCAATTGCTCGTGCCAACCTTACCACAGTGCTAGTTTCCAGCTCGCTTTCCCTTGCAGAGCAACTGCCCCTTGATGCTCTGTGCATGTCTTTTGCTCTTTCTCCTCCTCTACCCTTTTTCTCTACTCCTTCTTAACTCCTTCACTTTCTCTTCTGCTTAACAGAGAAGGATGTTAAGCTTATTGAACATGAAGGGACTCTGTTGGTGGAGAAATAATACCTGAAATGACTTCTTGCCACATGAGGATACAGAAGAGTGTAAGTTCCAGTTTAAAAGAATAGGAGTGGAATGTATTTTCTAATGATTTCTGTCTGCTTTCTTTCTGTGTGTGTAGTTCTTGATAAACATCTAAGTAGAACTCTGGGGCACAACAGACAGTTTATGATTTTTTTGTCATATGGCAGTAGGAATAAAGCACATTTACAAGTGGATCTTTACCTGAAACATCAGAGTTTTCCAGGGACCCAGTTTAGGTAAGGGCTGGTCCTTCACATACACTTGAAAAACACTAAAGTCTCAGTTCTTATTGCTGTAGTTATGAAGTACACCAGTGGGTACGAACTGAGGAGTGGGCAGAACCGAGAAGCCTAATTCCAGATTTGCTTATAAAAATGTATTAGTAATAGCTTTAGGCAAGTAGTTTATAAACAGTAACTCAGAAATTAAATCAGTATCTAAATAAGTCTTGCTGAAATTAGCATTTGCTTATATGGTATGATTATGCAGATAATGGGGGGCACAAGCATACTCTATCTACATAGGAATAATTGTTGCTATTTTTATTTTTCCATGTGCAGTTATTAAACTCAGAAAGCATTGATCTTTTCGTCTCTTAGCCTGTGCTGACAGTGAAGATGTTCTGGACATCCATGATGTGATTCTCTTAGAGCTAGCTTAGCTACCAGCACAGTGAGATTAATCTGCATGAAATGTTTAGTTGCTACAAGCAGATCTCATCTTCTAATGTAGCATGCTCCAGAGGAAATATGCTTTAATTCGTCCTCTGTAGAATAGGAATAACATTCATTCCCAATCACATGTTGCAAGTGGCACTGTGAAAATTAACCAGTCAATGTTTCTACAATACTCTGTTGCTGAGGGGGATGTTATTGGCTGGTAGGTGTGATTCCAAGCTATGACTAATAGCAAAGCACTGTTGTTATTCCCACTTTGCCATTAGGGATGAATAAATTATTTTAACATGTTCTCCACCCACAGTAATTTCTCAGTATCTTTTTATTTGCACGGCATTTTACAAACAACTTTTTAGGAAAATCAAGAGCATTGAGGAAAAAGAAACTTGGTGCAAAAGAATCATATTGCATTGCTGCCATGCCCAATCGAAATTACAAGTCAGAAAGCAATGTAGCTGTTAAGGAATTAAAAATGAAGGTAAGCATCTATTTGAGGGATGCAGTACAGACCAAAATTATTATGCATAACTGCCAGTCTCTGAGACAAGCAGCATTCCAGCAGAAAGAAAGGGAACAGTTCAGCATGTAGAGACAAAATCCAAGAGAAGATGTAAAGGTTATTAAAGCTAGCTAGAGAAAATATTCTCCAAGTTTGCCTGCTTTGTTTGAGCTTAAAGTTCAAATGTGATGATTTGGGGGGCACCTAATCTCTTTTCCTTATTAATATTTGTCCTTTGAATGAATATAACTTGAAAAGTCACAGTAATTAAGACCTTCTGTATTAATTCCAATATTTAAGTTCCATATTCTTAGAATTCAAAGAGCTTGGAAAACCTTGGAAACTGCAGCAGGAAAGGAGATTGAGCAAAAAGTAGAATTCCTCATAACTAATGAGCAAAGACTGAGCCAAAAAAAGAATGTTTGAGCTTTGCAGTCCTATTTGATTCCCAGACTAGTTTTATGCCAACCCACTGTAGTTTAGAGCAGTCTTGGAGATATTCTAAAGTCATCCAACACCCCCTAAATAGCAGCCTTCCACGAGAGAAGAGAAAGTCCAGCATTGCCCCTTGTGCTTCCTGTACAGGGGCTGGGGCCTGGCGCAGAAGTGCCACCTTTGTGTCTGCCAGAGGGCCTCTGTACCAATTCTGCAATCATAGGGAATTCTTGGGTGGGGAAATTGCGTTGGTTTTTGGTCTCCGTGTGGCCAGAGCATCACAAAGGGATTCAGACAAACTGGAGGGACTGAGCGTCTCAGTCTAGTATATGTATTCCATGCATTTTGTGCTATCTTGTTTGGAAATAAATCCAGGCATGTACAGAGAGGAGCTGATCCAACATTATTGCCAGAGCTCCAGCAGCTTGCTTAATACTGTGTAGTATTTTATGAGTTACCAACAAATTCATTGGTGTGATTGTCAGGCTAACCATATAGTTGGCTTTAGAGGAATGTACCAGTTTATTTGTTGGATCAAATTTTTGATTGATTAAGACTTTTTCAGTTAGCTGACGTTCAAGTTTGGTTACCTCAAAAAATGCTATTTACTAGAGCAGCCTCCAGACTTGCAGTGACAAACACCTGAATTGAACTTAAGTTCAGCAATTTACCTGAAAAGTGTCAAGTGAACAGCTATATTAGATCACTGTGGAGATTTTACTCATCTCCCTGGTGAATATTCCAAGTGGGACAATGCTGTGTTGTACTTCAGAGATATTAGAGACTTGGCTTCAGGTTTAACATGCTTTTCTTTACCGTATTTCTGTGGTAGTACATAAGAGGACATAATTCTTGCAGTGTGTCAAAACATAGTGGATTTATTTTGACTTTCTGATGTAATGCCTCTGTAGCTCCTCCAATTTACCAGCATTAGTGTTCTGACTACCAGTTTAGATTCCTAGTTGGAAAAGAGGATCAAAGACTCTATACCACAGCTTTTCTTCTTGGTCCCTACCCGTTCTGGCACTCAGACTGAAAGTGAAAATGGGAGTGGTGAAGACCTTGCACTTGTTCTGTGGTTTGACTTTTACTGTCCCTCTTCTCTCCTCTCTGGTGTGTTTTGTAGACACCTGAGGGCTGCTGCAAGTTGTGTTACTTTTCCCTGTCCTTTTGGACCCCAGAAGAGAGAGGACACCATTTGTCTGGTGGTTACCAAGATGCATTTTTACATGATTTGAGACCATTGTGCTATCTGATGTAAATGGCCTGACTGAACCTGTTCTCCAGCCATCTGAGCAAGGCTTTGTATTTCATGATTTTATGAGCAGCAGCAGCTTTTCCATCAGTTATGATGTTCTGTAAACTCAGTGCCAATTTGCCTTCATGTCATGTGACAAAATGTGCGCATAACATAGGATTCTACTGTATTTAAGGATTTTTTGAGCTCCAGTATTGCTTTATTGTAGGTAGGTACCACTTCAATATCAAAAGAATCATAATGAAAATTAAAGGTATTATTACAAGATTTGGTGGGAATGGTCTTGGACAGCTGAGATGTATTTCAGATAAAAGGTGATTTGAGTTGGCTGCAGTAGAGATGCTGTTAGAATCTAGTAAAGTAGAAAATACTATTAATATGAGTGAACTGTTGCTTCCTTTTGGCAATTCAAACACATCAGTAATGTGTATTGTGAAGTTAGATACTACATCACTTGCCAAGTGTCACTTGGCACTCTTGGAAATACTTGGAGATCTGCTGATTTATTAATACATTGTCTGCTGCTTTTTATATGATCAGTTGCCTGCTCTCCTTGAATGTCTAACAGCCTTCTGGGAATTAATGCTGTATTTCTACTCATGCTAATCAAAAGTTGATATACAAAGTATTTCTGCTGTCAAAGGAGCTATAGTGAACAAGAAACACTGAACATGATGATCTGCCTGTGAATCAGCTTTATGCCATCTCCCTTTTTGTTTGTTCCTCTTTTTTTTCTCCCTCTGTAACAGTAATCATCAAAAAGAAATTTTTCAATAATTATTTTTTTAAAGCTGAAACGGGAAGTAAATATGCATTTTGAAAGCAAGAACAAGAGGAACCTGTCTCTAATTCATCATCTAAAATTTTGACACTTTCTGGTTAGGGCACTTTCTTATAGGCAGATAGACTGCAGTGATTTTGTCTGTGGAGAATTCATTCCTAATTCCCTGCTTCATGATGCTACTCAGTTAAGCCCAATTATTGCTTTTGAGACATTTTGTTCATGTAGTATTTAGCAAGTGCATTCTGAAATAGTGATAATTTTTCTGGTTGCCACTCTTTTTTCCTACAGTGCACTAAAGATACCCTTTCGCAAACAATTTTAGTCAACCGCACAGTCAGTAACTATTCAAAATACTAGTTTTGTTTCTACTTTGGTGTTGTCTTAGTGGGATTAGCTTTTTACTGCAAAGAGTAATTAAATTTATTAAAAAATGTTCTATTTTATGCTGATCAAAACTGATATAACAGTAAAAACATAAATTCTTTTAATAGTGAAATAGTAAAATAGTTGTATTACTGTGACTTTTTTCCTAATGTTAATTATGCAGAAGCAGGTTCAGTATAACATGGATCATGTCTGTTGTTTCTCTTGCATTTTAACATCAGTTTTTAAGCCTTATGGTCCCTTAAGTTAGACAGTATTCTTTTTTCTTTTTTTCCCTAGCACTATTCAGTGTTTGACATTGGCTTAGTGATAAACCTATCACTTATGTACATTTACAAGCACTGCTCTATTACAGCCCAGTCCTACCAGGTGTTTTGTATCTTGGAATTATTTAGCCATACCTGTCAAATATTTAAAATATTAGTTCCCTACATGAAGGTGCAATTTTAAAAAACAACTAAGAAAATTTACTATTTCCCCCTCTTTATGTTGTATTTTTTGAGGTTTTTTTTGGTCACTGCACAAAGAAAAAGTTCTGTCTAAAACCTAAACTTTGACACTGGCTAGAGATTGCCTTCAAATTCCAATGTTAGATTTTAACCTAAATATTATGACATATGACTCAGAAAATTATTTAGAAATGTAGTTAAGAAGTTGAACATAAATGCTTAATTAAATGGGTTCAGTTCTTGCAGAGATTATTTTTTAAAATACCTTTGAGGACTGTTTTTTTTTCCCTCTCCATTCTTCCTTAGCCATCTTTAGGCCACCAACTGAAGAAGAAAAATAAATTTGACAGACTTGCCATTTGATTCACAGAATCACAGAATCAGATATGTTGGAAAAGACCTCTCAGATAATCGAGTCCAACCTTTGACCTAACATGAGGACAGTTCTATGATTTGTCCATATTCTGGGTCTCTCCTACTCTCTTCTTTAGCAAACAGTAGTTTTTTGTGGGTTTTTCACTATTACTTTACTCACTGAATGTTGGGAACGCATATAAAGCATGTTGTGCATGAAGTAAGAAGGTATTCAATGATCACCTTGTCCAACATTTTTAATACTCATTTTCTGTTTCAAGGGCTGAACTTAAAATAGTTCCAGCTTGGTCTGATGATCTTCACAAGTTACAACTAAATATGATGTATTTGGCCTTTGAAAGTATAGTTGTTTTTGTATGCCACCTGGTCAGTATTTTTGGTTCAGTTACAATGCAGTCAACTTTCTCTCGGTAAATAAATGTAGAAGAGTATCTCATTTGTGAAACTCGTAGCTTCCTTTGTCAGTTATCACCACTTAGGGAGCCTACAGTGTAGGGGTATCATTAGCTTTGACAGATACAGTCTGTCAAAGTATCTTTGACAATAAATCAGAAAAGGGTTTCTGAATGTTGTAGAATAGGCTAAGAGGATAAGGAGACTTCAATATCTTGCATCAGGACAGAGCTTGCTAAAATGATGAAAGGGATTATCTTTAGGAGGGAAGGGCTCATGAAGCTGAAAATTAAATGTATACCTAGATCTCACAATTACTAATAGTATATATAACAGTGTGGTGTGTATGTTGTAGACCTATCCCGCTTGTACTTGATTTTAACTATATGACTAATTCTCCTATAGAACTACTTTTATATTTAAAAAGCAAGCACACAATTATTTTATTATGTCTTTCCACCTCAGAGAAAGACAGCTGGACGCTGTGGAGCATCACATTCATACTGGAGTGTGTGCAGCCCAGCTGGTTTTAGAAGCATTTGGCCAATGCTTGGATGTTAGTAATTAAGGCAATGTAAGGCCAGTGATGAAGAGCAGCCTAACAGAAACTTGCAATGACATATATTAATTACTTGCAAAATAAATGTTTGAAAAAACTGTACTGAATGGAAGAAAATGACTACTTGCTAAGTTCAAAACAAATGAGTTCACCGATTTAAAAAGCAGAAAAAGTCAGCAGTTTTTAAAAAGAATCAGAAAGTAGAAACACTGATACACCTAAGAGATAGGTATAAATGTTTAAACAGAACCACAACAAAGAAATGAAACATTTTTACATCATGAAGCAGAAGAAGTTCTGTGAGTAATGGAGTTTACAGCATGTACTTTTGCAACAGAAGTCCTCCACTGACATCATACTCATTGAAACAATAGTTGCTACATAATGAAATGACATAAAATGATACCAAAAAAGATTTACGGCAAAAGTACACAAAATTCAGTTACAATGCATTTTAGTTCCTATACAACATATATGCTTATGGAAAAACATTTTCTTAATTTGGTCTGCACAGCAACTGTAAAATGGAATGCATCAAAAGATCGTTAAGTTTTCTCTTCTAATTAATCTAGAAATCAGGGAGACCTTCAAACTAAATTTTCAAGGGACCATGAGCTCCTGACATGAAGAGAAAGTAATGGTTGTAATTGTTGCTTCTGTTGAATCTCTAGCAATAACTTTTTTCTTCTTGAGATATACTTTTGTATATATAATGCCAATTTCAGAAAAATAAGTACATCAGAATATATGTATTGTATCCAAAAATATATATGCTATATTGGAAATATTCTGCTCTGCAATTTCTCTCTTGTTGAACAAATTCCTGCTCTTTTCTACTTAAATAATACTATATTGGAAGCTGACTTTCATTTCAATATAATTTTTATTCATAAGAAAGATGGTGTTCAAAAGAACTGTAATTTTCTTTTGAAGTTCTTAATTTTCTTCTTTTTTTTCAGAGAGAGTTGAGATATAAAAATAGAAATGCATTTAATGGTGCAAAATGCCTAGGGGCTTACAGCCTGCAATTTAATGTTTTATTCATAATTTCCCACAATAATTGTAGTTACTTGTTGATCTTCATACAGTTCTTTTCACTATTGTTTGGAATTTAAAATTAATTACACACATTTTTTTCTGGATTTTCAAGATCAGTTTTCCAGTCATAAATCCAGATATCCATATGCAATTCACAGTGAGCATTTCTTGTAAAGTGCTCAACTACATGAATTATTTAATACTTCAGTTGTTCATCTGTTTCTGTTTGCAAGGACTGCTTCATTTCTGTAGACACAGTAATGTCCTTGATTTGATTTTCAGACATATTAGTCTAACTTAGATACTGGTTTTGTGAGCTACCTTAGGTTGAATAACAAACAAAATAATTGTGAAGACTACAAAGGAGAATCTCCCTTTGCAACTTAACTTGCTCCACAATACCTAATTTCCACTGAATTTTCCATTGGACAAATCAAATCCTGTTCTGCTGCAGACAATGAGCAGTGACTTCTCATGTTCACATGGCACTGCTGTTGTCTCTGTGTCTCTGAAGTGCTCTTATGCTACATTTTCCAGCAGACCTCATAGGGTATTTTAGTCAACCAAATTCTTCCTTGGATCTTTGGAAATGTTAACTGTCTCAATTTTTGACTATTTCTCACAAAAGACCACGACATAGAAATCTGATCACTGCAGTTAATGCACATCAATTCATATCACCTTGATCTCTGTATACTTTTCCTGATACAATTTATTTCCTTTTTCATCTTGCAGACTGAAATAAATGTCCCATCTGCAGATGAGTTGTTTTTGTGTAGCTTTTCTTATATTAGATCTTTGTAATATTCGTTCTGCTCATATTGCTTTTTTACAAGTGTTTTCCTGCTCTGTATCTTCTTCTTAAATATTTTATTAACTTCTTCAGGCTGTCCGATTTTAAATATTTCTAGAAGTTTAACATACCACTTGGGCCATGCAGCTATTTGGGAGTTCCTATTTACAGCTGGGCAGTAAATGTACTTTCAACTAGACCATCTATTTATTTCAGGGTGTGCTTCTCTGACCTTCAGTTTCCATTTAGCAGTACTTGAATTCTGCCATGGGAACTCGTTAGTACACATCTGTTCTTTGATAAGGACAGTAGTCAAACCACCTCATCAAGCAAGGTATAATATTCTCTTTTATTTAAGTATAACACATGCTTTATGCTGCAGGCAATACTAGTTAATCAATTACACTTAGTACATATCTAATTGTGCATCTTTATGTTAGGTGAACAGTCAAGAACTGTCATGTTTAGTTTGGCCTCTCGTATTTACTGAAAAGAATAATGATAACATTTTAAGAACAAAACTGAAGAATTTATTGCAGAAATTCTCTCTAGTTGCTAATAAGCAACACTGAAGTTACCTGTTGAATCTTCTAGAAAATTCAGCTCCTTAAAAGCAATGAGCTGAACTGTTGAGAAGCACAAAAATGTGTACAACCTGATAAGAAATGCATTTTCTTTGTCAGATATATACACATATGTAGTTGCAATGCAACTGCCTTAGCTACAGAAAATGGTTACTTTAATGCTAAAAGCAAAGTCATTGTGAAAAATAACACTTTCAAAAGAGTGATTGTTTCCATTCAAGACTGGTCAATCTTAACAGCATGCCCATGAAATTTATGGCTGTTTCTGCCCTGATCTAGCTTTGCTAATACACTCATTTCTGCACTCACTTGCCATCCATCCTATTTCTATTTGTCTATTTAGCCATCCATTTCATCTGGGCAGAACTGCAGACAAGCAGCTCTGCTGGGCAGGCTGCCTTACCTGCCATTTCTTTAGTACCTAGCATTGCTTAGGTAGCCTAAGACCAAGAATCCTTGGTGAAGCATGATTGTAAGATATTCTATGTCACTGTCAGCAGTTATATTTTACAACTATTCATTGTTAAAATATAACTTTCATTAACTGAATATCTGAATATGTTGAAATAACAATATAAAAGGAAAGTATGAAGTATTGAATAATGATACTAAAAAAATCAATATCTTTTTTGTTGGTGTAAGCAGCAAAATTTCCTTGGGGTTATGTTGTGTCCTTTCAAGGACACAAAATTAGGAATGTGTTTCTTTGTCATGGGCAAGATTCCATATGTACAATGAAAGAACTTAGTCTCCTCCTAGATCTACAACTGAATGAGGATTCAGAGAAGGGACTTCTGGATGATGACATAACATTCACATCACAGAAAGACTGGTATGAAAAAAACTTACATAGCTCTATTTAAAGAGTGTTATATTTAGGCAGGATCAGGTAATTGGGATATTAACATTCCCTTTCCCTCCTTTTGAACAGGGAAAGCAGAATTATTTGGGTAAACAGAATACATTGTTAGCAGTTAGCCTGACTTCTGCAGGCAAGTCTTATGTTTGACATTCTAGCTGTTTTTTTATGGCTATGCAGTTGAGCATCTTCACTGAACTATTCTTAGAGCTGGAGATTTCAAGGAAAGACCATGGTGGCAATTTTCTGTGATGTCTTGTATAACACAAACCATACTTTCTACATGAGCACCACTAAACTGTAGTCAAAAAAGTTGTAATTACTTAGAACAGTTGTGTTTATCTTAACATTGAAATGAAGTAGTCTTATTTCCATCCCGATGAACTCATGTATGAAATATGAACAACTACACAAAACTTGTCAGAAAAGTGCTTTGGCAGAATTTACCTGAAAGAGCTAAATTACCTGGACTGTATCAGTTGGAGGTAAACTGCAATGGCAGAAATAACTGTCTAAGGATAAGAAGAAGTTGGTACAATATTGTATGTGACACATTAAGTAAAGATGGTATTATTATTATTTATTATACAAGTGTTTGGTTTTTTCCCTTTCTCCTTTTTTTCCCTTTCTCCTTTTTCCCCCTTCCCACCTCTTTTCCAAATGTGATTATAGCAAAGTTTCACATTATTGAGATGTTGAGGATGCTAAAGCTGAGGTGACTCAGTGATTATCATTTCTTTGATTAAAGTGTGACTTTTTTTAATTGTTATGTTTATAGTATTATTTTAACTCTGTGCTAAGTATACAATTCTCATATTTCTGCAATTCCTGAATGGAGAAAATTAAGACAGAAGAATAACCCGTCATTCTGTCTTATGCAGTGAAATGTATCCTGGATTTTGGGGTTTCAAGTAAACAGTTGGGTGTTAATCTTGTTTTGTCATAGCCAATTCCTGTCTCATAACTGGAGGTCAGAAAGTGATGTTAAAGGTCTTCCCTAACAGGAAAACACATTAGTTAATCTAATAAGCCTTCTGCTACAAATACTTTTTGCAAAACCCGTTATGAAATCTAAGGCTAACCAGAGCCATATAATCTGCATTCAGTGTGAAACTTAATCTAATCAATGATCTATTCTTTCCCTGAGAAAATGATCAGGGAACATATGAACCCATAACTCCTTCCTGAATTGGATGCTCAGTCATAGAATGCATTTCAAAGTACTTTAACAATTGAATAATAGTGAAAACATGGTAAAAAGAAAATAATCATAACAAGAGTAACTGCTGAGAATAGAGATTGGCAGATAATTTGAAAATGACACTAAAACAAAAATAAAATATATCTTAAAGCATCAGCAAGGGAGCTTTAGTTCATGTAAAATAGAATTTGCTCCATTTTCCATAGAGAACCATAAAAATAAAGTTGAAATCCGTGACATATTTCATTAAAATGCAGCATATGCCTCTTAAATTAAATTTTGGTACAGGAAAAACGTCATTGTGAGCTTTATATGTAAAATTTTACTCTAACTCATTTCTAACAGCAGAGCTATAAGGCATTCTAATAACAGGTTCTTCATCTTAGCAGTGCAGCTTTCAAAATTGACAAAATACACAATATATTCTACCTAATTTTGTAATTAATGCAAGGTCTTTGTGTTCCCTTTTGCACAAATACTTCCAGAAAATAAAGTAATTCTGTAAAGTAAGATGATATGCAAAGTCTTTTGAGTGTTTACATGGTAGAGTAATATAAATTTCTGCTCCTACTTTAGATTCTTTTTGATAAAGTCCCAAGTGCTGAGACAGATGTGTGAGGGCTGTTTACTCTCTCATATGTTATATTTGTACCACAAATATATTGAATATGTCTGTGATTTTTTTTTGCCATCTGTTTTACTGGGGAGGGACAGAACAGTAACTAGCAAATGTAAGATAGAATCCAGTTATCTTTCTACTCAGGAGAGGCACTTACCCTGCCAATGTGAAACCACAGGTGCCAAGGCAGATTCTGTTTGTATTCCTGGCAAAATCTGTAAGTTCTCATATCTGCAGTGGTGGTGCATTTTCATAACGAGAGGTGCTCTAACTTTCTGGTTCTGTTCAGATTCCTAAAGCATAGGGAGTGTTTTATTTTTTTTCCAGATTGTGTGTCACCTACAGCTTGCAAAGGTCAACATTTTGGACGTTTGGGAATGAATTCAGAGTTTGTAGCCTAGCTGGAGAATAAAATTATTGTCATTGGCTCATTTCTTCCTTTTTCTCTTGGAGGCTGCTATTAGTGAATGTATAGTAGCTGCATTGTCCCTGCACTTCTCTAATATACCACTCTAAATAGCTTGTGACCTTAAGGATCTATGCAGAAAGAAGCCTATCTAAAGGTCTGTAGTGCATGCTAATGATTTTTTGGTTTTGTGGTTTTTTTGCATTAAAGCTAATTTTAAGGATTACTTGCTAGAACTAGAACTAGAGATCAAAAATTGTCATCAAAATTGAAGTCCTTAAGCCTTTCTGCATGGTTTTCTTTGTAAGAAAGTGGCCCAGGGAGGTATAGTACAGAAAGCATTTCCCCTTCCCCTTACTAAAAATTTAAAAAAAAATTAAAAAAAAATTAAAAAGAGAGAGAAAACAACAGAGAGAAAAAACCCCAATGAACATGTATAAAATGCGCATCACTAGATATGAGGGGTGGGCTGATTGAAATACAACTGATGCAGAAGGGCTAATCAGTCCTTTGTGGCATTTGTGGGGCGCTTCCTGTGAAGGGAAGAAATTACTACGCGTGGTATACAAATCCTATAGTATATAATCCAACTTAATACCATGCATCAGTGCAAGTCTGACATTTCATTTCATTTCATTCACAGCCAGATTTGATAATTCATTCAACATATATTATTACATAGGTAACTGTAAGCAGAGCTAAAGTTAGGACAGGATTGCTATTTTTATAGAATATAAGAATTATTTAAGGAGTTTACCACGGAATATAGTATATTCAGAGAGCAGTTTATTTAGAAGGAACCAAGTGATCTCAGTTTTAATCACAGCTAAAGAGTACTAGAACAAGGTGCATAAAATAGATGCTGTTACCCTTTCACTTTCATCTTCTTTGGTTTTGGGCTGTGTCATCTTCCATTTCACAGCATAAATTGGAGTCACTGTAGGGCAGATAAATTACATGATTTGGGGCCTGCACAAAAGATTCAAGATCACTGTAGAGACCCATCATGCCTGAAGTCCTTCCCAGGTTCCCTCTAAGCTGTTCAGCAATTAGTTGGCACTGACATATGCAGACTATCTAGTTACCAAGGATTATCATGCTAATGGTGATCTTTACATGTTAGCATATTTTTTTGCCCTTGATGGAATATAACATCTGTAATATGTCAGCAAATGTGGCATGTTTTCATTTGGGCTTTTTTGGGGTGTTTTTTTTGTTGTTTATTTTCTTGAATAATATAGCTATTTGATGAAGTTTCTTGTTGTGAGCCAGTGGGGACTTCTTAGATGATTTAGTAATAATTTTTAATAGTACTTACATATTTTTCATAAATTAGGAAATAATAAACCCATGAAACTGCAATTTCAGAAAAGGGTTATTTGTTACAAAATACTATTTTCACTAGATTTTGTCTACAAAGCAGAAAAAGAAACAAATTTTCAAATCCTAAAAGATTTGAGACTGCATGAGAACAATATGTAGAATAAACCTCTATGTGTACTTTGGGTTTAGTTTATCAAATCACAGCATAACTTCAAATGGAAACAAAGAGATCTCATGTATTTTGCTGGCAGAGAACACACCTATAATCTTAAGTAACATGTAACTGCTTACAAAAAATAGGTCTACACACACATATAAATAAAATACTTAGGTAACACATAACTACTTATAATATGTTGCAGAACAATTACTAAAACTTCAGTGTGTTCAACTGGAAAGGAAGCTGGTGATACACGGTTAGTGCTATTTAAAATAGCAGCCTAACAGTTGTGGCTGTTACAGTTGTAGCTTTTCCCATCTTCATACACAGTGTAAGCAGTTGTATTCACAGGCTTTAGAAGGTTGAACTTAATAGTAGAGCTAGATCCTCATGTATGGGAAGGACAATATACTCCCTTGGAGGATGTTAATATAATATGCAGTAGTTCAACAAGTCTTATTTGCCTTTTAAATTCAGTATGTAGTCATAAAACTCTGTGTTTTTTGTTAAAAAGTATACTTTTTCAGAGACACGTGAAGAGACAACGTACACTGAGGTAGTTGCAGTTGAGTATAATGAAGGTTTGGCAAGGTCAGGAGGTCTTAGGAATCCAGGCAAGGCTCAAGGCATGGCTCTTGTTTGAAATCTACAGATTAAGAGGCAGCTCGTAAATTGTTAGAATAACTAGGGCTTTCACCACAATCAAATGTAACTCTTCTTTTTGTTACTATTTTGCAAAAGAACTGACCCAGAATTTGAAAGCTCATCTGTAAGTATTAGTTGCTAGTTTTTCTGTGAAAACATGAGGGTGGATTACTCTTCCCCATAAAACCTAATTTAGTTTAGATGGAGTCTTGAGACCACATGCTCTCTGTCCTTCCTGGTCTGGTTGGCTTGCCTAGAAGCTGATCTGCATTGTAGCTAATCAAGATGCTTCGCTTCACCTCCCTTTTGTCAGCAGACAAAAGCTCATGTCAGGAAAGCTTTCAGAGGTAATCAATCCAGAAAAATAGATCAGCAAAAGGAAAACACAATGAATAAATATTTCACTGCACTATGTAAGCCAGTTGTTTTAAATAGCAAAACAAACAGCTTAGGCTGTTTTCTTTACATATTTTAATTATTCATTATTTTGTATACAGACAATATGTATGTGTTCATACGCAAGTATCATTTCAACATTTGGGATGATTAGTGCAGTGTTTGAAAGTACATAAGTTCCTTGAACCTCATCGTGTTTTGGTAACTGCTTCCCAGAATGCAGTGATATGTCATCTCAATGTATTAATGTACTCTCACTAGAGCATCCTTTCCCACTAATATTATTATGGCTAGAGCAATTTGTCCTACTTTACTGAATTCAGATGTGGCCATGGGCTTGGCAACAGGGGTTGTACAATCCTGACATCCTAAGTAATATGGTAGATGTTTGAAACAACTTTTTCCCTGGTTTACACTACTAGGAATATCATTCTCAAATTAGGAATCAACAGTGAACATGCACATGTGCCTTATATTTAGCATAGATGTTTCTGTGGCCTGTGGGAGACTATTGTGTGGGTCTGCAACTAAGAGGAACATTTATTTCCCAAGAATTTAAAATCAAAGTGTCACACAGTGAGTGACCTCACAGCAGTGTAATCTGATTATGACAGTAGCAACTATGGGAAAGTAAAAATGGAATCAAAGTGATTATTAATGTCTGTGGAAAAATGGCTTGTGTTTATTATCTAATTGTTCAATAAGAGTAGAATCAGACCTTCTAATTGTAAAAAGACAGGAGCTCTGAGTTGAGACTTTTTTTCCTTTCTAAAGGAAAACATAAGGTAGATGCACACATTCTCCTTTTCCACATTTTTGTCAGATGTGTTGAATATTTTTATGATGTTCCTAGAAGCAAGCCACTAGGCATAAATAAATTCACAGTGAACTGCATGCTTTCTTTTCACAAATCTTGAGTAAGAATAATTGAAATGAGTAGCCATGTACTCACACAATGTACAGTTAGATCCCCACAGGCAGCATTTGTGACTGAATAGATGCGCAATTATATATACTGTGGTCATATACTGTGACAGTTTTGACTTGTCCTACTCATAGAGCAGAACTGCAGCTATGATTCCTTTCAAAGGTTATACCAATTCTTTAAATTATAAACATTACGTTTTAATGTAAATACTCTGGTGACTGTAAAATATATTGCTATTTTCTCTTTTGTATATTTTATCACTACTTTAAACTAAGATTTTTACCTTTTGCATAAAATTTTAATGAAATAATGAAACTAACTTTTTTCATTGAGTTCGATCTTTGAGGAATTATTTGCTTTTACTTCCATTCACTGGTCATAATTTTAAGATTTCTTCCTGTGCTCTTTCCCAATCTTCTTGTGAGTTATTTTTGATTATTGCTAAATGAAGGAGAGGTAGTTCTAATTTTTGTTTTCAGAAAAAGATTCAACCATTTGAGCTTTCTGCTTCAATGCTTATTTCATGTCTCTCTTGATCATTTTTTTTATAGCTATGGTAATTCCAAGCAGACTAGAAGTATGTACAAACTCATTTGAATTACAAGATTGACTGCAGCTGTGAAACTGTACTGCAAAAAGAAATAATTTAGAGATTGACAATTTTTTCTGGAAGTATATATCCATTAATGTTGCTTTGTTTCTAACAGACATCTTGTAGAAACTCCTATAGAATACCCATTTAAGTGTGACAGCTGCAGTTCCTTTCCAAACATGAAAACTCATTTAATTGTAACTGACTTGCATCCAGTTGATGACTGGTCACCAGTGGTGTTCCCAGGGCTCAGTACTGGGGCCAGTCCTGTTTAATATCTTTATCAATGATCTGGACAAGGGGACTGAGGGCACCCTCAGTTTGCAGATAACACCAAGTTGGGAAGGAATGTTTATTTGCTGGAGGGTAGGAAGGCTCTGCAGAGGGATCTGGACAGGCTGGATTGATGGGGCAATTGCCTGAGGTTCAGCAATGTGAAATGCTGGGTCCTGCACTTGAGTGACAACAATCTCGAGCAGTGCTAAAGGCTGGGAAAAGAATGGCTGGAAAGCTGCTTGTCAGAAAAGGACCTGGGGGTGCTGGTCAGCAACTGGATGAACATGAGCCAGCCTGTGCCCAGGTGGGCAAGAAGGCCCATGGCATCCTGGCTTGTATCAGAAATACTGTTGCCAACAGGACCAGGAAAGTGATTGTCTCTCTGTATTTGGCACTGGTGAGGCTGCACCTCCTGTGTCCAGTTCTGGGCCCCTCAGTACAAGAAAGACATTGAGGTGCCGGAGCGTGTCCATGGAATGGCAACAAGGCTGGTGGAGTGTCTGGAGCACAAGTCCTATGAGGAGTGGCTGAGGGAGCTGGGTTTGTTTAGCCTGGAGTAAAGGAAACACAAGGACAACCTTATTTTTCCCTACAAGTACCTGAAAGGAGGTTGTAGCTAGGTAGGGGGTCAGTATCTTCTGCAAGTAACGAGCAATAGGACAAGAGGAAATGGACTCAAATTGTGCCTGGGGAGGTTTAGATTTCTTCATGGAAAGGGTTGTCAAGCATTGGAAAAGGCTGCCCAGGGAACCGGTGGAGTCACCATCCCTGGCGACATTTAAAAGACTTGTAGATGTTGCACTTCAGGATATGATTTAATGGTGGACTTAGCAGTGCTGGGTTAACAGTTGGACTGGATGATCTCAGATATCTTTTTCAACCTAACTTATTCTGTGATTCTATTCAGTTGCTTATTTGGAAAGTCCATTAGTATTTGGAAAGTAGGATTTCTTTTTAGTTGAAAGGTGAGGATGATAGAAAGAAAAACATGTCCATTCTATATTTCTAGAAAAAGATGAGATGGCTCTTACCTCTATACCAAATGGCACAACTAAACTTTAACTAAACCCTCCATGATCTTTTAAGCAGCTCAAACCCTTAATTGATGGCTGTGTTTTGATGAGAGGTAGAGGTAAATCTTCTACAGTGCAATATTCAAAGGAAAATTTTATCTTCTACTCAAATTAAAGGTTACTGTGTTTATATTTTTGGTAGCTATGAAGCTACACTTGCTCTGCAGTGTTCAAGTCCATCTGGTTTTATGTTGTATGTTTTTAAGATTTCTGATCAAAGGGTAGTATTGACCTTGGGTCATGACAAAGGTGGTATATGAAGGATATTGTATATATGACTGTGGTATTTGTGATTAAAGGTGAAGAATACTACCTTCTCTAAATATGTGTGATAAAAACCCCAGGCTTTTCTTGTTGCTTACCACTGTAAGTTGACTCATGTATTCTTGTCATGCATTACAAGTATGATCTTCAGGTCACTTTAGAAACATTTGCTTGCTGAGTGGATGGAAATAGGATTTTATGGTCATTTGAGGAGTTCTCCAAATGCTTTTATTTTCATGTGTCTCAGTCATACAAGAAATGGTCAGAGCCATTCTGTTCAATGAGTTGTGATGTACATCCAGTGGTTCTAAGAAAGCATTTTCCTCCTTTTACAGCATAAGAGGTTTTTGGTGCCACATATGACTTGATTCCTCACAAAAATTCAGCAGATTCTACTTTGGCAGAAGATGTCAGAGCAGATAATTTCAGCATGGTTTGAATTTCAGCAAGGACAAATTCTTTGCAGATAAAACAGTCTAATACATGGTGTTCATTTATATTATTATAAATTCACACTATTTTATTACTGCTCAGTTTCAATACGTTTGTTGGGATTTGACTGTTGAGAACACCAAGGGACCAACTTGATGGATTAATTTTTGAAATTTCCCCCAGATGAAAAAAAGTATAGCAACCTAATTGATACTTTTTCTAAGCTATATTGCTAAAATATACATGCAACTTCAATATGCATACCATCAAACACTTGAATTTCTTCACATTTGAAACACGTTATATTCTCTTTGCCTTATCATCCATTTTGAATGAACTTCCTTCCAATATGTCTGACTGTCTTTCCAAACTCAGAAACTATTTATTAAATCCTTCAAACCATCTTCTACTATGTTCCCTCTTTTTGGCTTGCCTCACGAACAATATATGATACAATAAATTCAGTTTTTAGCTACTACCTCTACAGCGTGTTTCTTTTATTATACTGAGGGCCATCATATTTTTATACACAAACTATTTTTTGAGCCAGTGACTATTCAGGGATAGTTTATACTCCCACTAACTGTCCTGTTGCATTGTACAAGGATTTGTATGTGAGCAGCATGCCTAAAAATGACCGAAATGTATTGAGCAGTGGAAATTTTCATTTTTCCCTCCTTTTTAATATCATCGTAAGGTTTTACTGCAATAGTATAGGCATGTGTCTTGCACTCTTTTCTACCTTGCCTCTAACAGGAAACTATTTCTTCTTCCCTATTGGCATTCACAGTATAGCGAGTTGTTGATGAGAGACACTCACGAGGAGTTTGGTGAGTTTGCAGTGTTGTAAATAGTGCTGGAGCATTCCGTGAGTGTTGTAGGGCCTGCACCTATATTCCACTGCCATAACTCATGGCATCCTTATCAAGAATACTTGACAGTTATGTTTGGTTAGGGAGGAATGAAGAGCACTTGAAGGCCAAGGACTTTGTCTGTGAAGTTGGGAAAACAACCTGGCTGGTGCTTTGCATCTGAGGATTCTTTCATGACTTCTGCGAGGACAATGGTGAGACTGTTCATAGTAATTGGAAACCAGAGATTTTTAGTGAACAGAGTGGCTTACACTTAGCCTCCATGAGGTGGAACTGAGAGCTTAAGGATCACATATCCCCTATTCCTTTACTCATGACTATCTGTTAGTTCCCCAACAATTTTATGCTGTACCTGAGGGCTTTGATCTATGCTGATGTGGACCTTGTATGTTACTTCAGGGGCAGTATGTTTTTCACCATTCTTGCTGATGATATGAAAATGGGGAGAGTGACTGATACACCTGAAGGCTGTGCTGCCATTTAGTGGGACCTTGATAGGCTGGAGAGTTGGGCAGAGAGAAAGCTAATGAGATTCAGCAAAGGCAAGCGTAGGATCCTGCACCTGGGGAGGAATAACCCAAAGTATCAGCACAGGTTGGGGGCCGACCTACTAGAGAGCAGTGCTGCTGAGAATGACCTGGCAGTCTTGGTGGATGGAAAGTTGTCCATGAGCCAGCAGTGTGCCCTTGTGGCCAGGAGGGCCAGTGGTATCCTGGGGTGCATTGGAGGAGTGTAGCCAGCAGGTCAAGTGAGGGGATCCTGCCCCTCTACTCGGCCCTAGTGAGGCCACATCTGGAGTGTTGTGTTCAGTTCTGGTCTCCACAGTTTAAGAAAGACAGGGAGCTACTGCAGAAGGCCCAGTGGAGGGCCACAAAGATGATCAGGGGTGTGGAGCATCTCTCTTATGAGGAGAGACTGTGGGAGCTGGGCCTGTTTTGTCTTGAGAAGAGTAGACCAAGATGGGATCTCATTAGTGCAAATAAATATCTCAAAGGTGACTGTCAAGGGTGCCAGACCATTTTCAGTGGTGCCCGGTGACAGGATGAGGAGCAATGGCCATAAACTAAAACATGAGAAGTTCCATCTCAACATGAGGAAGAACTTCTTTACATTGAGGGTGGCAGAGCACTGGAACAGGCTGCCCAGGGATGTCGTGGAGTCTCCTCCTCTGGAAACATTCAAAACCCACCTGGACGTGTTCCTGTGTAACCTACTCTAGGTAAACCTGCCTTGGGAGCGGGAGGCTGGACTAGATGATCTCCAGAGGTTCCTTTTAACCCTAATAATTCTGTGATTCTTGGAAAACACTGACTACATCAATGTAAACAGTGTATTAGTCCACTGGATTTACTCAACCTGACCTTATCATATCAATACCTGTATTCACTATTCTCCACAGTTCTCATGCTCCCCCTTTTACTTCCAATTTTAGCCTGGTGAATTGGCTATATAGAAAGTCTTTGATTAAAGCAGCTAAGATATTCCATACAAACTATCACTCTTGCCCTGAAGGTAAACTTACACATTATTCCCACTTGAAAAAAATTTGTCTCTGAGAATAACCAGGAAGGGTTAAGGAAAGTGAAAGAGACTTATTGTCAGTGGATTTTCCAAATGATGTAAGATGATTATGGGCTTCAGAGATTTGCACTAATTAGAATCTTTATGTGAGTAAACAATAAAATGAAAATGTTTCTGAACTCCCAATTATTTATAGAGAAAAAACTGTATTCTGTTTTCTCTTAGAATATGTCTAGCCTTAACATGACAAATGATGCAGCTCACAATTTTCTTATGACACTGTCTGATCCAGTTAGAATCTCTTCAGAGAACATTAATACATTTATCCAATACTGAGGGGGGGAAAAAAAGGATGTAGAAACCTCAACCAGAAATTGATATCCATGGTTAAATGATGGGATTTGTTCTGCTAACCAAAAGGCATATATCCATTCAAAATGCTCTACTTAGTGACCGTGGGATATGAGGGGCCTGTGTCCTAACTCTGGTACAGAAAGTGAATTGTCCCCAGGAGTGAGGAGGTGTTGACTTAACTTTTTGGTTCAGTTGCTGAGGTGTGATGATCAACTTGAGTCTTAGACAATGTATTGACAAAGTCCTGAACAAGGACTTTATGCTTTTTATCATTTGTCTACAGGCCTCATTTGAGATTGGATCTCCAAATTCAAGAGGATTTAATTGCCTAATGTAGTTATGTTTTCAGAACTTTGGTAGACATCTCTGTGCGTCTTAAAATAGCTAAATACCTTTGTAGTGTTGTCTAAAGAAGCATATGTGGCTCTAGATGGAGTTGGGGGCAGAACTGGAAACGGATCCAAGAGCATTCAAGGTCCAGTCCAGCACATCTGCACAAATCATCCTTCCTCTTGAAATTTATTCAACTGTGCCACAATTCTGTGCTCAGTTCATTAATTTTTAAAAACAGGTACTATATACCTTAGAGTGAATTTAAGATTTAATATCTTATAATTTATTGATCACATTGAGATCTTCATTAAAAACACTGGATTGCCCTGAGTGTGCCCTTAAACTTACTTGAAACCAATATGTTTTAATAACTTGGCATAGTTGCTTCCATTTTCTCCAGTGAGTGACCAATTTTATATTCAGTAGGTCTACAGTATTATTCAAACAGCTCTGCACTCCACTGACAACACTTGTAAACAAAACAGTACAGGAGAGAGCATTTCTTCAGACAAGACAGTCTATGACAATAGTAATAATTTTCAACAAATGCACATTCTAAGGAAGAGCAGATGTTCACAGAGGACATCTAAGTTGTTTTTTTTTTTAAATCTGAACACGTTCTGTTTTTACAAATGGTGCAGTGTTTCACTTGCCATTTTCATGCCTTCAGGTTTAATTAGAATGCCCCTGACAGTACTGTTAGTATTTTAAATCTCCTTAAAAAAATCTAAATATACGAAAAAGTATAGTTTACATTAATATAGTTTTCTCAGGAAAAACCTTCTGTTTGGAGAAAATTAGGCATAATCAGGTAGGGACTGTAGACAAGCCATGATAAGTGTTTCTGAAACTGCAATAAGCATTGAAGATTCATTCATTGTGATATTAGGAATCTGAAAGCTAGGTATAAAACAAAGAACTTCTGTTGTCAGGGTCAGGTGATAGCCCAGATTCTATTTTTATTAATTAGTAAGTCTGAATGCCTAAAGCAAGAATAAAAACATTGTGTCCCTACAGAATTAAAATTTCCAGACTGAACTCTCAGGACAATGTTTCAGTCCTGTTGCTTCAGGGATAGAGAAAGTATGATAGCATATTCTGTATGACATATATCTCTCTGGTTCTTAGAGAAAACCTGTTAATTCCACAGTATTGGAATTACCTTCTTAACAAGTATTAATAAATGTCTTAAATAGACTCATGAAATTGTGGAAGGAATCATGTAAAGTTCTGCACAACAGGACATTAAAAGATACCTGAAACTAGGAAAAAAATTCTCATTTAAAGAAAAACAAACATTGCAAAGGCATCAAATATGGTAAATTTGAGTATGTTTGTAATGAAAACCACAGCTTAATAAAGAGGAAACATCCAACCAATTATGTGTCATGGCTTTATTTGATGTCACATGCATTTGTAGTATAGATATTCTAATATCTTTTAGTAAGTTATATAAGTTATATATTATACTAACTTATGTATTTGGAAGTCTGAAGGAGAAGTACTGTAAAATTGTACATATGTATATTTGGAGAGAACTTACTTTAATGGAGTATGAAGGAGTGCATGGAGGATTTCCTTCAGCATTAAAAATAATTGTTATTTCACTGTTAATCTCAGATGGAATTGGATTAAGACTTCATTTGTCATAAATGTCCATTCCCTACTCTCAAGTTCCTGGATACTTCTGTGTCACAGGAGGTTATTGCCTGACAATTGCAGAGTTTGAGGCTACTAGGACCATGTGCAGCTTTTTTCCAACCTTGAAAAATGCTGCTCAGCTTGCTAACATTTCCTCTTTTTCAGTTGTTTTTTTTCTTCCCTTCCTCCCAGATCATTGCTTGATTAAGGGGATGGTTTTATTGTGTGAGATTTTGTGGGTAAGTGGAATTGGGAAGTTCACTTGTGGAAAATGTGAACATCTGAACATTTTGATTCGAAAACCCTCCTTGAAATTTCTTTTGTGGTATGGCTGAACAATAATATTGGTTTGAAAGTGTGTGGGGTTTTTAAACTAATATTTACTTTTCCCCCCTTCCTGTTTTCAAATACATTCAAAACCTGAGACCAGGAAAAACCTGGATATTTTTAGAGCCAAATTTTTTAATCAAGAGTAGGATGTTCTGGATTTTCAGTGCACTTTAAGAACTTGCAGAAGCACAGACTGCATAGTGCTGAATTTAAGTGTCAGTTCTATTGTCTTCTGATCAATAAGATCCCTTAAAGAATCCAGAGAGACTGACAAAAAAAGAAAAGGAAGTAATTTAGAGAGGAACACTGCAAATGCAGTAGTCATGATGCTTTGAGTGCAAAGCCTGTGTGTTGAGCTGCAGTAAAAGAAATGTAGGCTAACAGCCCAAAAAGGAATAAAATATAAAAAAAAATGTATTTTTCTATTGACTGTACCATATGCTGTACAAATTAGCAATAAATTGTTTTTTCCAGGAATAGTAAGTATGATATGAAATGGAAAATAATACTGAATGGTTTGATAGATGTGAAACAAATACTTAGAGTGACAAAGGATACTAATGAAGGGTAGTATACACTGCTGTTTTAATAGCCTGTCACCAAAGGGATATACTAAGGCCATAGAATGTATTTGCTGGTGAATGCTTTCTCTTTTTATTTTTTAGGAAAGAGAATATAGTTGGATGACTCCTGACTAAACTTGTCAGTACTTAACTGTAAGCCTTTTCCATGTATCAGTAGTAAAACTTTCTGTATATTTTCCATTTAATCTTTTTTGCAGGAGAAAGGGGTGGGAGGGAGTAACAGGAGAGAACAGAAATGGAAGGGAAGGATAACAGAAAAGGATATTTAACAGATATTGAGAAAACAGATTTTTTTCCTATTTCTTCCACTGAATTTAAGCATGACCTTGGGCAAGTAAGGTAATGTTCTGGTTTCCAAGATGCTTTAGTCAGTATCTTGAGGAGTATTTGTCTCTAGGTACAAGAAGTACAGAAGAGATGTAAATATGTAAAAATTCTTATTTGAAACTGGTTTAAACTAGAGTCTTTCTAATAGCTGCCCTTGCAGATTGAAATGATGAATGGCTGAATGACAGCCTTACTAAGGGTAGTAGCCTGTTTTGAAGTGCTTAAGAGTTTCATTATTTAGTGAGTCACATTTTGAATAGTTACATTTTTTTAGAATTAAAGTATTTTGTTCCATCTTCCATGATAAAAAAAAGAACCTAAAAACCCTTGATACTATGCAAATACACTTTATGATTCATATCCACAAACAATACCAACAAGATAAAAAAGAAAGACACAATGAGATATGTCAGATAAGATTTTAAAAGCTTTTCCAGTGAGAAAGAACTGAAAATCCTGCACTTGATATCTAATGATAGAATATTGCCTCAAGTTTTAGAATTACTTTTGCAATATATTTGTGATACTGTTACTAGAAAGCTATGGCTGTTCTTCTTCCCAGGATCTGCATTACCATGGTAGTTTTCTCTGTTATGCATATAGGACTGTTCTGAATTTTAAAAGATCTGGATGTGGCTGAGGATGAATAAGCAGCTGTAGGCTGAAAACACTCTGCTTGTGACTTCTACAGGAGGTCACAGCAAAAGAGAATAACTGATCAATCACCCTGTTCCAAACCAGCCACAGGAAATCATTGCTTCTGGTATGTGTGGGCTTGACAGATGTCTATCTGAGCGTTGTGTATTTCTGTTCGACAGATGTCTATCTGATCGTTGTGCATTACTGTTCAAACGTCTCTGAAATTTTCAAGATAGAGACCTAAGAAACAAAATAAAATATGTGTGAAAGTGACACTGTTTTTTAAGAAAAAAATTGAAAGTGACATGAGACAAGAGCACCCAAGATGCTTTTTTTTTGTGGAGGTTTGACTTTTCCGCTTGTTAATATTTCAACCTGTTACCCACAAAGCAACGGAATGAGACGCTGCTTGATGTTGGCTACACAGAACAAACTTTGTAAGCAAAGCACAGCAGCCAAGATCCTTATCTGACTTTACAGGACACAAACCTCATTTTTAAAGAACTGGCTCTGTAGTCTATCTACAGATAGTCTGTCAAAAGATTGAAATGGATCAGCTGCTGGTTTCAGATACTTCTTTCCATGCTCTAATAAATTGTGTGGCTGCTGTTCAGAACCTTTATGCAACCAAACATAATTTTCTAAGTGTAGGTGGAAGACTGGTCTTGACGTGCAGGATAGTTCTGACTTTTTAATAACAATAACTGTGGTGTCTGAGCGACATTATGCAACAGTCCTTGTGACCTTAAAGCCCCTAGATGTGGTGTTGTGACACTTAGCTTCCCAAGATCTCTTTACAATTGTAGGTGAAAATCTCCATTTTGCATCCTAGAGAACTCAATACACAGGAGACCTAAAAAAATGTCTTAGTGTTGTCCCTTCACAGTGAAAAAACCTGAAATACTTTTTTTCCTACATCAAGCAGTTTATAGTTTAAACTCAAAATACAAACACCTGTTAATGACTGTGAAGGAACTACTGTAACTAACTCAAAGGTTAAATTTCTGTAACTTGAAAGGAAATGCTGTAAGGCATTGGGCCCCCAGAAACTAGCAAGGTGATTATCTGTGTGTTTGCTCTTGCCCTTATTCCCTATGGCATTTATTTAGCTAAATTCATAAAGGAAAAAAATTGATTCAGGATACATTTCCTTAAGATGTCATGGAACAACTATGAATTCACGTGTACTTTCAGTGTTTTTCTGTCCTCTTGGCCAGTGGGCTTAAAATGAGCGAGACGGAAAGAAATAACTGTATTTTTTCTTTTGCAGTCTCCAGTGTGAATCTTTTGCAGAGGGAATCAGATGAGTAATTTCAGTCTAAATCGCAAGGCATATATTAAAACATTATATTACTCTTGATATTAGTAGGCCTAATGGGCATGTACAATTTTTCTCCCTAATGTGTATATTTTTGGAGACATTTGATCCCTTCTTTCCCACTCTGCCCTCTTAGATACCACCTGGAACAGATTAGGGCCATATTAAGAATTCGAATGAATTCTTGTTTGCCTTCCCTAAAAGACCTACAGGTTTTTACATTATTGTTCTTTCCCTCTCACCCCATTTCTGCTTGCACTGAGTCTTGGTTTGTAAAGAACCTTCCTAGCATGGTAGGATATAATTTTAAGTAAAAGAGACCTGAGCAATGCTTACTTGCTGATATCCTCAGAGGTTTGGGGCAAGAATAGAGCCTTAACTGTTCAAAGAAAGTTTCAAAGCAAACAGTGGGAACTCAGACCCAGCACTTTGCAATTTGAACTTAGATAACAATGAAAAGAAACAGAGATATGAAAGACTACTGGCTTTTCTGGCTGAGTAACAAACCTGCCTAATGGGGCAAAGTATCATTGAGGTAGTAATGGCTTTTGAAAAAAAATTATTATGTCAAATCTGAAGTTCTGGTGACCCCTTTATTAAAAAGGTGTTTGATGCCTTTGTTTAAAATTGTAATCACCACAGAATATACATGGCTGTAGTTGTACATTTTTTATTCTGGAAAAAAATTTACACGCTTCCATACGATGGTAACATGGCAATGAAAATCCTTATTTCCAGATGTTCAGACATCTAAGTATTTTTCCAAATCATATTCAAACACCTGCATAGCAGAATTAAATGAGTATAATAGAGGAGAAGAGGCACTTAAATTTAGAGATTGAGGTTGTGATTTAATGGCAAAAATCCATTTGAAAAGGGATCACTAAACCCTGGCTCTATTAGAGTACAATTACTGAGAGAGGACACCTTGTGGCAGTTGGTGGTTGAGTAAATGCACATGCCTGTAAAAAGTTTACATAGCTGCTTCTTTGTGATAAACGTAATAAGAGCCTATGGTTCTCTTCTCTGTAAGGATCAGATTACAGTCTGGTAAAGTCCATTTTATTCTATTTAAAATATAAATTATAAATAGACAACTTGCTACTGTTTTGTATTTAGGTTTCTTTTTCAAAACTTTCTTATCAGTGTTTTGCTCTTAAAATAGTTATCATAAAATTTAAAGTCTTTTTGCAAGCTCAGGATTAATTCCACTTTGAGCAAGAATTCACAAGAATGGTTTTCATGTTCAGTTTTTTTGGTAAACATTATATCTTTTTATCCAAACATCCTTTGTTTATATCTTTTTTTTTTATTATCTGTGCTTTTCTCAGTTCAACACAGAAATATCTATGTTCAAGGTAATCAGCATTTAGGTGGTGGCTCTTGTTTAAAGTCCTTCAGAGGACTACCTCTGGTAGGATCATAGCAAGTAGTGTTTTCCAAACAAATTTTTGAGTTGAGCATTTGAGATCTTAAGATAGTGAGGTGCACATAGTTCTCTTTAAGGTGCTCCTTGACCCAGTCATGTGGTATTTCAAACCTATACATGCAGTACTGAATCTTGAGTAGCCCTGGATTCACGTCTGGTTTTGTAGATGGGCTTGGAACCACCCATAATATTTAATTTCATTTTTATGTCAGTCTCTATTCTGAATAAAGACAAATTTAAGCAGAAGACCTCAAAGGGATGAGGTAAGGTTATCCTATGATCAGTTTTAATCATACTTTAACTTAAAAAAATCATTGGCATAAAATGTGATGCAGGCACATATTCCCCAAGTACTTACAAAGAGAACTCCTATTAGCTTCGGTTGCAAAAGTGCTGAAGGGTGAGAATCTTCATGTGAATACAGAAATAGAGGCTAAGAATGCTCCTGTGAGCCTTGAGGATTTTCACAAACAATGTACAGCAGAAAAACAAAATCGAGGGGGTTCATATTGTGAATGTGTTCATTTGAGAACTGGATTATATTAGGAATGCTTGCTGGGAGGCTCTAAATCTCAGTCTTACCAGTTTATGAAAAATTATAGTGTTTAAAAAGCCCAACTGCTTTTTAAAGATATTTAAGGCCAGAAAATCAATTTTTAAATCATGGTAAGTAGTGGTAAGTACCATCAGCCTGGCAGTTTGTTGGAACTTCTTTTTTTTTGTACCTATGTTTTGTACCTATTTGTACCTATGTTTACAACAGTAATCTTAAATTCACACTTTTGATTCAGAACTAGTTTTCCTCAAATTACATATTTGTAAAATGCAAAAAGAGCACTTCTTCCCAGGTTGTTTGACTGTAGGAAATTAATCCAAACAAACAGATTAGCATTACACTGCCATTGCAGTGAATGTAGTTAATGAATATAAAAATAAGCTGAAGCACATCTAATCAAATTGAAATAAAATTATTATTACCAAATAATAGTGTGTATCTCAGATTTTTAAATGGAATTACATCAAATATTAATTTAACATAAAACACAGGGGGAATTTCTCTTGAAGCATGGCCAAAGATGAAGGTTTTCTGTTTTATTATTCACTCTCACAAGGATACCATCAAAATTCAATCACTCTTTTGTTTTATTGATATCCAGAATTCCATTAGACCTGGTCATGTTGGAGGAAAGATGAAACATGCCAGCTTTTTATCTCTGTGTTCATGCTTCTTGCAAGTAAAAGCATAAAATGGGATTCTGCAAACCTCATTGGATATCTTGCCTAAGACTGCTGTCAGGGTTCTAGTAGGCCTTTTTACAATTTCAGCTGCTAATCTACTCTATGTGATAGTTACAGTTACAAATTATTGTTTGTATGTTTTGCTATTCTAGGTCAACTGCCCGGGTACATACAGAAATTTCTGCTCATCGTTTGACACGATTCTCTCCTGACAAATCCAGCATTTCACTGGGAAGAACAGGCATTCAAATCCTGATGGAATCAGGCTGTTAAGGTAAAAATCTCTTCTGCAGCTCTGGTACCTTTTTTCTGATGGCAGCACTGAAACAACCATTACTGATGTACTAGAGACAGCAACAGATTAGGTAATGCTGCTGCTGAGGGCCAGTGTAGTCAAACAGCAGGAATTTGTTGTTGCTCTGATGCTATTGAGCACTTGATTTACAGTATAGCACAGTATAGGATCAGTCAGTGTCTTCTCTATGGCATCAAAGTTTTATCTAATTGCTTGTGTTGAATTTTTCCTTACATGGTTAAAACATAACGTAATACAGCTGTATAGTTTGGAATGTGTAGTACCTTATATAGTTGTATTAATATTATCTTATGATAATTCTCTATTCACTCAAGATATTGAGATATTGAGTTTCACAAAACTTCTTCATAGTAATTTCCATGGAAATGCTGGTTTTATATACAGCTACATGAAGTCACAGACCTCATCTTAAGCATAAACCCTGTCTCTTGGTGTCTTAGAGGTTGGGTTTTGTTGCGGTTTTTTTTCATGTAATTAGGCATTTTAGTTAGTATGACACACTAACACATTAAGTGTAACACTCTGAGACCCAGTGCAGTTAATGGAGGCAAATGTAAGGATCCAACAGCACAGAAACACCTGAAGAAAAGGGGCTTTAGTGAATATATATATATATATATAAGGTAGAAATATTGAATCAAGTTGAGATTGATATTTATTTTTCTAATTTGTGTATTTGGTGCCCATGTTGTGATAGAGAGTGAGCTGACATGCAAGAGGGGAATACTGCTGCCAGAGAAAGCAGCTTTGTTGGCACAGCCCTGCTTCTGGCTCTGCCACACTGGCACCCCACAATGGGCCAAAAGAAAGAACACATGGAAAAGCCTTTTCCACCCCCTTTATATCTCTTACCATTTACTTAGTATTAGATTTATTTTTACTTACTATTATACTTCCATATTTAATAGATACATGAGTGATTTAGCCATTATTTATTTCAAACTGAAAACTATTTTTGATCTGTGATTTCTAGGAGAATGTTTAAAGAATTTTCAGGTTTAGAAAAAAATTATATTTCTAATCTTCTCATCATTGCAAAATCAAAGATTCAAAACGCATATTTATATTTATGAATATATAATTACTGAGACTTGTATATACATTTATTTGTGTACATATCTAAATGTTGCAAGAGAAGCATCAACTCAGCGTGTTGCTTTCACATCATTTGGACAGATACTTGAAATACAGATTTCTTTGTGCATAGCAAGAACACATGTATGTTTAAGAAATAGCATCTGTTTGCAGCTTATCTAAAAGAGTATGAATAGATAAAAATAGATATTTTTCATCTCTCATATAATCTCCTGAATGGATAATCAAGAACAGTGGGACACAAAGGGTAGTGGATGAAATGCTGAAACTTAAGTCAATGGGAATTTTGTTATTGAGTTCAATGGGACCAATATTTTAACTGATACACTGAAGTTCCAACCCTTACAAAAATGCAATAGGCAGGTCATTAATCATAACCATTTAGAGTTTCACTAATACAAACCCGTACTTTAAATTGTGATATGAAAAGTTATTGTTTTCTTGTACCCATGGGAGGGTGTGGTGATAGTACTCACACAAAAATTAAATTAAAATGGGGCTTCTTATTCATGATGGAAAATATATGCTGATTGCAGCAAGAAGTACTTGTTTTTTGCTTTTTTTTAGAGAAATACAGTTATGAAGCAAAGCTGAAGCCTGAGCCTAAAAACATTTCCTTCATTTCTTCAGATGTCCTAGACCTCTTCTATCAACCACCATTACTTCAAGGTTAAGACACATGCAACACTAGATATGAAATTAATATGGATTATTAAAACTGAAAGGTTATTTTAAATTACCACTGTTCACAAATATGTGGAATCTTTAAAAGTGTGTGAAAGTGTTCTTTTGCAAAAGAAATATGAAATGCCCTTAGTAATTTGGAAGCATTTCCTGATGGTAGCCAAAATATCAGAAGTGAATATTAAATAACTTCTGAATCACTGAGTTCATTCTTTATCTTCCATTACACACTTTTGAGGCACAAACAAGATGATTTTCAGTTTCAAGAAAGTACTTAAAAATGCTTTATTGGATTCCAACAGTAATTAAAGTATTTCTGGAATTGCCAAACTATAAATCTATGGGAATAATAATTAAAAAAATAAGTCTATGGAAAATTAAGAGAGTTTGTATCTCACTAGTTGTTCTTACTGAATTTTTCAAATGAATAGTCTATAATTGCTTTTACTATTAAACAGATTCTTGATAGTATGATGATCAGAATGATATAATTATCCAGGATGATAGACTGAACTTCGAAACATAAGGATGGCTTACATAGTATTGTTTATCTCCAAACATAAAACAAGACAAAATCTCAAATATGGTTATGCTTTGCAGGCCAAGAAGATATATTCTAGAAAAAATATTTCTCCTGTTAAACTGAGAGAGGGTAAGTATACTGGGAATTTAAAAGGAAGTTCTTCTCTGCCTAGTTGTAATTATTTACAGCATTGTAAATTTTTCTATAACATTCAAATAAAATAATCTCATTCACTAAAAAAAATTCAAGAAAAATGCAAAATATTTTCATATATCTTAGATCACTTTTGAACTGTTGCCAAAAACATGAGGCAGCCATATCAGCTTATTCCAAGAAGGCAGACAGAAAAAAAATTAATCCAGTCTAGCTATCGGAAACTCTTTAAGGGGCTATAAAGTAAAATACAAATAAATAGTACAGATGATTACTCAGTCAGGAAAAATACATTTGTCTGCTATTCTGTCTATTCATCTGCAGCCTTCGTTACTCAGCCTCTTCACTTAAACACATTTGTAAAAATAGCTTTCAGGCCAAAGCTCTGAAAAAGCTGACACAGACAGAAGAGTAAAACTTGCTGAGCGATTCTATGATTTTAGAAGCGTATTATATAAAATTCCCAATACCAATGGAAGGGAAGAAATCTTCATTCTAACCCACTTCCTTAGGGCAGTAATAAGTACTGTAACTATCAAAATAATTCCATCCTTTGTTTTAATTTTGAATTTATCTCTTTGTCCTTAGTTTACCAATGAGCATTTCTTTAACCAAAAAAAAAAAAAGGTGGCATAGATATTCTACCATTGTGCCTTCATTCATAAGTGTAGATGCAGGACTCATACAAAATGCTTTGGCCATTAACCCATAGAGGAAGATGTCTACAGTGAAGCGAATTTCCAAAGGTGGCACCAGTGTTTCACTATGGCCAGGCAGAAAATGAAATGCCACCATGTAATAGTAATAAGTAAATAAGGTGTATTCAAGTACCCAAAATAACCTGTGGGACAAAAGTTCTTTTTGATATGTGTAAATATGTACGCTGCTTTCCTCCAAAAATGTTACTCCTTTAAAAAAATGCGTGGTATCATATTGATAGCCACAGGGGAAAAAAATCAGGCAGAAAGCACCATTTTAGATTTGGTGCAGGTGAACTCCCTCTTTGTCATGCTGCTCAGGCAGCTTGTGTATCCTGCCTCTGCATGACTGCCACTGTAGCCCTGCTCATCCATCAAACTCAAGGAAAAGACCTGTGAGATTTCAAAGTCTGGTGACTTAGGTGCAGATCCAGCCTCAAGGATTTGATGCAGTTCTTAGGTAATGTTACTCCTCTCTGACAGATCAGCACAAATGCTGTAAAATATACTTTGTAATTTAAACGTTTTTATGGTTGGCCATAGAAGTTAAGCAAAGATATTGCACTGTTATCATTCTGAACCATGGCATTGCCCTCCTAAGAGAATTAGGGTAGTTCACGTAACAGAGCATATGGAGGTTGCTTCAATCTTCATGCAGGAATTACATAAGAGCTACACCATGAAAAAATTTGCTTTTGTAGTTTTTCACTAATATGTTTCAAAATAGTCTCTTGTGAAATATTTTTTCTGTGCTGCTGCTTCCTTGATGGTTCATTTTTTGATTGCTCTCTTAAACATAAAATAGGCATCTCTGAGATATGCAATTAAAATGAAGATATAAACAGGGATTCATTTAAAGAAGGATTATGAGGGGAATTCTAAATCTAACTATATAAATAAGGACTACAAATGTAACCCAGTGCATTCATTAATCTGATTGGCAGAAATTATGTAGTAGCCACCTGAGAAACAACATTGAAATTGTTTTCTTATACTATACACTTTATCAGATGTATGCTAAAGAATTCCGTCTCTATCCAGTGTCACCTTGACCAATTCCACATTCCACTTACTGCAAAGGAAAACAAATTCCATCCTCCCCCCCACACTATGTTGGTGCAACTGGCCTGAAGAAAGGGTATTTGGGAAGTGAATGTATAGACTTTGTAGAAAATCTGACCACCTTTCTGTCCTTCATTTACACAGCTACGCTGATAGAAATAGGACAGACTATGAATAATTTTGATGACTAATCCAACTAATGCTCTAATAGCTTTGGATTTCTTTCTGTTCTGTCACATTATTTCAACTCTGTGTATGTCCATGCCATCTCCTCTGCAATTCTGGAGATACAGGCAGCTTCCCTACCTCCCTACCTCGCCTGCTTTCTCTTCCCAAAGTCATGCCATTAGTAAAAGGCAAGAATTCACAAGGATACAATGGCTTCTAATGTAGAAATTGACATAGAGGACACATAGTGTAACACAAAGATAAAATCTGTGTTTGGATTTTGAGAATATGCTTCTATGAGGGAAATGGCTATGCATTTAAGGTAACTCTGGAGGAAACTCAGTTACGTTCTTACTGCCATCTAGACCCATTTCACTGTGCATCTGAATTGCCTGTCTGGCAGTTCGGAGTTAAGGAAAGAGGAGTCATAGTGATTTCAGAGGTGTGTTTGGATAGAACTGGCCACCCATGTCCAATCTGGAAACCAGGGTAGCTACAAAGATTGATTTCTTCCAAGCATGTCAGTAGGAGAGGGACAGTCTGAGAAACACAACACTGTCATTTTTGAAGAGATTTCAGAGCCCAATGCTCAGCTGGAAAAGCTTTGAAAAGCAAACTAGCTGTGCTACATGTCTGAAGGAAGCAGAAGGCAACAGCAGTTACCTTTGAAAATATTGACCTAGAAAGGGACTGGACTTAGGTAATAACAGAGAGAAGAAAACCCACCAATGCTCTCCATACTTCTCCCGTCAGGTGATAGTCTTTTGACAACACAGGATAACTATTTCCACTTCATATTGTAATTGTTTAGAAGTATAGCTCCTTCCTTACCCTGTCTTTACATTATAGCTTCTGCTGAGAAATCCTTGCTGCAGAGATCCTTCCTGTTTAGTTATACCAGCATGAACTTCTTAGTCATCTTCCAGTTAAGTGGCGATCTACCTCTTCAGCTGATATGTTTCTTTGGTAGATGGGAACAGTGACCTGAATTGTGATCTTTTAATTTTTTACTATTAATCTATTTTACCCTGTGAAGCTCATGTGTATTCAAGTAATTTTTAAACAATGTGGGTTCTGCTGTCAGAATGAAAGGTAGGTCTCTTGTTCATTAAGTATTGTTTCTGATCATATAGCAGTTATCAATGGTTTCTGTGGCAAGTTCTTGCCAAAATTCTACTAGACATTTACAGTCTTGTGTGATGTTCCTAGATGTGCTTAAGAAGTCCTTCTTGTTTGGAAAGTCCACATCATGAATATAATTTCTGTTTTAGATGTGTGATATGCTGAAGTGACTGGAAAAGTGCAGGTGTATAAGTATCAACACTCAAAAGTTTTAAAATAAGCCTTTAATGTAGCTCTTTAAAATAACTCTTTAAATGTATGCATTCAAACTAAAACTGTATGTTAGTCTATATTTGCAACTGTTTTTTGTAAGACCATATGCAGAGAGATATTCTACTTTAAAAAAAAGTAACAACAATGTATCTTTGTGCTTAGTTATCTGGGGTATTATAAACAGCATTTTTGGTTTATACTGGTTTAGCATTCATTCTTGCAAACCCTTTACCTATATTTTTGTTATTCAAAAGTACCAGTAAAGACAGTGAACAGCTTTTTTTTTGTTTCTTTTTTAATTTTTTTAATCTGTAAATAGGCCATGAAGCCATGGTGAGACACCCTGTCAAACTTGTGTAGAATTTCTGTGAGTCCCTGGGATCCTGGTTCAGAAGGTCAGTGTTGAAATTCTACTTCATTACACAAATGTATGGCCGTATGCTGCCATCTGTCTGCTCTGCAGCTGGGAGTCAAGTGCACCATTAGTTTTATGTATCAAATTGCAGCTATTTTCTGTGTTTCTGAAAAGCTTTAAAGGCTTCTGATGTACTATTTTACCTCATTTCAAAGCAGTTTCTTGGTCTGCTTTGGCTCTTCACGGGAAAGCAGATTGCAACGCTGAAAGGTTTGACATATATAAACTGGTTATTTTTTCTCTGCTCGCCAAGACAATACCATTCTTATCATCTTTAGAGAATGAAACAAGAACCAAATTGGTGTTGTCTGTGATATCTGTCATTCTCACAACTATTACTATGACTATGTACCACCATATTCCAAAATACTATATGAGAACTCAAAATGTTAATTCAAGCCAAAGCCTATGATGGACTTTTTCTTAGCTCATTTTTCACAAAAACCTTGAGACAGAATTCGGACTGACTAGCATCCTACAAATTCTGTATATTAAAGACTATTAAACATCATTATCGTGATAAAAATTGTAAGGGGAGAAAGAAATGGCATGTTGTGGTTTAAACCTGTCTGGAAACTAAGCACCTTGCAGACGCTCGCTCACTTCCCACCTTGCCTGCCCTCACAGTGGGGAAGAGAATTGAGAAAAGAAGCAAAACTCACAGGTTAGGATAAGAACAGTTTAATAGAGTAAAAGTATTATAAGAACATTAATGATAATAATAACAATACTACTAATAACAATAATTGTCATAAAAATGAGAGAGGGAGAGGAATAAAACCCAAGAGAAACAAGAAACAGTTGCTCACCACCCACTGACTGATGCCCAGCCCACCCCCAAGCAGTGATCAGCCCCTCCCAGCCAACTCCCCCCAGTTTGTGTACTGAGTGTGACATCCTATGCTATGGAATATCCCTTTGGCCACTTTGGGTCAGCTGTCCTGGCCATGTTCCCTGCAGTTCCTTGTGCAGCTCCTCACTGGCAGAGCATGGGAAACTGAAAAGTCCTTGACTTAGAGTAAGTGCCACTTAGCAACATCCAAAACATCGGTGTGTTGTCAACATGATTCCCATAGTAAATCCAAAACACAGCAGTGAACCAGCTATTCCAAAAAAATAACTCCATCCCATGCAAAACCAGGACATGGCACAATATTCATTTATTCTCTTCTTGTAATATGATGAGACTGTTAATGTAAGTTTTATTAAGTTATTCCATATTTTTTCAGATCTTAACATTTCATTCTTCCCCAGTGCCATTTTGTCCATTTTAAGTTATGATGCATGACCAAGTAGATGGTGAACACAAAATAATTTGTATAGCTCACATCATATCCATTTGACCATGCCAACATTAAGAAACTATTTGATAATTTCAAATTAGAAAAATTGATAATTTGACAAATTTTTAACTTTATCAATTTTGAACTTGAAATTGTCAATATTATCTATAACATTTATTACTTATAATTGTACCATGTTTTAGTGAATTAGTGTCTTCAAAAACTAAGAAATGAGGATATGATGTGATACTACTTTCCAACTCCAGGGGCAAAACCTTTTTCAAACTACCACAACTTTGCAGGCAAGAAGACTAGTTTTTATGCAGGTACTATGTTTGAGATTTTTATTTATACTCCAAACTATTTAATCCAAAAAAAAAGATGTTATTCAAATACTGAACATTTACAAATCTGCTCCAGAAGTTGATTTCTTTTAGCTAAACCCTAGATAACCCCTTCAGATTAAAAGCAAAGATATTTGTTATTGCAATAATCATGAAGAATAACAGCTACATTTTCTGAAATAGGAAAGCAATTTGGCAAACTGTGCATATATTTTCATGTAGTCAGCCATTTCATGACAGTAAAACAAATCAAGAGAATATATTTTTATAAAATGCTGTTTCATTATTATTTAAACTATAATTTTCCCAGATAAACAGCATTGTGCAGTTTACCCATATGCAAAAACACTTGTAAAACTGAGAGATTAATGGAGGGGCATCATTTACATCAAAGCATAGGAGAATGAATTCAGTACCTTTATGTTCTTATGAGGAATATGAAGGTAATAAAACCAACATTTATTCTGAGGTTTTTTTCAAGAATACGTGCTGTTAAATAGTATTGCTAAACTTAATACACAGGCTGTTTTCTAAAGAACAGATCAGGAAAGATCAGAAATGACATCTAGAATTTCCAGTGTGAAGTTCAAAGCATTAGAAATGCTGAGGAGTTTTTATGAAACTTTTCTTAATTATGTTCTTTATGCCCTTTAATTAGCAAATTAAACAGAGTTTTTAACTTTGATTTTTTTTTCCCATGAGAATTATCAATCAGCATGAACACTTTTCAGTGAAGACTGGTTTTATTTCAAAATAGTTCTGCTTTCTGCAAATAACACAACGAAACTGTCAAAGCACCCTGCCTATTACTGTTTTAGCAGGTGGTTATATCATAAGCAGGATAAAATGAATGGTTTTGTTGTTGTTGTTCAATTTACTTCTCTTTCTTTCCAAGTAGATCATGTTCCTTAAGTTTCTAATATAAGCGTTATGAAAAATTCACAACACAGACCTGTAAACCCTGGGGAAAATGTTACCTAAAAGAGCTTTAAACTGTAAAATTTTAAGTAATTTTTTAACAAACCATATTTTTAGCAGTGCTCACCCAGTGTCTCTGTCTCAGTGTGTATGTTTCATGAAAATCATGTAAAAGATACTTCTTTCCTAGTTAGAGTTTGATTCACAATGCAGTACCTCTGGCAGAAAGAGCTTAAGCAGTCGCTTGAGTGCCTTCAGTGTTTTAACAGCCACACAGTCAATTTAACTCAGTTTAAAAGTATCCATCATCAGATAGTCCATTTTCGTTAAACAGCCAGTGGATGTTCTGCAGTCTGAATTGCTGGGAGGTTAAATCACATAATCAAAATGTGATGATGAATAATATGGTTCGTAAGAAACTGGTTAATCCTATGTTCTGAGGCCATTGTACCAAAAGTGATGGTATATTATATTAACTAGAGCCACTGAGATTGAATTGTTGTACTATTTTCTGTGGAGATTGGGGGCTTTTTGTTTGTCCAGGTCTAATTTGGTAAATCTTAGGGTAAATTAGCATTCTTTCTGCTCAGTAGATTCTGCATGTACCACTACATAAAGTTACTCAAGAACTTTTTCAGCATAGAAGTCTGAACCAGAATTTCTAGTGCTTGGAGGATTCCTGCTGCCTTGATCTCAAAGTGAAGACTCTTGCATCCTTAGCCTTTTGTTCTTCATTTCTAGACTGCTTTCTTCACAATAGATGGGATTGTAGCTGTAGATGCAGTGCTCTGCAGATAAGGGATCACAGCCATACTACACTCAATAGTGGTTTGGGTTTTTTCCCAGGATCAGAGACCGCTAGTAGATTTTCATGGGTGCTAGGAATTAAATCAGTAGGAGTTCCAAAGATGGGATGAAATGAAATGAAATGAAATGAAATTAAATTAAATTAAATTAAACCAAACAGACTGAAGTTCCTCCCATGGGAAGCTTCACAATTTCTAAGTTTTCCCTTTGATTCAGAGTGAAAATTTTCCCACCAAAATGAAATTTGAAAAGTCTGACCAGATCTATTTTGAAGTCCTCTTCAAGTATGCTCTCAAAAAGGCTCCCAACTACATGGCTTTTTTCCCCCTCATCTCTCCTGTTTCCTACATAAAAAAGTGTTTTGTGTATGACTGTTTCATTTTTCTTCCAGTCTTCCGGTTTGTCCTCTCAAACTTGCTCCACAGAGTTTGCCTTCTGCCAAAGTACTGCAACTTGTTCTTTCTTTCATGATGCAATCAAATACTCATACTGTATTGAAAGCATGATCAGTAAATGATATTGTTTAGTTTTATGTTCTTATGAATGTGTATAGTTCTTTCTGTGAAAATAATGCAATTTTACTGATCAGAGGAATTTATCATCTTGTACCAGTAGGAGAAGTCTCTGATTTGTGTGTGACAGAAATCCACAAAACAGATCAAAGTACTCCTTTGTTCAGAATGCTTGAATACATCTTTCTGCACAAGAAAAGAAAGAAAAAATAGAAAAAAAAGATGTGGTTTCAGTTAACTGTATTTCCACAATAATAATCCTTTGATATTAATCTGGATGCTCAGGTAAAAGGTAGGCTTTCCAGCAACACAGCAGTCCCCTTTGAAGATCTAACTGTCCTTATAGCACAAATGGTCCATTTTCTTCTATTTGGGTTCATCCTCTGAAACAAAAGCTAGACTGGAAAGCCCTTGCTGAAAAGAAAATTCTTACTGGAGAGTGACTGCTAAGAAACAGTGTCTCATTAAGTTTCCCCAAGACTTTCATCTTGCAGTTACTAGCAGAAAACTCAATACAGCTCACAGCTCTCCTAGGTCAAGACTTTAAAAGCATAATCCATTTATGAAATAGGCTTGGTTGCTCCTGTTTCCTTTAATGTGAGAACCCTCTTTGTCTCATGGCCCGTGAGTCTGCTTTCCATCTACTTGCATGCTTCTGTCTGAAAGTGTGAGACCAGATTAATAGTAAATGGGTGTACTTGCCAAGATTTCCACTTGCTGAGAATTCCTAAAAACAAGGAGGAATGGTGTACAGATGAAAGCTTAGATCTGCTATATGAAAGTGAATACTCTGGCTTGATAATGTTGAGTGGGCTGGAATAATTAGTGCAACAAACAAATAAATATATCTCAGTTGTACTTTAACCTTCTTAGAACCGGAACGGTTGTGCCATCCATGTGGGTTACCTAGTGGTGTGATAAGAATAATCACTCTTGTCAATATGTAATATGGTACACCTGACAGGCACGTAAGGGAAGAAGTTCACATTTGGTAGATGCTATTAGGAAAGGCTCACAGGCCCTATCTAGCCAATCCCCTGCCATATGGCTTCCTGTCCTGTTGCCTGAATCGAGTGGAACTAAGTGAGAATTTTGAATGTTCAGTGCTGGAGAGAGGACAGCTATAAGCCAAGAGAGAGGCTATCTCTTTCCTGTCTTCATTCTCTCACCTTCCTCCAAATTCAAATTTTATTGCAGTCCTTTCAGCTCACCTGTCAAATTCCTGTTATTTTTATCTGTCATGCTTATATAGATGAAGCGTGTAATCCACTTTTGCTGCTTGAAAATAGGATGATACTCATCTCTGGGTAAGTAGGTCAAATTTGGCTTTTTATGATTATTGACATTCTTTTTATGGCCCTGCTATTTTACTCCTGTCAGTTGTAATGCACACGTGGAAGCACTCAAGGTAACATTAAAGACAGATGGGATAATCACTGCAACCTGCTGCTGCATTGAGAAATGTAGTGCCACTACTTCTGCACCGGAGGTCAGCTTCCAGGGGGCACACAAAGTACCAGCACCATTTATATCTTTGATCTCTGGTTAGAATGAGTGAGTATTGAGACTGAACTATATGCCTCCCCGAGCTCCCCCTTTATCCTGGAGATAAAGAAAGTTTGCTTTGCTGTAAATCGGAGTTTTCCATCTCCAGGAAAATCAGTCCAATGCTTTCCAAGACTACTAAAAGCTCTGTGGAAGTAAAAGTAAATGAAGTAGATTATCAATTGCTCTCTGTTGGCGTCATAGGTGACTTAAGTGTTTTGCATACTCTTCTTGAGTAAAAGTGAAAAAACCCTAAACTGTGTAAAAAATAATTTCTTTTCATATTTATAGTGCACTCTACCAAAAACAGTTGTGACTTAAATGGTTCTAATTTTCATTTCTATCAGATTTGGGCCATTTAAAATGACTGGTGTGCATCTTGGTATAATGAGAGCAGAATGTGAAAAAGAAATAAGGCCAAGTAAAGATTGAGACAGAAAAAACAAGTTAACAGTACTCTGTTTAAAAAAAAAAAAGAAAAAAAAAGAAAGTGAGAAAAGGTAAAACATGCATCTAAAGAAACTGTTGCTCAGCTCAACACATCAGGGACATGAATTTCCTTTCACTTGACAGATTTCCTGACAGCTTTGGAATTAGTAATCCTTAAGTAAGGTTTTAGCTTGAATAAAAATGATTTTCCATTGGAAATTGGTAATTTTATTCCCAAAATTAAGCAGAGACAACCTCCATTTTCTGAAAACAATATTAAATAATCTGTGACACTGAAAATTATGATTAAAATTAATTTATAATTTATGGTCAAGTCATCCAACTTCATTCTCATGTGAAAAAAATTTTCATTACATATTCCATTCTATTCACATAGTATATTTAAATTTTCCTCTCCTGTTGATTATATCTGTGACTTCAAGCATGGAAATGACTGTCAATTTTTTTCATTTTGTTCTTCTTAAATCAGTGATATTTTTCCTTGAACTACTGCTATTCAACAGAAGTGGATCAGGGAGTGATTCAGAGAGGTTCCCCTTGGTATTTCGTAGGAATGGCAGAAGTCTCTTCTTAAAAGTTAGCTACAATACATAAATCAGGAGTAATATTGTACTCTTCTGTGCAACTACATCTGTAACTAAGATCGGAATCTGAGTGTACAGACAAGACAATAGCTACAGATCAGACTTTATTTTTAAGGCAAGAAACAGAAATGGATTGGACACAGTACCTATGTAAATCTATGTAAGTACAGATTTTCAAAATCAGAAAAAAGAGTGGAACCTTTTAAAGTTCAACAAAGGCAGTGCAGGGTCCTGAATCTGAGGAGGAATAACCCCAGGCACCACTACAGGCTGGGGGCCAACCTGCTGGAAAGCAGCTCTGTAGAGGAGGACCTGGGGGTCCTGGTGGACAACAAGCCCTTTTGCGTTACTGTACTTGGGAGATGATAAGAACAAATGATGTCTCATCTTAAAGGCATTAAATTTGGGGACAGGGAAAATTAGTCCCTGGTTCCATGTAGTCAAAGCTAATTACCAAAGAAAGCCAAACAATGCAAATGACAGAGTTTGAAAGCACATGTAGAAACTTTGGTTGTGGAACAGTCTGAAATGCCTATTTAGAAGGTCTGTTTTTCTTATGCATAAATATGATGGTCATTGGTATTTTATTCTGACAGCTGCACAAGCTAAAATTTAGTGGCCCCTCTTTGGATTATGGTGTCATTCCTCTTACAGTATGCTCTTACAGTACTCCACATAAACATCTAGTCAGCGACTTGTGAAAGATGTACTCTTGAACCCTCACCATCTTGTTAAACCCCTGTCTTAGATATGACCATCTTCATTCCACACATTACCATATTTCATGCATATTTTGTGTTTTTAAAATGTGTGATTTCTTCAGAACTAGTAAAATGAGAAATTGAAGTGGATCCAGCAAAGGAGTTTTATGAAACAAATTCTTTAAATAATAACTTCTGGGTTTTTGTATATAGCACAATTTAATGTTGGGTTAATATTTAAATAATAAACAATTATTAAAGATTCAGTAGCACTGTATTTTAATCAAAATGCATTTCTGTATGGCAGTGTTCCTCAATCTTCTTTCAACCATTATTGCTAGTAAAAATATTATGGAGATGGTGAGCGACCATGTATTTATTTGTGTTTAAGTTCCAGTAGGTTGACAGAAAAGCTGTAGAAATATGCATGAAATAATATGCATGACCTATTTTGCTAGACAACGTTAAAAGAGCTAATTCTGATGACCTTGTTTTAACTTTTATAGTAGGAGGAAACTGTAACAAAGTTGCAAAGGAAACCATCAGTACCGAGTTAATGCATGCTTTAAATTAGATTTGCCTTGTCAGCACTAAAATGACAACGAACATGATTTAGTAACTTCTTCTCTCACTATACTCTCCAGAGGGCTTTCTTTCCTCCTAAAGCTTTTAGAAAGACCTTTGTTAAAAAAAATGAAGTTCCGCTGTTAGATAAGGGTGCCCTCTTATGGAGACTATGGGCACAAAGTCTCGTTGAGTATTTCAAGATTTTTTTCATGGGCTTAGTAAGTTTACTTTACAAATCAACACAGTGGGTAGTCAATAACTCAGCAGGTGGACAAGTAACAAAATGTGTAATTTAGAAAGCAGAAATAAGCATTTCATTCCTTCATCGTATCCTCTTACGAAAATCTTCCTCTTTAGGGCAGTTTTGCCTTTTGCCTTCGACTCCAACAGCTACTGAATTTCTCTTTCAATTACAGGTAGAAACTGTGCACGTACAATTAATGCTGATGGAGAAAAAATTATTCAACATGTGGGGGAAAAAATAAAATGTGAATAGCTGAGGTAAGGCTTGATTTAAATTAATAATTTTGTAAAAGCACCTAATCTTTGCCCAGATTAATTTTCAGTATTAATTTATTAACACTTATTTAGGGTTTAAGTCAGAATAAAGGTATATATATATTTCATATATGTAATGTAGATCCAACTTCATCTGTATTACTCTGTGTGTTTTCATGTTGGAAAATCAGACAAATACTTCCATGGATCTGTTTTATGAATAGAAATATTTTCTTCATTTCCTACTAAAAACTTATTTATTGTTAATAAACTTTTTTTTCTTCCTACTCTAAAGCACTTTTAAAGTGGCAATCAAAATGCTATTAATGTTTTTCACCTATCCACAACTTTTCAGTCTTTTATATTCCATCCTCACAGATATAATGACATATGCAGCAATGCAGAAGTTTTTTCATTTGGATTCCTTAATATAATTTGACTGGAAAGATACATGAAAAATCCAAGATCTGATGCAGGCCAAAATAATGAGTTAGGATACAGAAATACTGTATTATTATTTCTATTAATATTCAAAATTAAGCAGAATGATTTAGATGTTAATGTGCTAATGAATTGCTTGAGCAAGAGTAAAATATCTTTAAACGTATTTTCTTCACTGGTAACATTGAAAGTATTGAACATTGAAAATAAGATTCTGTTTTTTAGTATCTAAAGATCTGAATAGGTTGTGTCCAAGAGAAAAAGGAGTTGCCTGAGGAGCCCTATCAATCATTGACATATTTTTTTGTTGCTTTTTACTGTATAGCACATTTTACCTTTTGCTTTATAAGAAGGTAAATAGAAAGCTGCAGTTGGAGTTACTCTGACAAACAAATGCAGTTTTACTGAGGCTATTTGTGGAAAACTGTTCTGCTGCCCCCAACACTTAAAGAATTAGCAAAATGGAAGGGAATAAGAAATTCATAGAACAAATAATTTGAAATCTGGAAAATATTTGCAATGCTAAGTGACTAAAGAACTGTATGCTCAGCTTGTCTAAAAGAACTGGCTGGCCTACAGTTATTTAAGATTACTGATGATAATGTCTCTACTTTGAACAGACAGAATAGGATGTCGTCTTCAAATACCTGTTCCAAGTTACGACTCTTCTGCAAAATACATTTTTCCATCCACTCCGCCTCTTCTTGTTTTTATAATGAAGTGGCAAAGGAATGTGCAGCAGTATCTCATACACAGTACTTTTGGGTTTACTACTATTATTTACATACTATGTATTTTGGCATTTATATTATCGATGATAATATTGACTCATACCATCAAGAAACATCTTGCATTGGCACTGAATTCTTAGATCACTGTCATGGCAGAATGAGTTCATCCATAACAGTTCTCCTATAGGGTGCTGTCTGAATGGTTTATCTTAAAATACAGGAGCTATGGTAAAGGAAATCCAGAAGGTAGACAATATAATGCCAGAAAGAAACACCTAACTGGACAATGTAAGTAGTGAAGTCTGATAGTACAATTTTTAAAGAAAAAATACAACTATTAACTAAGAGGAAGGGAGGATTAGTATAAATCTTTGTTAAAAAAATCCAATAAAAATTTATTTCTTTATGTCTCTTGAGGAAGTTGCTGATCCTGGTGCTCCGTGAAGACATCAGTGAAGCAGCTCCTGAGACATATTTCATGGCTGACAGAAAAAAGGATTGCTCGAGAAGAAAATAGGATAATTTTAATTTCCCTTATACCCAATCCTTGTGAGGAAACCATGACATTACTACAAGCACTGTGACTTTAACATGGCTAAAAGCCAAGCTGGAAATACGATGCATGATCTAGACTTTCTGAAGCCAATTATCATCCGTCTCCTTGCTAATCATGTTCATGAATAAAAAGTTAGCACATTATATGGTATAATGTTCTTTCCTGAGAAGCGTGGGCAGAGGATGTCTGTTCTGATCTTCAGGATGATCAGCAGATAAGAAACTAAAGGACTAAACAGGTCAAAATAATTTCCTAGCTTTTGGATGCTGGTAACAACCTGTAGTGAGTTTTAATACTTCCAATTAGGGTAATTTGTATCAAGATAGGTACTAGACTTTTTTTTTTCCAGTGTTTTTATATTCAGCACACATTTGTATCTGTGCGTTACTTCTCTCATGGTATACCTAAAGTAAACTGCACATTGCCATATATATAGGATTAATGAGATTATAAATAGTACCAACACTGTATTTCTTCAAGTGGCAATGCACCTGTTGAGAAATGTACCGGTTACGAAGCCATATCCACTTTGAACACTGAGTGGTGCTATGATATTAAATATTGCAATTCACTCTTCTCCATTGGAAACAGGTTGTACCATCTGATAAACCCATTCACTTTTCACTTATTTATTAGCAATTACAGTTATATGCTATTACTTATATTAATTAGTAATAATGACTTTATTATTTTTATTGTTATTATTATTATTATTAGGCATCACTAAGACTTTCTGTGAAAACAGGGGCCAAATAGGTAAAGTAGGGGTAGCTTGTATTCATCGTCTGAATGCAACTCTAGCATTAAGTAATTGTAGCTGAATAATGAATCCAGGTACCATTGCAGTAGATACTGTTATATAAACAGATGAAAAACACCACTGCTGTGTGGGAAGACTCTGGAATGACCCATTTCAACTCACTATAAAAATTACTTATTTAATATAATTTAGCATTCTGTGTTGTAAGAAGGTCTTTTGGGTGTACTGCAGTAACATTGGATACTGAAATATTACAGATTTCAACATAGACAAGGCATTCAGAAAACAATTGTACATCAGCACTAAAACTTCAAAATGATAAGAAAAAGAAAAAATCTGAAACAATTTAAAAGAACATTGAAAAAAGGGGAGGCAATCCCTTTATTTGGTTTGAGTTTTGAGAAAGAGGGAGGAAAAAGGAAAAAGAAAATTTTCCCTGTGCACTTAATTTCTTCCAGTTTAATATTGACTTTTAAATGCATACAGAAATCTCAAGGGTTTCATTTGTAGTCACCAGATCAGGCAACAGTGTTTTCTGTACTAAGTTACAGCATCTTAGATGTGTTGTTCAGAGCAGCCAGACTGAAGTTATCAACTATCCTGTGCTGCCCCTCCCTGCTCTGATGCAGAAGGGAATTCAAACATTTCCAGTGATTTTTTAATGGTCTTATGCTATGACCACGGACAAAAACTACAGATGTGACCTATTTATGCAGCCTTCAAGATGCACCAACATTCTATGAACATTGGAACGGGGTAATCAGTGCAGACAATGTGCCCAGGCCACATCAGGAGGCCTTCAGGAGTAGTAAGCACTGATCATGGAAGCGCTGGGAAGCAGTGGCGGGCTGGTATTTTAACTTATGTTTAGCTGTGGCTTTGGTTGTAACTGGCGACCTGTAATGATTTCATATACATGTTGTAAGAACGATGCTCTACAGCTCTAATGCTTACTGCTCTTCAGGTGCCAATTTCCCCCTAAAATCTGTTCAGAACTACTGTCTGTTGTCCACACCCAAAAGCATGGAGGACATATGTAAATATGTCTAACCAAGAACACAATGCCTCTGAGACACTGAGTAATACATCACATAAAACACCTCTTCTCGCACCGAGCTCCAGACAAGCTTATTTTCCATTGACAGCTTTCCAAGGTATTACACTTGGTGATCAGTAGAAAAGAAATACACATAAATGCTTTTAAAAGCTCATAAGACAAATGTTTAATGTCACTACCGTGGATTACAGCCAAGGGACACCGCGACTTCCTCTCGGAAACCCATTTAGCATTGAACGTGAATGAAGAGCAGAAGAGAACGGCTGTGACAGCGTTCTCCAGCCGGGGAGTTCCTGCGCCCCCTGCGCGCTCCCGGCGCTCGGCCCCTGCTGCGGGCGCTGCCCCCGGCGGTGCCCGCGGGGCGGGGGCGGTGCTGCGGCGGCGGGCGCGGCCGGGCTGGGCGGGGCTCCCCGGGGCGGCGGCTGCGGCGTGGAGAAGGCGGGCAGCGCTGGACACGGACCCGGCGGCCCCGCAGCTTGGAGACAGCACCTACCTGTGGCATGGCAGAGGTGAGTGTGGCCTTTCCGCCGTCCTGTTTGCGGGGTTCCCACCAGGCTTGGGTCTAAGCTGCCTCGCCTCTCCCTGGAGGGCGGCTGGAGCAGTAAGTAAAAGTAGGTAGGGTATTCGGTTACCTTTTTTTTTTTTTTTACCTGGCATTAGCTTTTGGCGAGCAGCTTTATTAACAAGTCTCAGGTTCTCCACCGAGGAGAAAAATTAATCTCGCATCAAGCTGTGTCTGAGGTTCTACTTGGTACCTCTGAGGTAACAAAGAAAACATATTCATCCTAATTGGCTGTGGAAGGTAATTTGCTGCCGTGGAGGTGGAGCAGGGTGAGCTCTAGATGCAGGATTTTCATCTGTGTCATCATGTCCCCTCGGTTGCTAAGCAGTGGTGACCACATCTGTGGGAAGATGGAAGAAGCACACAGAGGAGAGAGCAACAGGAAAAGCCAGGAAGAACAGCAGGTTCTCCCCTGGAGCAGCCTTATCTGCTGGGTGTTTATATAGAAAATAAACACCTGATGCCTTAGTTGTTCTTACGCACCTGTTACCTTAACTCTAAACTTCTGGCATTCCATCTTATTGTTTAGGTAGAGCAAAGTTATTTTACTCAACCAAATTGGTTTGTAGTGACTTTTATACAAAGAGGATGAATTTATGAAAGTGCACTTTGTGCTTCCCAAGAGCGGCACTGCTTTAACCTCAAAAAAAATCTTGATAGGAAAACAAATCATGGGAAAAACCCTTACAGAAAGTACATGGTTGATTTATGAAAAGTCACTCACTGAGAAGCTTTTCATCACAAAAATTAATTTCAGTACACTTTTTCCCTCCTTTAAATAAGATTTGGTCATTTAATTTGAGGATTGCAATGTATCTAATGTTTCTTTTTTTATCAAAATATTTCGTTGTTTCAGGAATATATTAAAAAGACTTCTAGTTTGAGTGGGATGAAAAAGCAAAATTATGTTGTGGAAGGGTAAATTTGATATTTTTTTGGTCAGTTGAACTTGTTGGGCTTGAGAAAATATGTGCATTTGAGTTAGCAACAAAAAAACCAAACAAAAATTTTGTGTTACTGTAATGACATGATTACCATTTGCTGTGCAGCAGCACAGCACTGTTAAGGAGAAAATTCTCCTATGGAATGAAAGGCACTTTTTACACTGCCATTTTCATGTCAGTTGTTTGTGTGTGTAAACATCTTCCAGCTTCTAAGTGGACTGAAAAGTCTACTTTTATTAGAATTTGATCAGTTGCTGCGTTGTTGTTTGCCAAACACATCTGTTGCAGGCAAATAGGAAGAATCCATCCTGTATGTTGGCTCTGATCTCACTGTGAGAAACACAGCAGTTCCTTGGCTGGTCCTGATGGAAAAGGGTGTGTCAGGGTGGGAAGGCAGAGCTCTGTTGTGTGCATTGCACACTGAGATTCGGGGTGGTCAGAGATGTGTTCAAGGTGCTGCAAGAGTAGCCAAGGGCCATATTGGCTATTAGCCAGTGCAGGGCGTTTGGTGTCATCCTCACCCACGCTCCATCCCTGTCACTTTTCTGTGTTAGGGATTCAAGAGGATAGTTTCATATAGGCTCATGTATTTTAATTCTTTCTTACATATCTTTAAAAATACTGTGTTTTTAAACCGGTCTTCTAAAGGTGTATTTAGCTGAAGTTTATACCAATTCAGATTTGATGAAAACACAAGTTTTGTATACATCTTAGGCTTTGATAAATAATTTTATATTATTCCGAAGAGACATAAAAGCAAACATTGCCCCTTCCATATTTAAAACATTATTCTGTGTTTGCAGATGAAGTGCAGCAGAGAGAAATAGAAATGGGTGAAACAGGTTGTTGATTTCAAAATTAAATACATTAAAAGAAATGCAAAGTGCAGATAAATAGTATAAGACGCGAACAATTTTCTGCTTTTTTAAATAGATTTTGTTAATCTAAGGTTTTATTACCAACAATACTATATTGATATGGATGCTTTTTGCCTTCAATATGTTGTTATAAAACTTGTTTCTCTTTTTTGAGGCAAAGATGAAGCTTTGAGGTAATGCTGAAAAGACAAATACTTTGTTTTTTCTTCATATAAGAAAATGTAATTTATTGCTAATACATACTTACTACTAATAAGCAGTGATAGCACATAGAAAACGTTCCATCTTATTCCAGTCCGAGGGAACATACTATACCTGGATCCAATCCTTCAAGCACATATCCTCATTTAATTTTTTTGTAGGGACATTGAGTTGGATGCCTTCTGCAGCATATCCCTAGAGGCTGCGTAAGTGCATATAATCCAGAACACATGGAGAGAGAACTGGTGTAATTTAATCTTCAAGAATGTTTTCCTTTCCTGTTGAAATAAATTGTAAACTCAGGCCGGGACAAGGATGTATTTATCAATAATAATCACAGATGTCATGCTCCTTCGAGAGGGTTGAGTCACTCTCATTGTTGAATGGTTGTGCTGGTTGAAGCACTTGTGTCCAAAGCACGTTGGTCTGTTAGCAGGGAAGATTTCCCGTTAATTGTCTTGTTCCTTTTGTAAAGGTTTTTGTCACCAATAACTAGTTGATTTCTAGAGAGGCAACTAACCCCTTCTCACATTTCTAAGTGCAGGTTGCATTTTCGTATGTGAGGTAATAAGCTCAGTATAAATAGTTTTCTTAAAGTCTTGGAATAAATCCACTGTAGAAATTCAGTATCAAAGTAGAAATTTAAAAGAAAAATTAGATCATCTTGCATCCAGTCATTGTGTACTGGACAAACCCCCACTCCAACAGAAATTTGAATATATTTTCATAAGTAATTTTAATACAGTTATTTCCATAGAAGTTCTGTCATGTTTTCTGTCGTGATTGGGCTCTTCCTTTGAAAGTCTCACCATGAAATTTTCTTGCCTGCAATTCAACAAGTTAAATAAGGGAAAACAACAGCAATGCTCCAGCAAGACTCTTGGAGAGTATACACTTTTGTGACATATTTGTGACTTATATTAAATGATAGTCACTCCTATATCTGCAAGTTTAGTTGATTCTCTTGGATTATTACTGTATTGATGAAATTAGTGTATAGATCTAGGCTGGTAGGTTTTTTTAGCCTAAAAACATATCTGTCTCAGATGATTCATTTGCAGAATCATTACCCAGTGTTATCCTGAATTTTTGGACTTAGACTGCTTGTTTAAAGTTGCCATATCTTAGGGTCGCCTGAGTAGCCAAAAGACATAAAGTGTCCCTCTGTACCCTTGCAGTGTTACCTACTTGTGCAGATGGGCTGGAGCACATATTCTCTAGTGGCTGTTCTTGCATGCATGGGTGGGCAGTGCTGAGTCCCACAGGGACTGGTACTGTGCTCTGTGTACTTGCCACGGTATAGAGATAGGATGCCATCCGTGCTGTACCCAAAGAAGGAGCTGGCAGTTTTTTCTGTCTTGTATGTGCTCCTGAGACACCACCAAGTTCTGGGACAAAATAGGCAAGCCCTTTGCATGACTCACTGTTTGGCTTTGTGTCTGGACAATGATGACTTACTGTACAGATTATCCTGTTATGAAAATGAGTAGATAATCAATGAGGAGATATGATGGAGGAAAAATAACCAAATGGCAAACACAATTTTGAAACTCACTGTGATATACTTTTAAAGTGCATATAATTACAATGCTTTTATAGATACTGATTTACCTTGCATCATTGACAAGGGGTTTTCTGTGCCTTAAGTGTGCCATTTGAAACCCTACCGTGTTCATTATTACATCTCCAGGTTTCCTGAATGTATAATGCATATCTTGGAATATTTACAACATCCCTTGGAAATGTTTTGCCCAACTGTTTTTACTTTGTATAAAAAACTTATATACCAGTGGATATATACATTATTGCAGAGTGTATAAAGGCTGCATCTTCCCCTTCCTACTGCATTTGCTGAATTTATTTTCTTTCCACAATTTCTTTAGTAATTTTTGAGAGTTTCACTCCTCACCTATCTTACCATAGCGACCCTTTTCTTCTGATGTACCCCTATACTGCACCTACTGCAATGATTGCCCTCCCAGGTGAGACACAGTTGTTCAGCTCTCATGCAGCTCTTAACTGCAGGTGTAGAGGAAATGTTTGATATTTGATTGGACAACAGCCAGGAAGGAGCTTTTTGTTTCTAGTACCCAAATAATTAATGTGAATATACTTCTTGGCCATCTGGCTTGATCAGCTAGCATGCAAATACTTTATAATAATGAGATATGTGCCTTCTGAGCAGCTACCCAACCAGTGAGGAAATGTTTATTTTGGAGGTCTGCCACTCACTAGGGACTTGTGCTTCTTTGCCCTAAATCCATCAGTGGCTTCTCTGGTACCTGCTGCCTGGGAGCTGCACATTTCCTCAGCATTGAGATTGTGGTTGGCCAGCAAGTGGTGTGTTTTTCTGTGTTTGCTCATCTTTCGTGTCTCCACGAGCCCTTCTCTTACGACAAGGCTTATACTCAAGCGGAAAACCTCAAAGGAAATGAAATAAATTCAATTGTTTGAAGATATGCAGTACTTTCAGTGTTTTTAGTATGTATAGCCAGATTAATCAGTACAGTCAGAGGCAGAAGAAAGCAGTTATAATATATTTATCTACAGTTTGTTTATGAAGACTTTGCAGCATTCAGTTGGAAAAAAAACCCCCACAGCGAAACCTTCTGATTTGCTACAAGTTTTACTAGATTTATTCATCTGGTGCACAGGGTGTTTTAAAGTTTTGAGTGTTTTTCCTAACTAGATAGTTGGTGGGGGAAGGGGAGGGTAATTATCCAGGATAGAGTCCTTCTAGTGTTGCCTTTGATTACATACAGGCCAGCCAAGGCAGGAGGAAGGAGAGAGGGGGCTCTAAAAACAGGTGCAGTGAAATGGTACTTGCTAAGGAAAATATGTGAAGGCACTGCTTAGGTAAACATGTCTACAGAAGAAGCAGTGGGGATAAAGGAACATATTTGGAGTCATCTCATGTTAAGGGTGCTGTGAAGGTGACTGCCTTCCATATCAAGCCATCAAAATCTGAAATATCGTTATTAAAATAGATACCTCAGATTCAGCACAGTCAGAGGGATCTCATCAAAGAATAGAGCCACTTAGTGGGTAGGAGATGCTGATTTTTGTGGTGTAATCTATTTTTTTTTCTATCCCAATAAAAATAAAATTTCTTTTCTGTTTCTATTACTCTAAAAAATGATTTGACAACTCTGAGATGAAAAATCAGAGGAATTACTTTAAAATTAAGTAGTACTGTGTGGATATGCTGAATGAGCATCTCATAATTTTGGTGAGGCACATAGCTATAGAAGTAGGGTGATCTGCACTGAAACCAAAGTTGCCCTATTCTAGAAGTGAATCTCAAGTTCTTATACTGTAAAATGCGTTTTACGATTTGTGTTTTGGAGGTGTAGTTTTCTTTTTTTTGGTGGTTTTTTTTGTGAGTTTGTTTGAGCTGGGTTTTTTTACAGCCTCATACCATTAGCTTTCACTGTAAGAAAAAAGTAAATAAGTAAATTTCTAGTTCTTGGAAGTGTGCGGCCTTTTTTGGAGGGAGTAGTTGAAAGTGTGGCAAGTGAATCACAGAGGCAGATAAAAGAGAAAGCAAACAGCATCAAGCATTTGTAAGCCTCTGAACAGCAATTCCCATTCTTTTAAACAAATGCCATCATTTCTAGGGTCAAACACAGATGTATTGTATGTTTAGAGCGATGTTGATATATTTTTCTTTTTCTCAAGCTTTTACATTATTAAAACATTTATGTCAAGGTCTAGAACTGGGAAAAGAATGTTTGGCAAGGACACCATTGCTACTCCATTTGTACTTGTTTATGAGGATTCTAGTCCAGCTGAAATGGAAATAATAAATAAGGATGTTCTTTAAGGTTTTCTGTTTAGAATCTGCCCCTGGTCAGTCATATTGAGGACAGGGTTCCTCCCATCTTTGGATGAATGTGTCAAATGACAATAGCTTGATACTTTGTAAGTAATTTAAGAAATGCAAATATATTTACCAGCAAGTCAGCTGGCCACAAAATCCACTGACATTTTCATGGTGTTTGAATCTTTTAGATGGAGATGGGTGTTTAATTGAAGAAGACTGATAACTTTTTTCTAAAAGTACTGTTGTTTTAATGCCATTGTTCTAGTTTCATTTACAGTGTGAAACAGCCTTTTTCCAGAAACTGTAACATTACATTTGGAATGGGTATGTATTCACTTTAAATTTTAGAAAGTTGTACATGAATTTGAACATACTCATAAGTTTGTTTTTACCTTAAACTCAAAGAGCTGTATTTTGGCTAAGCTAAAAAGAAAGATGTACAGTCCTGGAGATCTAAGAGATGCAAGGAAGTGAGGGGGAAGGAATGCAGGCACAGACTAATAGGCTATTCCCCTCTTCTGATGAATATTTGATTCAATTATTTATTCCTACTGTATGACTGGAAGGAAGGAACACGAAAGGTTGAACATCATTCCGCAGTGCTGAAAAAGTACAGTGGCTCTGGTGGTCTGATCTGAAACAGCTGCTTGCTTTTTGCCTGAAACAGAAAATTGTGGTGTATTACTTAAAAAAAGAAAATTACTTTTTTAAAACCAACTCCTGGACTTTATATTCTGCTTTTTTAATGACTGTTTTCTGTGACTGTCTTGCAATTGTTTTATATTGGACAATCACAATATAATTAATCACTGCTTTCTGCAGCAAGATAGCACTTCCAGACAAAGACTCCTGTATTTCCAGGGAACGATGTACTACTGCACGTGTATTACAAATGCTGTGTGCTTACAGCAAGGAACAAGATTGGAGTTGGCTTTGGTTGGGTTTCGGTTTTTTTGGGGGGGAGGGGGCAGGAAAAGGAGGCGGCGAGGATTTTTTTGTTTTCTGTCCCCTATAGGCTTATGACTACTTTTAGTTATTGTTGCTGTAGGTATTTTCAAAGATCTGCCTGTAGATTGCCCATACTCATCTGGTGCTTTGTGTGCAAAGTAAATGATTATCAGGTGTCATTTCTGGAAGTATTCCTAGTGGCTGAAGATTTGATGATGAGCGAACAGTATCAACAAAAACTATCAGGGCAATCTTTGGATGTTTCCTGTGCTGATTTTGCAGTGGTAGTAAAAGTGGGACTCTACCAAATGCTTTCGTTTGTGTGAGATGGCACTTTAAAGATCAATAGGGTATTCACCTCTCAATATTGGAGACAGGGACAGGCCTGTTGTCAGAGGGATGCAGGGACATCTTTCACTGCAAAGGGTGCTCAAAGCCCTGTCCACCCTGACATGTTGAACCACACCAGGAGTCTGGGTGGGCTTGTTCAGAAGAGTCTTGAATCACTGGGTTCAATGCAGGGGAAAGGGATGATTCCAAACCAGTAGATAGTTCTGTGACTTTGGAATTGGTATTATCGGCAGACACATTTCTGTGGTTTTTTTTCTTCTACCAAGTGGCATACCCTGATAATACAGCGTGAACTTGGCAGATTTTTTTTAATGTAGTCATGCAGCTGATTCACTGATTGCAAACATTTTGAATATTCACAATTTATCAAAAGCTAGGTCAATAACTTTACCTCCTTATTCTTAATAATTGAATTTTTGAGCATGCGTGGGAAAATACAAATATGTGGCATACTTATATGAGGTGAAAAACATAATTTTTTTCAATTCTTCATGTATTGTCAATTACCAGAAGAGTGAATTGCACCAGAACATTTGTCTTTGTCTAGAGATTATAACTAAATAGCTCATAGAATTCGATCCTTTTCTTGCTGATCTTCAAGAATCTTTTATTCTTAATTGCTGAACATTGCTTGTCATTGTACATAGCAGTGACATCCTTTGAACTGGACTTTGAATCAGGTAAATTAGTTGCAGAATGTATTTCCCTGGCTAGATTCTAGTACTATCATTAGTAATACTTCATTAATTACTATCAATATTTCAGTATTTTTCAACAATTCAATGTGGTATAATGTTTTACTGCTGCCTCTTATTCATATGTCAGCTGACAATCAGTATCAACCAGTGCAACCTTGATTTTGAAACTCTAAATTTAAATGCGGAGGCAAAACATTTTCAGTAAAAAAAAAAGTAATTATGACATTAAATTACTACTCCACATTTGCCTTTCCTTTTTCATTCAGCAGATTTTATTTGCTTTTAGAGGATACTGTCATATCTGTTTATTTGTTCATTATTTCCTCTGCAGGTACAAGGGTAGCAATAACTTTGGGGTTTTGTTTTAGAATAGCTTGATCTTCTCCAGTTAATTTTTCTTGTCTATAATTTTTGTTTACATAATCTAGAACAGGAGTAATTTTCAAAAGCAAGTAACTAAGAAAAGGGAATGAAAACATGAGATGTGTTTCCAGCTGTCCTTTAGTCTCAAGTGGAGAGGGTTTTATATGAGAAAGGTGCCTGTTGTATTCTTGCCAACTGGACATAATGTCAGATAAATTTGAATGCAGACCTATCTCACAGTATAAAGCCAAGAGGAAAAAAGAATGAGGGAAGACAAATACTTCAGAAAATAGAAAGACTTTTTGATTTGACTTCCAGAGAAAACTACTGCCAAATCTGCCTGGAAGTTCCTTTGTTCTGGCTTGTGATCACACGAATGTCTGAAAATGACTGATAAATCCTAGTTTTACTGTGAGGCTTTCTAACACTTCAAATACAAGTAACCTATTTTCCAAGTTTCTTTCACAATCTCTTTTTGCTTCGTCTTTCTCTTGTGATAGGAAGCAATTTCATATTGAAATAGCTCTGATTGTTAGAAAGTGTAGGAAAACCAAAGGAAATGCTCACTATCTCTTTACTTCAGCCACTGGCATAGTGGTGGAATTAGTTTGGTTAACATTTGGGCTAAAAATGATTATGATGATGGGAGTGCCTGTTTTTGGTTGTTGTTTTGAGTTTGTTTGTTTGATTTTGTCTTTCTTTTTTTTCGTTTTTTTTTTTTGTGTTTTTTTGTTTGTTTGTTTGTTTTGTTTTGTTTTGTGATAAACTTGACATGAGAAAAAAGGCCATCAGTGCTTCCCCTAGTTCTGTTATGTGAACTCTAAGTGCTGTGCTGTTTGTAATCTCCGACCATGTTCTGCGTGTTCCCACCTTTCTGTTTAGCTAATATGTATATATTTTCTGCTTCAGCTAGAGGAGTTTCTTTGAATCTCCAGCACACTTTGATTTGTCTATAGCCTTCTGGCACCTTTGCTTGATGGGCATTCCTGTGGATATTCCATAGCAAAGAGAAGGCAGAATCTTACATTAGTGTTCATATTTATAACAAGTAGTGTTTTTTGTAAACTCACAGAAATGTACACAAATGTAAGTGAATCCTAATATTAATGTGCTGTGTAAAGTGAATTGGTCAGGACTGAATATGTGGATGACAGGATACATTCCCTGATATTTACTATGTTTTTTGTTTATAGATCATATTGCTTTTTGACAGTAAACTTGGAGTTGAATGTAATGGTGATTTATTTTATTTAATATGTGTGTCACCAATAATAGTGAAATACACTAGAAACAGGAGGAAATAATCTAAATACAAGTTGAATAAACAGTTCCAGCTTAATATAGAATTTTAGTGAAGTGAAAAGCTGTGTTCAATAAGTTTTGATTCAAAATAGTGATTTAAACTCAAACTAAAAAAACGTTACAGTATATACAAATAGTTATTCAATTTTGTCTTCAATTTTAAGCTGGTAAAAAATTTACTTGGCTTATAGACCTGCTAATTTGGAGTTAGTAATTAGTTTCCAGGGTTGGTCTGTTGCATATTCCTTGTATGTCAATTCATGTTCTTATACATCTGTGAATATCTGTTTTGTTGCTCAACTATAGAAGCAATTTTATTTTCTGTTTCAAAAATTATGTAATTAATTAATTACTAAATAATAACTGAGGCCAGGCCTCAGTTTCTGGAGAAGGAGCTAGCTATCATTTTTATATTGGAAGGAACTATCTAAATAGATCACCCAGGACTAAATGTCAGGTAACGTTCTTTGCAGAACATTTTTAGTTACCAAAATCCCAGAAGCTTGAAGGTCTAGGTTGTGTCATGGCTTAAACATGAATTCAAGTATTTTAACGGTGACCAAAACAAGATCTTTTAGTAAAAAGATTAGCAAGCATTTCTGTATCTGTCTAATATTCTGACTATATGGCAGTTTTCATAAGAACTGTTTTACGAGCTTAGGGAATTAATAATATTTTTATTTCCTTGTTTTATAAATACATCTACCCATGCATGTTTATTTAGGGATGCAGTTTATATAAACAGACTTCATACTACCTTAGGGGGTGAGGGGGAAGAAAAAGGGTAACTGATGTTGCCAAATTAGGGAGCTTTTCTTTCATTCAAGTCCTTCAGATCCCATGTTGTCAAGATTCTGCAGGGTTTTTGTGGCTGTTGCTGTTCTCTTCCAGTTGGCACTTTGGGAAAACCTGCAACTTTGATAAAGATCTGTCCATCTCCCCTGTTGTGGCTTTACTTGGGGGACACAGCTATTCCTAGGGCACTTTCTCTGGTGAACTGAATATGAAACTCTTAAAAGTATGCTAGTATTTTTTTGCTGGTGGTTTATTAAAAAACGGCATTTAAAACTGCATTTTGTTAGGGTTTGGGTTTTTTTTTTCGTTCAGATTTAATTATTTAGAAAGTAAATCTTTCTGTGTATGGATTGCCATGTGCTCTAGGATGACCCTGCTTGAGCAAGGAGGTTGGACCAGGTGACCCACTGTGGTCCCTTCCAACCTGACTGATTCTGTCATTTGATGCTGTATAAACAGTGGCATTAATGTCACTCCAAAATGTCTCGTTCCTATGGACAGAATGTTTAGATGGAAGTAGGTTATCAAGGCTTTGTCACAAGAATTAAGTTTCTCTTACATGCCTGCTTTGGTCTTTATCTCAAGTCAAGTATTCTCTTTTTCCTTCTCATGCTCTCCTTCCTGTTCATTGGGAAGCAGACAGTGAACTTAGCCATTGAGGCTGACAGCCTCAAAGTCTCTTGTAGCAACACAGGATTGTGTTTCAGGCTGTTGAACTGAAAGGAACAATTGGTATTGAACTCTCATTTCAGTTTTACAGGCTTATTCTGCTGCTGTGGCTTTTTTAATGGATGTCATTAGTAAACATTTTTTCTGATACATATAAAAATTCAATAATATACTGGAGGTGCTAAATCCTTTTTGAACCTGACAAAGGAACCTTTTCAAGAAGAACATCCTGCCATACATCTCTATGTTGATGTATGCTAATACAATTTTCCAATTTTGTTGTGTTTGCACAAAGACATAGAATGGATTTGGGAATTTTGCCTCCACATCACTATAAACTGAGCCAGGTTTTACCGATCACCCCCAGCCTGTATCCATTTGCAGAACAGCAGCTGAGCCTCTCTAGGAAATTAGACCAGCACAGAAAGTAGACTCAGATTTCGCTAATGAGGCCATTAAATGAGATAAAGGGAGCCTGTCTGGCCAGAATGAGGAACTGAAAGAGGTCTGGCTGTACTCCTTGCTTTATGTCTTTTACATTCTGCAGCTGGTTTTTGCATTCTGTTTATTTACTTGTGTGGGAGAGTTGCTTTACCCTCCCCCCTTCTTTCCCATATTCTCTTATTTGCAAAAAGAAAAAAAAAATCTTATTCTTTTCTGACATTTGAGGGAGAAAACCTGACACAAGTGGTCTTTGCAGACTAAAAAGCTTGTGACAAAGCACTAACAAAGCATATTGGCTTTATGAAATCTTCTGAATGATATGTCTGACCACCTTACAGAAGGCCTCATTTACTACATGGAAAATTAAAATGCAATGAAATTACTAATTTTGAAAATAATTATTAGAAACACCTAATAAAAATCCCTTCATGTTTATTAGGTCATAGTAATGTGACCTAATGTGACAGCAAATAAACTTTTAAGATTGCTTCAGAATTTTAGCAGTTTTCAGTCAATGGAAAAATGTATTTTATATTATAGGTAGACACGTTCTTTTCTGCTGTGGTCTAAAGGAAACAACATTTTGAGCTTTCTGATAGACAAAAAACAGAGTCGGTGTACATTTTAAGGATTTGATAACATAAATTTTTACTGTTTCGAATCTAGTGAGACATAGGTTTGTGTTCTGTTCTATGTTATTAATTTGTGTCTTGTTAGCTTTTCTCATCATTATTATTGTCGTTATTAATATTATTCAAGAGGACTTTCCTCATATAAAAAGTCTTCTGAGTTTTAAACCTTGATTTAGGATAGCTTAAAGAGCTCATTCTGTTTAAGTTCCTAAGTCACTTTTGGTGTTCAGGAGGAGAACTTTCAATAGTGTTTTTTGGGAGCTGTACTAGTTTGGTATCATTTATTGCTGTTGCTTTACAGCGGTGACTTGTGTTAGTGGTGGCCCAATAATTGAGCATAACACAGGAAAGGAGAATGAAATTTTATTTGCAGGCGAGCAAAAACCTACAGCAAATATTCCAGAGCTCCACCTACTAGAACATGAACCAGAAAGTTGCAGGGGCAGATGGTGCTGAAGATTGATAAACAGCTGGTAGAAGAAGCCTGAGCTTGCATGAGGAGCAGGTTGGAATGTGGTGGGTGGAGATCCTGGAGAGACGCAGTGCAGGAATATGGGAAAGCAACCTGCAACAGACCCCTTGAACCTACTTTTACTTAGTGTAGGCTATATAAGGTAGGTAACCTTAGCCTCCTTTTGAGCTGGATTTTGAACTATCTACCTTCAAAAGGTGCCTCCCAAGCTATGTTTTCCTCTGATATCTTCAGTCTTACTTTATGTAAGTTCTTATAAATACAATACCAAAATTTCCATCAGAAATTTACTTTCTTTTTTTCCTCTAGCTGCAGTTGATATAAACTAAACCTTTCTACTTCAGACACTCACTGTGTGTTCCCTGTGTGGAAAAAGCAAACCCAGTGTTTTCTTCTAACTTTCATGAAATCAGTCATAATTCAGAATAATACTTTATGCATTAATGAAAGTTTCATTGATGTAAAGAAGGTGTTGGTAGAGTTGTAGAGATCCCAATTCGTTGACTTTAATCTGATAGAGGTAAGGCATTCAAGATAAGTTTATTTTTAAGTCAATTTTACAATGAAGTTATCAGAAGTGTAACAAAACTGAACCATGTAACAGTCTAAAGTCAAATATTTATAGCAGGTGGTTCACCTGCACGATGGAATAAATCACTTGGAGATCATATACAAACTTTGAGTGATTTACTTGGAGCATTCAGATATCTGTGGCTTGACAGATGACACTTGTAAGAGCCAAACTAATGAAAAATCCCATGTATGTGGATGTGTGCAGTTTCTTTGCTGCGCACAATGGTTATGTACTTTGTAATATTATGAGCACGTAATTTATTTATTACCATATTAATAATTCATTAATTTGAACTTATGAGGTCTGAGCAAATTATGTAGTGGTTCTGATTTGCTGCTGAGGCAGTCTCTATGAAGAGTAAAAGAACTTTGAGAGGATGTATTTTAATGGATCAACAGTGGGTTCACTGTGAAAATTCTAGCACCTTGATACAAAAAGATGAAAGAAACTCTCAATTTCTTGCCTTCCTCCTGACACTATAATTTTGGGAATGGGACAGTTACATCCTAGAGAGTTTGTGTAGCTAAAACAAGTTTAAGTGGTGAATTCAGTTTTGTAACTAATACAATTATTGGGTAATAAGCACTCTGTGTAAAGAAAATAAGCTTACCCTTTGTGATAGTTGCCCTTCCTCCATGCTCTCTTTCAGCTAATCAATTCAAGGAAACTAAACACTGTGCAAGCACTATGATTATTTAAAAATATGAGTAGAGAGTATTGTTTCGTAGCTTATCCTTTAAGTGGCTATACTATGTTATTATGTGGTATCCATGGAGATATTTCTTTTTCCTGTTCGTCTTTTAAATATCAAAACAAGGAGTTAGATGCATGCTCATTTCAATCCACAGATAGAAGTAATATTTAAAGGTTTTGATGGTTGTCTTTACTATTAATTTATACAGAAATATTATCCAAACATATGAAGATGAATGTCATAATATAATTAACTTGATATCATCTTTGGTGTCCTAAAAGAAGTGTTTTGGAGCAAAGGTTACCCAACACACATTATCAGTGCTTTGCGATGAAACTACATAAAGTCTTATTTTGCCGTAAATTGGTTTAATGACACATAAGTAGTGGCAGCAAATTGAAGAAGGAATCTGGAGAACTGAGGAGAAAAAACCCCAACACATGGATAATGAAACCTCACAAGACCAAACACCAGGATTTACAAAAACAAATCTGTCCCACAAAGTAACATAAACACAAAAAATAAGTGTCAGTGACAGGTAGCATTTGTGTGACTCACTGAACTCGTATTACCAGATATTTTGAGAGGAGCATTTTTACTGTAAATATACGAAATTAGGAAGCACTGATGGACTGAATTTCCTGGATCTGCACTCAATGAATGCATTTTCTAGCATAAAGGAAAGAGGCAGATCGGTTTGCCAATGTGGTTGCACATTGTAAAAATGGACTTATAGTAGAGAAATTTTCCTTCTTAAGATCAACTGTAGCATCCTCTACCTTTTAAACATTTTTTTGTTCCTGCAATATTAGTATTTTTCAGATATCTTCTGTGAATTGCTATAAATTCATAAATTGGAATGAGAGGTTATTGAAATGAAAATAGCTAGTTTGGAGTAACTTTGCAATTGATACAAGTCATGTAAGGCGAGTTGCATATAAGAAGTTGAATCCCTACCTAAAATTGAACAGGAATTCAGTTTGTCAGCATTTGTTTTGGTCTTTAAAATTATTTTCATGAACAAACTATAGAGAAAGAAATTATTTATAAATTAAGGACATGGTGATGTACTTTCTTTAAAATGAGCTGTCCCACTGAGTGCTATTGTATTGGCACAGTCTTTTGTTGAGAAGTATTGGTTGAAATGTACCATAGGTCTAATTTATTCAGTCTCAAAGTTATTAATAATTCAGTAACGTTTTAGTTTTTATTGATGTTTAGGAACAGATGCTTTCTAGATTAAACTATTGTCCTAAGAATTTTCTGGATTTGTGTTATAGCTTCCTGCTTGTTTTGCAAACAATTGCAGAATAGTAATATTGAGGTATCAGTAATAAACCCAGGTTATTTTCTGTAGAAACTGTAACAGTCTCAAGGCTGCATCACTGAATAATGACAATATAGTAGTTAATAATGTAAATCTTAATTTATAGAGTGGAATTCAACAGCCCTGGAAAAAACCACCCATATTCTTTTACATACAGATGTGCACAAAAAAGAGCATAGCAAAGAACATATGTGTAATATGACTCACCAAATTTGATCACTTGCCTAACTGCATTTCACTGAACATCTTCACCCAGCTATCAGGGTGGCAGCTTCTTATTTTTAATGAAGTTTCATACATGTGAGACTTAAATGGTTTTTGAGACTTAGTAAGTTCAGTAGTATGGCTTCTTTAGTATGCTGAAAGCTTTATTCGGACTACTCAAATAGTACTATGAAATGTACTGTAGTACAGAGAACATTGAAAATAACATTGTAAAAAATCATCATTATGTTATGGAATATAGAGTAGGAAGTGTATATGTGTTGTTTCTATCTCTGAAAAAATATTAAGATAAATATACTATGACTGGGAAACACATTTCATTTCCTCATTACTGCCGTTTTTCTGCTGTATGATTTGGGTCTAAGCTTGACCATTATTTTTGCAAATATTAAAATAAACATTTTGTAGATTCCTATAGAAAATAGGAACAAAAAATCATATATATTCATGCTTTTGTTTTTAACCCAGTGGACTCGAGCTTAAAAACCTCAAACTTGACATAAGTGACCCTGATGCTTTTCTTTGTATGCGTGTTAAAAATATTATTTAAAAGATCATTTATAAATTATTTTTGCTTACTCAGCCATACTCCATGAAAATATGTTTACATTAATATTGTGTTGTTAATCATCTTGTTCCTGGCCTTAGTAGTTTGCTTCTAGTGCTGTGCTACTATATAGTCTGTGATATGTCACAGTTTTCCGTAATCTTTCATTTGTAATTTGCATTTTCTGTCCTGCTTGATAGAGGGAGTCTCCATTCAGGCTTGTCTGCACAATATGGTAGATTAGGAGCCTAATTCTTCAGAGTAAGCTGAGTAAACTGGGCTTTATGTGTTGGGTTTTGTTTTTTATTGATGGTGGGTTTTTTAATGTTGGGCCTTTTTCTGTTTTCAGAAGGACTTTTGGGGGGGGGTTGGGGGGAAGGGCTAACAGTTTCTTCAGGATTCCCATTCTTTTTTGTTTTCTGATTTGATTGTTACTACCTCTTAATTGATAGTACAGAAGTCATCAAAATTGCAGAAAAGAGACACATTCAAGTCATTAAAGCAATCCAGCCTGCTTCATAAATTTTTTTCATTCCATTTCTTTGTTGGATAAACTGATTTCCATGATATAATGATATAAGAAGCATCTGTTTGTTCCACAGTGTTACAAAATTTATATATTTTTATTACTTTAAAAAATCATGACAAGAAAATATGATCACTGAACTGTACCTCAAGATGTGTTTAATAGGTGTGCGGTTTTTTCCAAGCATGGGTTGTGATTAGGCTGCTAGGGTAGATCAATCACAGAAGAGATTTGTCATGTGTTGGAACATAACTTTTTTCAGTTTTGTGCTAACACCAAGAGCTGTGCTGCAGTCATTGGCTGTGGTGTCTCTAGAGTTCATCTCAGCCCTAAGGGTACCACTTAAGCCTTGCTGAATAAACCAGCAGAATATGAACATGCAAGTGGAAACATTGGTTTTCATTCCGATAACATCTGTAATAACTCAGAAAAACTGCCATAAGGCTGTAGCGGTATTTGGTAAAATGAACAGTCATGAACTTTTAATTTTACGCATTATAGACCTCTAAAGAGTAAATTTAGCCTAAATGCATAGACAGACATAACAGTTAGTGACATTTTCAAATGTATGTTTGATAACAAGTAGTTTCTGCAGGCATCATATTCCTCACCTTCTGAGTCTACATGCCAAATGTTGACTAGAAAACTATTCCTAAAGTTTTGTAGAGCCTTTATCCAAGTGACAAGAACATCCTCCAAAAGACTAACCAAATGTTTTGGTATATAGTTGAATTCTCTGAGAGGGTTTTTCTGTTGGTGGTGGTGGTGGGGTTTTTTTGTTGACATATTTATTTCTATCTGTATTGTTTTTGAAGATAGTCATTGAAACACAAAATTGGCTGAGTATTTCTTAGACTGCCAAATGTTCCCCTACTTGTCCGTAGGCATGGTGGTCAGTGGTGTGTAGATGTGCTGAAAAACCTGTTTCATATTTAGCCTATAAAGGGCAACATAACTGTAGCAGGGCAGCAACACGTGTACAGCTCCTGTTCTGTTTGGTTAGAAGCTGGTCTAATGGCTGTTAGATCTTGCTCTCTTGCCTCTTCAGACTTAAAAGACTTCCTGCAAGCATCTAACCATTTTAGATAATAACTGAGTGTGTGTAAACTATCTATGTTGTAGCTGCATATATATTGTTTGCATCATTCAATAAAGAAAAGACAAATCTTACTATAAGCACCTCAGGGAAAACACATCCAAAAAAGAGCAAAATGCCACAGGTCAGTGTAAGGAGAAGAGTGTGAGAAACAGCCCTAACACCAAGGTCAGGGGAGCAGGAATGGGAGGAGGGCTGCAGGTCTTGGAGCAGAAATTCCCTGGAAGCCTGAGGGACAGGCCACATCAAAGCAGGTATTTCCCCACAGCCCATAGAGGACAGTGCCAGAGCAGATATCCACACTGCAGCCTGTGCAGGACACAGCATTGGAGCAAGTGGATATTCCTTGATGGGGGGGCACATGTAGAGCCCACATTGCAGCAATCTTATCCTAAAGCTCTACAACCTATGTGAGGGACACATGCTGGAGCAAGGGAAAAACATGGGGAGGAAGGAGTAGCAAAGAGGAACCGAGGGGTCTGACCCCAGCCCCCATTCTTCATCTTCCCTGTGCCACTTGGGCAGGGAGGAGGTAGGAGTTGAGAATGAAGCATTGAAGTTGAGCCTGGAACAAAGAGGTAAAGAGAAAGTTCTTTTAGCATTTGTCTTTGTTTCTCACCATTCCGTTCTGTTTTAACTGGCAATAATTTTTCTCCAAGTGAGTCTGTTTTGCTCATGACAGTAATTTGTAAATGATCTCCCTGTCTTCGTTTTTTTTTCACTACATTCTCCCCCACCCCACTGCCTTTGTGGAGTGGGAGTGGAGAGCAGCCAGCCATGGTCAACTCACCACATTGTTGTGTTGACAAAGGCTACAACACTTAATGACTGTCAGCAAGTGGGATCGGATTATGTTTTGTCTCTGTTCATAAAACTGGTTTATTCTGAAGATACTTACCCTTGGGTATTAACTGTACTCTCACTGTAGAAAGTGTAAACCTAGAAAGAAGTGATCAGTCAGGGTTTGTTGTAATTTAATGCATTTATTATTTTTAAGTATTTTGAAAATGTCTTTGACCTCAAAGAGAGTACTGCAACTTTGAGGAGAGTATGATATGCTTTCTGTATAAATCTAAACCCCTTCATCCATCATAACTTCCTTAATTATGGAGGTAGTGCCATCAAAGATAAAATCAAAAATCAGGTGGATAGAAATTAGAAGCCCTAAAAGAGAAAGACCAAACTTCAGCCCAGTTGCTTTCTGCTTGTGCACATGGCTTTAAATAAAGAATGCCTTTACGTAGTACCTGTCTAATAGTATAATATGAACATTAGTCTAGCAAGCATAGTATAAGCCACCAGATGGAGTAATGTCGCCATGAGAAATTGAGAGTAATAGAAATAGCATGTTTTTTCTTTCTACTTTTGTAATGTATGTGACAAGCTTTTTTAAGTACTGTGCCAACAATGTATAAATCCACGTCTTAGAAGATTTAACCACTCACTGCAGTACTAAGCTGTGCTATCATATTTCTTACATTTTCACAATAAGTTAACAATATTAGGCTACAGAAAGTGAGAATGTTTTTCATTTTTCTTGTTGTGAGATATTAACCTAAGCTGTAACAAACTATAAGCAAATCTGAACTTTTCCCCCCCCCCCCTTTTTTTTTTGTTACGTCATAACTTCTATCTCTTTGCCATGTTGTTACTGGTAGCTAATTTTCTATTAAGTATCTGACAATTAATTGAAATACTTCTTGCTACAGTGCTTTATAAGTAGAAAAGGGGCAGATGATGACTATGCCAAAAACTTTTATGTGGGGATCTTGGTGGTGCTCTCTATTTTCTGTTGTTTGTTTGTTTTTTTCCTGTTCTCCCAGGATCTTCTTCCACAAGAGCCTAAAAGCATTTAAAATTTGCAGAATGAAAAGATGGCACAGGCAATGCTGGTACCACCAGGACCTGAAAGCTTCTTCTATTTCACCAAAGAATCTCTTGCAGCTATTGAAAAACGTATTGCTGATGAAATATCTCATTGTGACAAAGACGAGCCTAAAGATGATGGTGGTCATGAAGAAAATGACCCAAAGCCAAGCAATGACTTGGAGGCAGGAAAGATTCTACCATTTATTTATGGTGATATTCCTTCAGGAATGGTGTCTGAGCCCCTGGAGGACCTGGACCCATATTACATCAATAAAAAAGTAAGTATTTTATATTAACAGTGTAATTAGAACACTCCTGTTGAACTATATAGGGTTAAATGCTCTTGTGGGGAGGTGGTCAGAAGCCCTTATTGAGGTGACATCATGTTAATTATTTTAATTACACTGGAAAGACAGCTGACTTCAACTTGCTTAAGTTGTTTTTTAATTGGTTTTTTTTTTGTTTTATTTTAATATCTAATGGTATTGTATTTTACTTAATGGATTCTGCATTAAATGTCTTGTAATCTCTTCAGATCTGATTGAAAGCTGAAGCATTTGAAAATTTCTTCTCTGTCTGGCTGCTCTCTGAGTTTTTTAGGAAACGTAGCACCTGAGATCTAGTTCATTGCAGTAGTCCTTGGACAAAGTGCTCATTCAGTAATATGCCAAAACAATCACTGTCAAAGAATTCTTGAAATATCATAAAAATATTTATTTTACAAAAGTAAAAAAAAAAAAGTTTTAATATTGAGTCTGTTATAGGCCTAATATAAACCTATATACATATTAAAATTATACATATAAAATATATAAAAATATATAGAATATATATAAACTCTCTCTATAAAATTTATATATATAATATGCAATTATATTATATATATAAATTATATATATATAAATTTATGTATAATTACTCAGTTTCTTTTGTAGATATAACTATAACAAAAGAAAAGAGCAAAGTGATTACTTTGGCAAGTACAGATGAAGAAAACATACTTTTATGTAGGCATATGAAGTGAAATGTCCAGAAAGAAAACTAAATTGAGTTTACATTAAAAAGACAGTACAAAGTAAGTAGGAAGTGGTTATTTTATTGTGTAAATCAATAAAATGCTTTTTGAATGAAAAAAATAGAGCTGGTTCTTGAATGAAGTACTGGATAATCAACGAATTAGTATCTCGCAAGTAAGAAATTGACCAAAGAGCTGTATTAGCTCTGTAAGAAGCAATTTAGTTAAAGCAGTGTTTTTTTCTAGTACAGAATATAGAAGATTAATAATCAGGTGTAGATTTTTTTTAGTTATTTTAGTTTTTGTTCTCTCAACTTTATGAATACTTCTGACAAATGACCTATTTTTTTTACAATAACATATCATTGGAATACAGAACGATTCAGTGTTATAACCTGCTTCTTTCCAGGTATTAGCCTTTTTGGGGGAATAATCATCATAAGATGTTAAAATCATAAGAATTAAGATTTCATTAGATGACATTTTCATTGTGTCTCCTAGCCAAATCAAAAATGTTTACATGGATGGTGCTAGTGACGAATGCACAGGCCATAGAGGCAATAAAGCCTTTAAAAAATGAAGACTATCTCAACTCAGAGGCAGTTTTAACAAGCTGAAATGGTTAAATATTTGCTCATGAGTGTCCAAAAATGGTTAGTTAGGGCCTTTGATTTGCATTGCCAGCTTTGATCTGAAGTACAAGTGATAGAGCTGCATTAAATTTAAATGTTAAAAGTGACATATTTTTAATTATATTTTTAATGTAATTACCTAATCCTAGAAAATACTGAAATGCAGATTTTGTTTAAGAGCACAGAAATAAAGAATGCATGAGTTTTCATGGTTCATGTGAAAATTTAGAATCTAATATTTGCTTGTATAATTCTACTGAAAACAAATTTGGCAGCTACTTAGATCTGTGTAAGTACAGCCTATATAAAGGTAAGATTGCTAATATGTATCCTTAATTTCCTATTTCCTATCCCACTTCCCCAACACCCTTTTTGTCTATTTTTTAAAGACATTTATAGTATTGAATAAAGAGAAGAAAATCCACAGGTTCAGTGCCACACCTGCCTTGTACCTTTTATCTCCTTTCAATATTATTAGAAGAATAGCTATTAAGATTTTGGTTCATTCATATCCTTTTCCAGTGGTTTGTTAAAAATTATTACTGATTAATTTTGGTTTGTTAAAAATTATTACTGATTAATTTTGCTATTATTAACACTGGTGGTTTTGGTTTAGTGTTTAAACGTGTTCCTGCCTTTAATTCTTTCCTCTCAAAATCAATCAGAGCTAAGATTAGTCACTATAAGCTGCTGATTAAATTCCGAGGAAGTCACTAGTGAGGTTCCCCAAGGTGCAGTACTGAGCCCAGCCCCATTTAATATCTTTATTGATGATCTTCATGAGGGATCGAGTGTACCCTCAGTAAATTCACAGATGGCACCAAGCTGGGTGTGAATATTGATCTGGTGAAGGATACGGAGCCTCTGCAGAGGGATCTGGAAAGGCTCAGGATGGACCAAGACCAACAGCATGAGATTCAACATAAACAAGTGCCAGGTCCTACACTTTGACCACAATAATCCCATGCAGCGACACAGGCTGGGCAAGAGTGCTTGGGAGGTGGCTCAGTGGAAAAGGACCTGTGGGTGCTGATCAACTGCCCCCTGAACATGAGCCAACCTGTGCCCAGGTGGCCAAGAAGACCAAAGGCATCCTGGCTGGTATCAGAAATAGTGTGGCCAGCAGGACCAGGGCAGTGATTGTTCCCCTGTACTTGGCACTGGTGAGGCCACACCTCGAGTGCTGTGTTCAGTTCTGGGCCCCTCAGTACAAGAAAGACAGTGAGGTCCCAGAGAAGGACAATGAAGCTGGTGAAGGGTCGGGTGCAGTGCATGCCCTGTGAGAAGCAGCTGATGGAGCTGGGGGTGTTTAGCCTGGAGAAAAGGAGGCTCAGGGGAATCTTTATATTTCTCTACAGCTGCCTGAAAGGAGGTTGTAGCAAGGTAGAGGTTGGCCTCTTCTCCCACGCAGCTAGTGACAGGGTGATAGGATATAGCCTCAAGGTGTGCCAGGGGAGGTTCAGGTTGGACATCAGGGGGAATTTCTTCATGAAAGGGCTTGTCAAGCATTGGAATGGGCTGCCCAGAGAAGTGGTGGAGTCACAATCCTTGGGGTTCTCAAGAAATGACTGAATGTGGCACTTTGTGCCATGGTCTAGTTGACAAGTGATCAGTCAAAGGTTGGACTTGATTGTCTCAGAGGTCTTTTCCAACTTAAATGATTCTGTGATAGGTCTATAGCCAATACTATTATGAAATATCTTTGCAGTATTTATGACATTGATAGTGATAGTAAACTGATTTGTATCATATTTGTATCATATATGGTGTCAATATTCTGTGACCTGTCAATTCCTCATATTTTATGTTATGCAAATTCAGCTTTTAAAAGGAGTATGTTCCTTAACTACAGTCAACATGGTTCAACATGCTCATTATGCTCACTATTATGGCAAACTGTGTATGTATGACATGGGCTAAACTTCCAGAATGGATGAAGATTGTAGAGTAAGTATACTTAAATTGGTTAATAATTTTTAAAGTGGTTTAAAAATGACAAGCAAATTAAGAGCTAGACCATGTAGTTTTACTTACCCTTCTGTGTAATACCTTTTTCTTACTTGGAGTTTGGTCCTACCTGCAACTCAAAGCAGTAGAGTTCTGCAAGCTCTGTGAAGGAAAGAAGCTGTGACATTGTTAGTCTCTTTCTCTGAACAAAACATTGATAAATACTTTTCATCAGAATATTTGTACAAATTATGTTCTTATGCATTCTTGAGCTATTCCTTTATCATTAAAAAAAAAAGAGACAAAAAGAAAATAACATTGAAGCCGAAACTACTGCTTTTCAGTACAGAAGATACTTTCTGTAGCCCTTTTGAAACACCTTCATTTTGTACAATGAAATTTTAAAAATAGGACACGCCCTCTATAAAGAAAATACCTCTGCTGGGGATAATTGTTTGACATTCTCAAGTCTATCTGCTCAGCCATTTACCTTTAGTAAATACTAGGTTTCACTTACCCATGGATTTTATTTCTGACATGGCAACCATGCTGAAATTTTTATTTGAACAAAAATATTTTTTCATGTTAGTCATGATTATTATTGCCACACCTAGAGTACTGTGTCCAGCTCTGGGCCCCTCAGTCCAGGAAGGACATTGAGGTGCTGGAGCAGGTCCAGAGAAGAGCGATGAGGCTGGTGAAGGGACTCAAGCACAAGTCCTATGAAGAGAGGCTGAGGGAGCTGGGGTTGTTTAGCCTGGAGAAGAGGAGGCTCAGAGGAGACCTCATCACTCTCTACAACTCCCTGACAGGAGGTTGTAGCCGGGGGGGGTTGGTCTCTTCTCCCAGGCAACTATCAGTAAGACAAGAGGGCATGGTCTTAAGCTCTGCCAGGGGAGGTTTAGGTTAGATATTAGGAAGAAATTCTTTACAGAAAGGGTAATCAGGCATTGGAATGGGCTGCCCAGGGAAGTGGTGGATTCTCCGTCCCTGGAGGTTTTTAAGATGAGACTGGATGTGGCACTTAGTGCCATGGTCTAGTAACCACGGCGGTGTTGGATCAAGGGTTGGACTTGATAATCTCAGAGGTCCTTTCCAACCTGGCTGATTCTATGATTCTGTGATTATTAGTGATGAAATTTCAAAAACTTAGATGCTAGGAACCACAAAAATATGTATGAGTTTGTAACTCCTATTACAGTGCATGTACTAATGACTGGTTTTGAGTTATTTTCCTATGATGTATCACTGAACAATGCAACAGTCTAACTTTTGCTTGAATGTTTCTTACAGGTACACTTTCACTGGAATTTATACTTTTGAATTTCTAGTAAAAGTCCTTGCAATGGGCTTCTGTATAAATGATTTTACTTGCCTTCGTGACCCCTGGAACTGGCTTGATTTTATTGTCATTTCCTTTGCGTAAGTATATAGTATTTTTTGAGTCTGTAATAATTTGTTTGGCTTATGTTAGCTCAATTGTAGTTGAACTATGTTTCAATTTTTTCCACTTTAATATTTTACATTAATGTAGCACATAACAGAATTAGTGGGCTATCCCACAGTACAAAAGAGAAGTTACTGGTGAACAATCAATTTTAATTAGTATTTAAGAAATAAAATCAGGGATATACATTTCATTTTAAATTTGCATTTACTGGAAAAGCTGAAGGGTGCATTTTTTAGGGAAAACTTAATTGAAACAGGAAAATATGAAAGCAAGTTTTTCATTTAAACTTGCTCCTTCCAAAAAAACCCCCAAAAAATCTGAATTACAGGTCCAGGTAAGTAGTATACACTCTGCCTTAATTCTGAATGACTGTGATTTAATCCTACAGGTATATAACAGAATTTGTAAACCTAGGCAATGTTTCAGCTCTTCGAACTTTCAGAGTATTGAGAGCTTTGAAAACTATTTCTGTAATTCCAGGTAAGAAGTAACTGTGTAAAATAGTGTGCACTCTTGTGTCACCTCTGTTTAACTTTGTGTGTGCTGTCATTGTGTTTGTGTGTGGAATGCCTCACTACAGATATGTGACAGAGCTTGTGGACCTGGGCAATGTCTCAGCATTGAGAACATTCAGAGTTCTCCGAGCTTTGAAAACAATATCAGTCATTCCAGGTGAGAAAGAGGTTAAACACTGAGGCTGACTGAAACTCCACAGAAGCTGAACTCATGTTTTTAACAGAAACATCCAGGTTTTAGTATTAACTTCATTCCCTTTTCTAATTCTCTAAAACACTCGGCCTCAGAGTTTAATACATTGTTGCATGGGAAACTCCTTTACATAGCCTGTATATATTTCCATTTCATGATGTCAAACTTTCACACATTAAAGATCAAAATGAATTCCTTATATATTTCTCTAACTAATTTGAGTGTTACTATTTACGAAAGATTGAAAATTTTAGTGTATTGTAAAACTTGAATCCTAGAGGAATGAGATCATAAGAAGCAGCATGGAAATTGCATGATATATTTATTAGCTTATGATGCCTATCTTCACTAAACTCCATCTCCAGTGGAATAGGGTGCATTAGAATGCAGACATTAAAATTACTACTGAAATACAGTTGTGCTCTCTTTTGGTTTGATGTTATAGAACTAATATATTGTATATTGGAATGGAACACTGGCAGATGTTTGGAGCAAGAGGCATCAAAAAGCAAAGAAAATGAACTAATTTCTTTGGGTGTAATTTACATGTATTGAGAGCATAAATTAAAAGTTCTTCATTTCAAGAGCAGGTGCTTTGGAATGTGTACCATTCATCCCCCTTTATACATTATTTTCAAATTAATCTTTCAGGAATGATGAAACTTATTGGTATTTCTTCCTTTTGAAAATATTTTTTGTGAAAAATTTTTTCTGAAGCTATGCATGATAATTAGTAGTGTTTGCATTGCATTTTAGCTTAGGTAAATATTTAGTATTAAAATAAAAATCTACCTCTGTTTGCAGGCTTGAAGACTATTGTTGGAGCATTAATTCAGTCTGTGAAGAAGCTCTCAGATGTTATGATCCTGACTGTGTTTTGCCTGAGTGTATTTGCGCTAATAGGATTGCAGCTGTTCATGGGCAATTTGAAGAATAAATGCTTGTTCTGGCCACCAGAAAATTCAACAGCTTTTAAAAAATACGTAGTTCCATACTTTAATGGTACAGAATTTGACTGGGCAGCATACATTAAGGAAGAAAGTAAGAAATACTGTTGTGACTTGCTAAAATTTTTGTGTAAAAACACACACAAACACAAGTTAACTGTTTCAAACTACAGACTAAAGATAAAAAAACATTTAAATAGGATGGCAAAGAATCGGGATTTGTATGTATTACACCCTAAACTCATGCTGACATGATTGTTCTTTCCATTAACTGTACTTAGAAATGTATTTATAGGGTTAGTTTGGTTTTAGAATCACAGAATCACAAAGGCTGGACAGGATCTCCACAGTCCAGACCAATTGCTTCTCAGCTGCAGGTCCAGTTAGAGCGGACTGCTCAGTGCCTTGTCAGGTCAAGTTTTTAGTATCTCGAAGGATTGAGATACCACAGCTTCTCTGGGCAGCCTGTTCCAGCATTTGACCAGTTGCACAGTAACTTATTTTAATATCAATTCAGAATTTCCCATTCTCAAATTTTCACTACTTACCTTTTATCTTTCCAGTGTGCACCCCTGAGAAGAGTCAGGCTCCATCTTCAATTACCGTCTTTGATGTTATACTTGTGGGTAGCTTGGAGATCCTCACACATCCGAACCCCCCCAGCCTTTAGCCTTCTCAAGGCTAAACAAAACCAATTCTTTTAGGCTCTCCTAGTATCTTTAGGATATAAGACAGAGAACCACTAGATAAATATCAGGGATATTCCCACTTAAGATGTACTTTTATTATTAGATAGAGGTAACAAACCAATTTGTTAGACTGAAATATGTAACTCTTTAGGCAAGCAGAGATTCTGGTAGGAAAGGAGGTGGTGTTCATGTGTAGGACCTGTTGTTCCTCAGGGGGCTGCAAAGGCATCTTTATCAAGATATTTTTCAACAGTTTTAATGTCAGTAGACTGAAGTGATATCATTCAGGCTGGTTCAGAAACATGCAGATACTTTCGTGTTTGTGTCATTTTAAGAGATAGCATCAGTAGCGTGACAATACACAATTAACTGTGAGATGTAATATAATAACTTTACCAGAAATTTGGTTAATTTTCATGTGTGGGTTTGTGTTGGAAGTGGATTTACAGGGTATTGCTCAGTAATTAATTGTAAAAGTAGTGTATTTAACTAAAGAGAAATTGATAGAATAATGCTAGCTTTCCTTCTCCCTGACCCAAAAGTGAAGAAAAATACAGTTGGTATAGGCTGAGTTCTGATGAGTCATGTTTTCTTCCTTTTTTAGCACTGGACACTAAAGTTCTCTGCTGTTTTCTGTGTTTTCAGATTTTATTTTATACTTAATTTTTGAAATGTTGTGACTGTATTTATGTTTTCTGTGGAATCTATCATTTTAGCTACTTTATTTGTGTAAGAAGGGTTGTGAAAGTGAAATGGTGATAGTACTTTGTGGATAATTTTGGCTGATAGTTTATGTGCTGTAGAACAGTTGTGAATTCTCTCTTCAGATATACTATATGTATTCTCTATTTCCGTTTCCCACTAAGTAGCCATCTAAAAGAAATAAAATTTTCCAGAATGTCAGTTGCTTCCTATGCTACATCTGTTGACTGCTGTGAGTCTCTACAGAGTGCTGATGCAGACAAGGCTGTTAGATCTTGTGTTTTTATTCTTCCTTTCTCATATAACTATTCTTAATACTATATACTCTATACAGACCATTGCAATATAGTTTCACTGGGCTCAGTTATGGGTCCTTCTAAATATTTTTTTCGGCGTATTATATTCTGGTCAGCTGTGACCGAGTGTGATATCCTCCTGTGACTTTTTTTAAACATGTGTGCATTTTCATTCATTAAGAAACAAGGCCAGATTCATTTTTTGAAAATACAGGCACAGATCTTGGATCCACATGCCAAAGAATTGGCACATGGCATTTAGGTCATTATCTGAACATTTAGAGTTTTAGCCAGCTCTAAAGCTATTAGAGAAGTAATAGGATTATAATTTTTCTAACGTTTATATAAGTACTGTTGTTTGATGGTAGGGTTTTGGCATCACTGTATTTGATGTAAGTGTTCAGTTTAGAATCCTCCTATGTTCTTATATTATTTATCCCATGGGCTGTTTCTGACTATTTAAATACTACAATAATTTTTTACCTTGTGAAAACCAAAGCCTTTGTCAGCTTAAAAGGTACATTGATGACATCAATTGAGGATGACAGCACATTGATTTAGTTGGGATTAGAGGTTTTTTTCCAGATTTCTATGTCTTTTCCACATTTCAGTGCCTGGCTATCCTCATGGTGAGAAATTTCTCATTATATCCAGTCAGAATGTCTCTTTTTTCAGATTATGCCCAGTGTCTGTCATTCTTCTGCTAAGCACCAGAACTTGTCTCTGTCCCCTTGATAACTTCCTTGTAGTTACTGGGTGCTTTCTACCAACTCCCCCCAGAGCCTTCCTTTTGCCAGGCTGAACATGGTCAGGTTCCTTGGTCTCTCCTCACATGGTGAACGCTCCAGCCTCCTCATGACCTTGGTGACCCTCTGCTGCAACTTGCTCCATTTTATCAATGACTGCTTGCACTGTGGGACCAAACCTGGAAACAGTTCTCTAGGAGAAGTCTAATGAGTGCAGAGCCAAGGGGGACAGTCAATTCCCTCACTCTGCAAGCTGGGCTTCTGTTCCTGCAGCCCCGGAGGCTGTTGACCCTCCTGGCTGCCAGGGCACACTGCTGGCTCGGCCTCACCTTGCTCTGTGTCCAACAAAAGTCTCAGGGCACTTTGTGCAGAGCTGCTCATCAGCTTGTCAGTTCCCAGCCTGTGTCACTGCAGGGACTCTTCCTTCCCAGGTACACAGCTGCATTTTCTTTGCTGATTTTTATGTGTCTCCAGTCAGCCTGTTCCTCCAGTCTGCCTAGGTCCCTCTGAATGGGGCCTACCCTCACTCCTAACTTCTTCCTTGATTTATTATCATCTTTTTATCTGTATTTTCTCTCTCTTTTTTTTTTTAAATTTTATTTTGAGGACAGCACAATTGTTAATTGTTAATAACAAAATATATTTATTTATTTCTGAGGGCTACCACCTTATAATTAAAAGAAAAATTTTGTAAAATTGTTTATAGTACAGCAGCTGTTATTGTCATTTGAACATCCATCTTCTTTTTAAATGCTACCTTCATATTTTAGTCACAGGATGTGCTAGTTAATGTTGCTCTGACTTCAAAACTCTCAGCCAGCCATTAGAAATATTTCCATTTTAAATGAGGTAGGCTTTAATTTTCTGATTACAATCTACCTGCTGAATAAGAGAAGTTTTAAGTTTTGAGTTTTCTTTCTCTCATTTATTGGAAATCATATTTTGGAAAGATATCCAGTGTGCAGTGACTCAAGAAGAGAATATGGAATTTATGCTGTTTAATCATTGTTCCAAGATTTTATTTTTCCACGGTGTTTTTATTTTGTTACCCAGAGAGGTTGTGAATGCCCCATCTCTGCAAGTGTTCAAGGCCAGGTTGCATGGGGCCCTGATCTAGTAAATGGCATCCCTGTACATGGCAGGGGGGTTTGGAACCTCAGATGATCTTTAAGGTACCTTTCAAACAAAGCCATTCTATGATTCTGGGATTGTGCCAGTATTTGAACTCATTATTGGGAAACCATAGATGGGAGATTATAAACATTCAAAACATGATGATTTGAACATAGGTTCATCCTTAAAAAAAAAAAACCAAAAACCAACTCCTTCCATTTGTAAACATGTCGCTTCCTATTTTTTCTTTAGGTCATTTCTATCGCCTGGAAGGAACAAAGGATTTTCTGCTTTGTGGCAATAGCACAGATGCAGGGTAAGGTACACTGAAAATTACATACTACATGTCTAAACATGTAAAAAATATCAATCTAAACTTAGATATTGCATTATCAATTGCTTAAGAACAGACTTCTTATTCATAGTTTTTATGCAACTTCTCAACTCTGAAATAGGCATGGGGCACTGAGACTTATGACCGGATTTGGGGACGACACCTTCAGGTTTCTTCTGTCTGGGAACTGCATGCATGACATTGTCTTGCTCTCTCTTTGTAACAATTCTTTGTAACAAAATCACATAATTCTATTTGCTAATGGTATATCAGTCCATCCCTTGGTTTCAGTTGGTTATGGCTTTAAAACATATATACTTAAACTATTTTGGTAAACATTTAGTTTATGTATGTAACTATGAGATAATTTTATGTGTCTGTAAGTACACATCAAATATACACACACATATGTGAAAAGAAATCTTTATAGTGTTTTTCAATAGAGGTTTTGGAGGCAAGAACCTTTTCCGTCCTTCAAGAATGGAATCATAATTGAAACAGTGTGCCTACAATTGATATCAAGATTGGATCACCTACTCTCAAAACTGATATGTACAGTTTCAGGAGATCAGAACATCCCTATGTGGGTTATTTGCTGCTGAGGAATTGGTAGAATTCGTTAATTAGGCTTACTAATTCACAAATGTGAAGAAACCCAGAAATCTGGTATGCCAGCCTCGCTGACAGACAAAGTTCAGCGTAAAGTACATATGCTTTCTTTTTTCTGCATGGAAGTATCTGCTTCTTCAGATCTCTGTGTTAAGTAAATATGTTGTTTTAATTGAAGAGGTATCTGCAGAACTAATACCAAACTGTTGGGAGTAAGTTTTATTTTGTGTATAATGAAAGGGTGTAAGAAGAAATATTTTCATTTGCTTGTTTACTCTTACTGGATTTTTCTTTAAAGAACACTCTTTTAATTTCCTCACTAATTTTTGAAATGTTGTAAGCCATAAATAGCAGCACCCTTCATGGATGAAACTTCCTTAGAAGCTCAAGGCACAACAATTAAAAAAGTTATATGATATTTGTATATGGATTACTTTACCTCTTTTTCTTCTTTTTTTTTGCCTCCTAGTAAATGTCCAGAAGAGTATATCTGTGTGAAAGCTGGTAGAAACCCCAACTATGGATATACTAGCTTTGATACATTCAGTTGGGCTTTCTTGTCACTGTTTCGACTGATGACACAGGACGGCTGGGAAAATCTTTATCAGTTGGTGAGTGTATAATAAAAATTGTGATTAGTGTCTTATTGGCCCCAAATCAGTCATGGAAAGGCCATTCTTGTTGATATTACACACCATTGTTGTTGTTAACAATTGAAAATTATTAAAGGAAGCAAATTCAGTTGCAGAATTGAGCAGACATGGGCACTTGTTAGAGAGTCTCATATGATTTCTGAAGAGGCCCATGCCCATGAGGGATTTTTTGATCCTTGATTTAATTTTTACAGTATATATTAGATTTTGTGCTGCATGATAAGATATTTTCGAAAATGTCAATATTGAGTTTAAATTGTAAAAATGTTACAGCAAAATCTGAATCTTAATTCCGTACTTTTAATCCTGTTTCTGATAACTAAGAATGCATGTCTTGATATAAATTAATTTTCTTACCATAGCTTTTCATTATATGGTGTGTGCAAATGTGTTAATTATAATAAATATTATCTTATAATTATCTAAACAACTGTGACATTTTTAATTGTTTTGGTTATTTCAAATGGAAAGCGTACTAATATATGGTAAACATTCTAAGCATGCAACCTGTGCTATGTGATTTACATTAATAACTCTGATCCCATATCCTTTTCAAGATTATTAGGTATTGAAAGAGGTTTGTCTCAGAAAAGCATGGTCCTAAAACATGTTTTCCACATACATGAATGGTCCCTTTGTTTTGATTACTTTGTAATTCAGAAAGCTTGTATGATCTTACTACGGAAGAAAAACAACTCAGTATTAGTTTTCACATTAATGAATTAGCAAATTCATTAATGCTTATGAACTGCAGAATTGATGTACGTCTTCACCAGATGGATCATTTCTCCTCTCCTCCTATAGACGCTACGAGCTGTTGGCACATCGTACATGTTATTTTTTGTTGTGGTGATTTTTCTGGGTTCCTTCTATTTGATTAACTTGATTTTGGCTGTGGTTGCCATGGCCTATGAAGAACAAAATCAAGCAACTATCTTTGAAGCAGAGCAGAGGGAGGCAGACTTCCAGCTGATGCTTGAACAGCTGAGGAAGCAGCAAGAAGAAGCTCAGGTATTTTCTAACAAGAGTTTGGGCTTTAGTATATTTCTTTGCGTGCTATTTGTTAAAAGCAATAATTAAATTCACGTATTAAGAAAACCCCATTCTTCAACATAACTCACAAGTACTTTAGATTGTTTTTTCTATGGCTCTTTATTTTTTTTTTAAGGTATAATGTCTAAAGCATTAATGAATTTCTGAACTGAGAATAAAAAGTACTCTCCAAATCAGAATAATAGTTTTAAAATAAATATTTCTTATCTAGGGGTATTATCTAGTAACCTGTCATGATGATTTTCCAAATTCTCAGCTTAGAAATATTTTCAAAACTTGTCAAGCCTTTATTAGAGTGTTCAAGATTTTTATCCATAAATTTCTGACTAAATTTTGCTACTTTTTTTACTAGCAGTGAATCAAAGACTGGAAGCAGTACCTCAAAGTTTTTTTCCTAAGAGCAGATTAAGGGAGTGGTTACTTACAATAAGAGTTAGAATTAGTTTGCTAAATTAGTACAGACTGAAGTATGACTGTTTAGCTTTTTTTTTTTGCCATTGCATTCACTCTAACTAATACTGTTATTGATTTTCAAATATTTTCAAATGAACTTTGTGTGGCTGTAGACAATATGGTCTGTCTCCAAGATATGTATGCAAAGTAGAACTCCATTCATGTTACAGAATTTCATTTGATATAAATCTTAGGAATGAGGGCTATTAATCTTAGGAACAAGGTTTATATTTTTCTTTTAAAAATGGTGTGATTTGTAAAGTATCTCATTAAATAACTGCTGTGGCAGGCAATAGCAGCAGCTGTAGCAGAGATGACTGAATACAGCGGTGAAAGTGGGATTGCTGGACCCTCAGATACTTCTTCAGAAGCATCCAAGCTTAGCTCAAAAAGTGCCAAAGAAAGGAGAAATAGAAGGAAGAAAAGAAAGCAGAGAGAGCTCTCTGGAGAAGAGGATGACATAAAACTTCCAAAATCTGAATCAGATGGAAGTATCAAAAATAAAGGTTTCCGTTTTTCTTTTGATGGGAACAGACTTACATATGGGAAGCCATTTACATCACCTCACCAGGTACTGTGAATAGTGTAGTTGTCATTTTTGAAATTTGTGACATAACCATGATATCCGGATCTTTAGGACCTATTGGGTCTTAACATGCACAGAAGCCTTGCATTTTCCTAGTTTATCTAAAATAGAAATATCTTCTTAATTTGTAAAAGGAAAATTAAAGTATAATGTATGAATGTAGAAAACTAAAGGTATTGATATCTTGTAACTTAGTGCATGATCTATATGTATCATTAGAATTTCTAGAAATGTTGATTTTTCTCTTTAAAGCAGATGAAACTAGTGTGGCCTTTTACATTTTTCTCTCCGGTTATTGTTTTAGGCACACTGTAAATTTACCCATTCAGATGACTTTCATCTCTAATGCATCTCTGAGATCTGCCTGAGGCACTGTATTAAAGATAACACTGACAGATTCCTGGGAAATATAAATTATTATTTTTTAATACATAGACATGCATTTTGTATATTTGAAATCTTTGGATGGTCAGTTTTTTATGTTTCCTTTGCAGTCTTTGCTGAGTGTTCGTGGCTCCCTGTTTTCTCCCAGGCGTAGTAGCAAAACAAGCCTTTTCGGTTTTAGAGAATACGGAAGGGAGAGAGGATCTGAAAATGAGTTTGCTGATGATGAGCACAGCACATTTGAGGATGATTCGAGCAGAAGAGGGTCTCTCTTTTTGCCGTTTGGACACGGTGAACGGCGCAGCAGTAACATCAGTCAGGCCAGTAAATCATCAAGAAGGCTGACAGCACTTCCAGTGAATGGGAAGATGGAGAGTGCTGTGGACTGCAATGGAGTGGTTACCTTAGTGGATGGACCACCAGGTCTGTTGTCACCTACTGGACAACTTCTGCCAGAGGTGATAATAGATAAACCGACAACTGATGGCAATGTAAGACAGTTTTAAATTAATCCAGGTTTCATGGCCTTTCTTTATTGCACCAGACAATGTTTTAATGTAGTTAATTGCTTTGAAAATTGATGGGTTGTGAATGCTTTTGCAGATCTTGCTGTAATGAAATGGTTTTGCAGTGATTCAATCAAAAGTGAGTGGCTGAAGCATGAAAATGAAAGAGAACAAAGTAGTATGCTTTTTATATACCTGAAAAGCAAGAACATGCATGCATAGTGAATCGAATTAGTATTCTTCCATTGTTAAATCTGTTTTAGAACTCAGAATAGGGTGCTCAGCTTTCTAAAATTTTCCATAAATTATTGTTTCAGTTTTTTTTTCTTTCTTTATGGTTTTAGCCTCCCTTTAAAAGTATTTCCTAATTCTATGTCAGTAATCTGCTGGTTCTGTTTTTCTCTCTTGTCCATATATTTGATATTGTGCAAATGTAACATAGTCTTTAAGACTATGTTGACATTTTAGAAGCTCTGAAAGTGTTTTTTTGTCCTGGGTCTCAGAGATTATCTGAGTTTCTCACTGCCTAGGGTCAGGGTATCATTGAAAAAAAAAAAAAGAAACCAACAACACAGCATGAAAATTCATCCATTTATCCCTATGCTCAGTTTTTCCTTTTCCCTCAGTTTGCTTTAGGAATGGACCACAGACATCCACATGCTTTTTTGTAGAAACCTTATTTTATTGAAATAGAAATTCTTGTATGGATCACACGACCTGGAAGTACATCAGCCAGGTTTCTTATAGTTATTAGCCAGATGCTTTACAGTTCTCATCTTCTTGTTGTTTATTATAATTTCATTTTCATGCATTTATTTAATTTACTGAAAAAAAATCTACCCATCCTCATGGATTAAAAACTTCTTCAATAATAAAACTACAACACAGCTTTCATTTTTTTTAATAAAATAGTGTAAAACAAGTGTTCATTTTTGGGCTCAATTATGTCAAACTTACTTTGTTTCTTCATTTGAAATTCATAGAATAAATCAGAGCTGATAGCTATTCAGTGTAGAAAATATAATTTAAATAAGTTTTGAATGGGTATAGAGGTCAATTCTTATCTATTAAAATTAGTTTATGGAATAATTGTTGCTGCAGAAAGCTTCCTACCATTAGTAGCTTGTTATAAGTATCTTGTGAATGAACTAGTTTAAAAGTAGGGACCCCTGGTGGCCTAGTGGTTAGCATGCAGGACTCTCACTGCTGCGACCCAGGTTCAATTCCTCGGTCCCCTGGGCAGATGGAGCTTGTTAGCCCTGTGAGGCCATCCATCTATGAGAAGGTCACTCTAAACAAACCTATGTCCTGAGGACCTCACTGCCATTGTCCAAGCTTGCTTGGCCCCGGCAGATGAACCTTAGGATTAAAGGGTGGGCTCAGTTCAGCGCATGCTGTGTCTCACCTAAAAAATCCATTGCGCAGGCTGGAAAGGTAAAAGACCTTTCCCAAAATCTTCATTCGCGAAGACTGGCCATTATTATAGTTTAAAAGTGAAATATTGGTAGAGAAAATGTGTAACTGGCAAATGGGAGTTTTTCGACTCCAGTGCTGCAGCAGTCTTGCTTTATTTCCTTGGCTGTGACCTCCTCCAAAATTTGTTTGTATCCAATGTGGAATTAATAGTATTTAACTATAATGGAGTGGTAATATTGAAACTAAATATCCAAATATTTTTTTAGTGCTTTGTAAGTATTAATAGCATTTAGAAGTATAGCATGAAAACAGTAGTTTGAAAAACCCATGGTATTTCTAAGTTGAATTTAATTTACACCCTCTTCTTTTTTTTTTTTTAATAGAGCACTGCTACAGAAAGAGAAATACAAACCAGGCGTACAAGTTCATATCAAATAGCAATGGAGTTGCTGGAAGATCCCAATGTAAGGCAAAGGGCCATGAGTATAGCTGACATTATCACAAATACAATGGAAGGTGTGTTATAATTGCAGATACATGAACTTTCTTGACATAGACTTGCTTGAAGGTATTATATCATAATGCAAATACAGAAGAGAAGAAATGTGTAGCCATTACAAATAAACTGAAGAGTAGAAAAAAATGCATGTACATAATGAGATAGGAAAGTGAAGAATCTGATAAGCAGGCTAAAGCAAAAAACACACTGTAATTAAAATAGATAATGTGTATATGTTTTATACTAGTTATTAATGTTTAACAATGCAGTTATTGGAAGAAACCTTCTGATAACTTTTCCTCTATCTGTACTGTAAAAATATTACAGAAGATTAAAGGCCAGGCCTTAGTTAATAAGGAGAAGGAAATTTTTAGTAGGATTATCTGGAATGATTACTAGTGAAAATCTTGAAAAAAGCTTGAATAATTTTCGAAAACCTATTTAGGATGAAATGAAGCTTATTTTTCCTGAAAATAAATAATTAGATGTTTCAACTGTGAAGTTGAAAGTGTTACTGAAAAAAAATAATCCCTAAACGTAAACATAGGGATTTTTATGATGTTTTGGGTTTTTTTGAAACAAGATTATATAATATTAAAAATAAACAAGTTTTTCAATTATTAGCTCAAAACTCTTAAGGTTTTTCTTTTAGTCTTCTAAAACCTTTTCAGCCAGAAAACAATAGGTTAAATTCCTGGAAATCTGAGGAGGTTCTGCCAAACATCCTGAGTGGTTTCAGGTATAAAGATTAAAACTTGAAAAAGCTAAAAATTATCTTCACTTTCTCCAAAACTTGCTCACTATAAGTTTCTTTTTTTCCCCAGAACTTGAAGGATCCAGACAAAAATGTCCACCTTGCTGGTGCAAGTTTGCTAACACTTTCTTAATTTGGGATTGTTGTGAGCTCTGGTTAAAAGTAAAGAGTGTAGTTGCATTTATTGTAATGGATCCACTTGTTGATCTGGCTATCACTGTTTGCATAGTTTTAAACACACTATTTATGGCCATGGAACATTATCCAATGACTGAAGATTTTGAGAATGTACTTAAAATAGGAAATCAGGTAAGTCCTTCAATCTGTATAATTTGATGCAATTGGAACTTGGTTTCTCTTTGAAATACAATTGCTTTTATTAACTTTATTATCATCCCATAAAATAAATGTTAAAGGTTTAATTATACTAAAAATACCATTTGAGATATGTTGTATGTAAGTTTGATTTCTGTATTAAAATTTCTTCAAATGCACTTTTCAGCAACCAGAGTTTGAATGACACAAAACTGAAAAAAATATGGCTTGGTTTTGTTTAGTATCACAAAAATAAAGTAGGAGCCAAATTAGATTCTTTTAACTGTAGGTACCATTGATAACACAAGAAAAGTTGAATGCTGTTTTGGATTATTTTTCACTGCTATTTTTGTGTGTTGATTTTGTATTTTCATGAAGAATTTTTATTTGATTGGTCCATAACAATTTGCAAGGCAAAGAATATATGACTTGTAGGAGTATCTTGATACAATTGGGTTTTGTTCCCTAGTGGACAGAGTCTGTAGGTCGGGTTTGGTGAGGTTTTGTGATCATGGCTGCATGTTTCACCCAGAAAACTCCCATTTTTTCCTTTCCCATGTGATGCAGTAGCTTGAGCTGTGTGAGTATAACTGTTCCTTAGTGCTAAGAATTTGTGCGTGCTCCCAGTCAGCTAAAATGTCACTATAATACTGATGTAGTTTCAGCGGTTGCTTTTTTGCTTTTTGGACTGTGTAGCACTACCTTTTAAAGAATGCTTCTGATTTTTTTGAAGTTTGCTCATCTTTCTAGTAAAAGATAGTAATTTATGCAGTTTTGTAGATACTGGTGATCATACATCTACAGTAAATACAATGAATTTATTTCAGAGGTGTTTTTTGCCTGCTGCTTCAGAAGACATCAGAGACATTCAGAATCAGAAAGGAGTTTTACTTCAAACATGATCCTTGGCACAACTGACCTTTTTTTTGGCAGATAGAAAGAGATGATGTGCTTATCTCTGAGTTCCTATGTAGACTTCATTAATAGCACATCACTCTAATTTGTGACCAATTCACATTTTTCCACACACCTTTGTTAAAGCAGCTTCTATTTGTCAAGAGCAACTGTTAATTATCTTGACGGGAAAAGTTCCTTTAATTAGATGGACAGCAGATATGAGGAGCAAACCAGAGGCCTGTTAGGAACAGTTTGTTCTTTGGTAGTCACTAAATGTGTCCCAGGTTCAACTGAAATTATGAGTTTATGCTACAGCTCATTTTGATGTTGCCACTTACCTTCTCTGTGGGCTTCAGCTTGTTATAATTTTCCTTACTGACATCCTGCTGTAAGAGGGATGCTACTTCTTACTTATGTTGTTCTTTATCTGCTGGTTCAACTTATTAATGTTTATCTATAAAGTAACAATAAACATTCTTTCTTCAGGTTTTTACTGGAATTTTTGCAGCAGAAATGGTTCTCAAGATAATTGCCATGCATCCTTTTTATTATTTCCAAGTTGGCTGGAATATTTTTGATAGTTTTATAGTTACTCTTAGTTTGGTGGAGCTTTTTCTGTCAAATGTGGATGGATTATCTGTTCTCCGATCATTCAGATTGGTAAATAATATATCTGCATTAATGAATGAATTATATTTGTATTTCAACTGTACTCATAAAAATAAGACCCTTTTTAGTATTATGTGTGTTTTTTACTAAGTGTCACAGGATATCTCTGCAAGCATGTTTTACAAAATTATTTCTGCTATCATTAAATACTGTGAGCCTTTTCATGGTTCAGAAGCAACTAAATACTGTTTTAAGGGAAAGAGCTGTAATTTTATTATAATTCTTTTAACATGGATGGGTAAAGCTCAGTGAAATGTATAATTTTTTAAGTGTTTATTGAGAGATATAAATAAAACCCTTGAGTCTTGTTGACTTCCATGTGTGGAAATAGCAAGGAGGCTAGAGGTGTTCTTTTCAAATGTAGAAATTATAAAATTCATGGGTTTGAAAAAATTCAAACAGATTATTTTTCTTTTCCCCTTAGAAAAAGAAAAGCTTTATTGTACTAGAAAAATATTTTTGTTTTAAAAATGAGAAATGATGTGTGAGACATGCTCTCCTTGTGTTCTGTTTCCATTTTGCATTTCTGTTTTTCTTTTATCTGAAAAAAAAAATATTTAATGCATTTTTATTTTGAGTGGGTTATGGGTAAGAAAGAATATGAATTACACTTTTTCTGCTTCATAAGTTGAAATGTTTAACTTGCATATTGTGCTTTGCTTTTATTTCCAGACAGTGGGTGTGTCTGATCTTTTTTTAATTTATTGGAAGACCCCATTCTTTGAGGATTTCAGAATCCTTTCTTTTCTGTCAGTAGAATTCTGTTAAGCTTTATTATTTTTTTAATTCATTTCTACAATAATGGTTGAGATGTATGCCATGTTCAGAATTCACTGTCTGAACAAATACAGCCCCTGTTCTATTTTTTTCTTATGGAAAAGACATACTACCAAAAAAACCCAAAAACTAAAAAAGGAAAACCACAAAAAGGCAAAGTCTGAAATTTATTAGGTTTTAAAAATGGGGATTTTATGAAACTCCTGGCTCTGTGTAAGTTACAGTTGTTGGAATCATGTTGAAGTTTCTTCTTTTTGCTATTGCTGAGAGTCACTAGTTTATAATATGTTGCTATTTCTTCTATAGCATTTTTGTAACTACTGCAAATAATGCTTATGTATTTTTGTTTTTCAGTTGCGAGTTTTCAAGTTGGCAAAATCTTGGCCAACTCTAAATATGCTGATTAAGATTATGGGCAACTCAGTGGGGGCTCTGGGCAATCTGACCCTGGTGCTGACAATCATTGTGTTCATTTTCGCTGTGGTTGGGATGCAGCTCTTTGGGAAATACTACAAAGATTGTGTCTGCAAGATCTCTGAGAATTGTACACTTCCACGCTGGCACATGAATGATTTTTTCCACTCTTTCCTGATTGTATTCCGAGTGCTGTGTGGAGAGTGGATAGAAACAATGTGGGACTGCATGGAGGTTGCTGGCCAAGCCATGTGCATTACGGTCTTCATGATGGTCATGGTGATTGGAAACCTGGTGGTATGTAGCCAAAATAATTTTAGAATTCATTTAGAAGAAGAATGGTAACAGAACCAGTAATTATTTTTCTAAACATTATTAAATGGGGGTTTTAAATATGTTTTTTATGATTTTGAATTTGTTATGAGTGTGGATCCTGAAATAGAGTTTTCTCTTTGTTAGATTTCTGATCCTCTGTAGAATCCTCAGCTTGGAGGATGGCCCCCCTCGGGGGTCTGGAGTGGAATTCAGATATGGATGAGAGAGTGCAGCACCATGTGTTCAGGTTTTTGTGGACTACTCCTGGTTACTTAGAGAGGGAGAGAAGAATAAAGGCATCCCAAGTGTTAGGCTTCTAGGATGGGAGTTTGCTGTTTGCAGAAGAGGACATAGCAGGGCATGCCTCCCTACCTGATTGAAGCATCACTTCCAATCACACATAGCCAGGTTATTAGGGGTACTTTTTTTAGCTTTTTCTGCTCTCTCCTGTCTAAAAGACTGCTTTAACATTCATAAGGCTCTGAAATGTATGCCATTTTGAGACCTCCTTGTTGCATAGCCAGCACTTTACACAAATGGTATAAAGAAACTTGAATTAGAAGGCAGTTGTTATGCAGAAAAAACCCAGATGCGATTACTTCAGCCTTTCTTTCACTTCTTTACCTTTTTGCTTCCTATTCTGTGCTCTTTACAGATACTTTTAAAATAGTTGCATTATATCTGCTATTTTTTCCCCAGAGGAAAGCATCATATCTGCACCAGATTGTACATAAATCTGTATATAGTTCTCTTTTTAAATAAGTTTTATGTTTATTAACTCACCAGTATTTAAGACTCTAATTGCTCTACCTTTTCCTCTGCTTTTCTTATTGCCTTCTGAGTCTTCCTATATTATTCTACATCTCTTCTTTACACAACTGTCAGTAGCAAAAGGGATATTAAATTGACCATCCTGGAAGCATTGTCTATGAATAAAATTTCCAACAGGAATAAGTTAATTATCTTTAAACCAGGTGTGCATTGTTTCTACTTGCATAGCCATTTGCTTCAGTATTTTCTACAAATCTATTGTCTTATGATGGATTGAACTGTGAAGCTTTTTGACCAGAGGAAACCTCCTCCTTAAGTAGTTTTCTAAACCAGAAGTTAGAACTTCGTGCAATGAAGTATCCACCTCTGTGAATTGTCCCACAGTATTTACCGTATTTGGATTTTACTCCATAGCACTAGTAGAATTTCTTACATGAGCAGACATGCCTGCTCTATGTTCAAGGCTGTTTTATCCATTCATCTTTCTGTGTTCCCAACACATAGTTTTTACCCGTTGTCTTCCAAGCTGGTAGAAAATCTGATTTGAAGATTTCAAGAGCTGGTACTTTGCTGCTTTGGCGTTTGAGTTCCTGGGAGACCCTGGGCTCATATAACTGATACGTGTTCTATGTTTTGTCTAGCTGTGGGAAGAGGATGACTTGGGGTTAGAAGACAGAGTGCACTCCTCATTTTTTAAGTTGCACACAGCAAAATATTTGTGTGAGTTTGGACCAGCATGTAGGACATGTGTTTTCTGCACAGATCAATTTTGTCTTCTGTTGCAGAGTGCTTCGCTTTGCCAGAGCAGTAAATGTGTTGAATCTGTTCAGGCAGAACCAAAGAATCCTTGGTTTCTGACCTTGTACAAACCTGAGCAGAAAAAGAATTTACGAGTTTCAGCAATGTAGAACCACAAAACCCCCTGTGTTGAGGTATAGGGCAGGTGGTGTGCTTAAATTGCATTTGCATTTTATTTTCCGTGTAATTTCCAGAATCTTATACTATGAAGGAAAGCATGAAACCTGTGTTCATAGTGGATTCATAAGAAGCATGTGAATGAAAACTGAAGAAAATCATCTCTGTTGTCTTTTTTTTTTTTTTTTATTAGGTATTGAACCTTTTTCTGGCCTTGCTGCTGAGTTCATTTAGTTCAGACAATCTTGCTGCTACAGAGGATGATAATGAAATGAACAACTTGCAGATTGCTGTTGCAAGAATTCAGAAGGGAATAGATTATCTGAAGAAAAAAGCAGGTGAATGTGTCCAAAAGTCTTGTTTCGGAAAACAAGCTGTTGTAAATCAAAGAACAGCAACAGATCAGTTGAATGATGAGAGAGGCCCCCGCATTTCCAACTCTACCATCCCTGGACTAAGGATAGATACGAATTATCACAAAAATGAAAATGGAATGGCCACTGTTATAGGTAGCAATGATGGTACATCATTCATGACCAACCCAAGCCTTACTGTTACAGTACCAATAGCTGTTGGAGAGTCTGATTTTGAACATCTAAACACAGAAGAGTTTAGCAGTGACTCAGATTTGGAGGAAAGCAAGGAGGTAAAATTTAAATATTTTATTTTTTTGTATGAGCTAATTATACCAATTGTATTGTTTCTTTGTATGAATCTTCCTACTTAGGAATGGAAAACAGTTGTAATTTGAGATTGTTAGACTGTGCTGAGAATGAATACATTGAATTGGGCAAGTGGAGCTCAAGAGGGCAGGAAATCCAGGCAGAACTGCATAAACATACATGAACCCATTTATAAAAAGATTTTTGAAAAAACAATCTCTTACAAATTGTTGGTTGAATAGACAAACTAGTATATATTTATAGCATAAACACTTAAAAGACTGGGGTTTTTATTTAACTGTAATATTTCTGTGAAGGAAGGATGAAAGTAAATTGCTATTTAAAAATATTAGAGAAGATATTAACAAAGAATATTAATACCCTTTTAGGAAAATCAACATTACTTTTTACTGGATAAACTTAACAGAGGTGCTAACTCAGGCTAATGAGAACAGTAACAACAATTTTTCGAATTCTGAAGTTAAAATGATGAGGAAGAACCAAGGGAACAGTGTTAGTATTATAAGGTGAATACATCAGTTAAAAACTGCTGAGAAAAAGTAGAATTACTGAATGAAACAATATTGATTTCTTGCTTCTTTGTGGGAGTTTTGAACCAGTCACTTCAAAGACTGACTTTAAACTCGGTCAGCTTTAGGGACATAGTCATGTGTCAGCAACTGCAGACTGAGGGGGAAAAGCAAAATTATGGATTTCAGCAGGATCCTGAGAGACAATGAAAATTCAGATAGCAATCTGTTGCTCAAGAGCAGACTGTGTCTGGTATCAATACCCCTGGCATGTGAAGACACCAGGACATTAACAGAGTATCACTGATGGTGTAGACAGCTGTACTCCAGCCTGGATTGTTTTGGATTTTGGGGGGGTGTGGGGAGGGCTATTTGTTTGTTCATTGTTTTTTGGGAGTTCAGTTGATTGGTTTGGAGGGATTTTGATTGGTTTTCAGCTTTTTAGGTTTTTAGTTGTTTTCTTTTGAATGGGTAGGTAATTTGCCCAAATCACTTCCAAATTGTAGAAAATAAGTTTGTTCTAGAAAAGTGTAGTGAAATTACATTTAGAAAGGTTTAATAAGGTACTCTTTAGGTGTTTCTTTTATTGTAGAGTGCAGTGTTCGGTAGTATTACACTTATTTTTGCTATTTCACCAGCTCGTTTTCTGATGCTTAATTTGTTCCATCTACTTTTTGGAGATTTCACTACTTCATGTATTATATCGACCACTCAGTTGAGAAGACTGTAGATTATTAAGAGGCCTCTTTAAAGCAAAGCAAATAATATTCATAACTTCATTAAAAATCTGACCAAAGGATACTGGACTTCTTATTGTTTTAATAAAATTTGGTTTTGTGGAAGGAATATTTGATGAATCCAGGTAATTTACTCTTGCTCTGATAACTGTGTTAAATCTAACTCTTACCTGGAAAATATTCTTCAATTGAAGACACCTGGTTCTTCACTATTTTATATTTAAGTACTGGGTGACAAAATCTATGTCTTCTCACCTCTGATATATTTCTGGAGATGAAACGTAAGTATTAGCTGTTTATATGATACTATTATCTAGTATTAATTTTAACACACTCAAATTTGGAAAAGTGGCTGAGGATTGGTATAGTTGAAAGACAACCATAGGAAATACATAAACTAACAACGAAAAACTATTTCATGTAAACTAGTTGATAGTCAGCAAGGAAATTGTCTTCTGTTTTGTAGATTTATTTCAGGTCTTCCTTTCAGACTTTCCCTTTGAATGGGAGCAGTTTATGTTGGAGTTATTAGATAGCTACATTGTTTGGTAAGCCTTTGAGAAGTTATTGGTGGAAAGTGAGATTAGATTTATAACAGAATACTAATAAAAGATAGGTCTGAGATACCTGAGGAAATTACAGGTTTATTGTTAGGCATGAGATTTTGTTTTTGATTGCTCTATGTCTGCTGCAATCCATAATGCACCTTAAACTGTTTGAAACTTTTTTTTTTAAAGTCATGCAGTTAAACATAATCTTTGTGGGAAAAATTGCTTATGCAGAAGTTTTCGTGTTTGACATGGTATGATTTACTTTTTGTTTTGTTTTGCCCGCAGCTTCTTTCTGAAAGTGTATTCTAGATACATGTTTAGCACCTAGTGAAGACCAGGAATAACCTTGAAAATGAAATGCAAGGAGAAATAAATTTCTGTCGGGAATTTGAGGATGAAATGATTTTTGGTGGTGGTTTGGTGTTTTTGTTTGTGGAGTGTTTTTTATGTTCAGGCCCGAGTCCAGTATACCTCTATGAACTTCAGATATTTTGCTAATCTTACCTCTTCCATTATATCTTTGTGTATGGTTAAAGCTCTAATCCACAGCTATAAATGCGATGTTTTGCAAATGTGTGTCGTATCTAGAAAACACATATTTTTAGTCAGTTAGAATCCACGCTTCTGTTTCCAGAACTCAAACAACCTAAAGGGTACCATGTTTTAACGTCATTGCGTACCATTCTTACTTCTCACAGGAGTGAAATAAAGCTGGATCAGTCGAGAATGCAGATCTGGTGCTTTTTAACCAGGCAGAGCAACGTGTCAGCATGTTTACACAGGTTACCTGAACAAATCATACATATATGGTCATTTTTGAGATTGATTGGCCTGCATGCTACTCAGCTACAATATATTTTTCCCCATATGTTGCAATGTAGTGGAAACATACACAGCTGCTCTGTAAGCTGAGCCCCATGACCCACATCACAGCATGACCGAGGGCAGTACCAACATGTTCTTCTCTCCTTGTTACATCTTTGGTATTTTCTGTACTACTTCTGTGGCATAACCTGCATGCTTTGTAGGTTTTTATTATTGTTAACTGAATTATTAAGCGTTAAGACTTTTCAAGGTTAAAAGAGGTTAACAACCTATGATTTTATGAAAATGGAAAGATAGTCCTCATGATGTTTTCTGTCATCTCTTGTACCATGTTTTTAGCTGTTGTGTAATTATGAACATTTTCTGATCATGTTCATTTGACCAATGCCTCTGTAATATTACATATATACAGTTACTTGTATGCTAAAATGTTTATATCTTTGATATAAATTGTTTTGTGTTTGCTCACAATGTTTTTATAATTTACATTCCAATTTTCTCATATAAGAGAAGCTAAGATATAGGATGAAAGATACACTCCTAGGGATAATCAAACATTTTTTTTTATACACATGCATAGTTCTTTGAATATGGATGTAATGATTTATTTATATTCTACTCACGAAGTTTGTATATGTCTGTAAGATTGGAATTTAGGGCATCATTTATGTAAGTTTTGTTCTTCATCGTCAGTAATTGTTTCTCTGTGAACTTAATCCAGTTGCTTAATTTCTATAAAGATAGACCTAAAACATAATTTCAATCAAAAATTCTGTGTAGGTCTCTGTGTAGGTGTCTAAATATATCTGGGGTTTTTATAACTATATAAATAAGGAAGTTCAAACAAAGAAGAAATATAAAAATAGGAAAATCCAGAATACAAGTAAAAGTAAGACAATTGTTAAATAGATGAAATACGAACTAATAGCCTACCAAATCTCTAAATTCAGGAACTCCAGAACTGTGAAACAAACCTTAATTGTACCAAGTTATGTATTTCTTATTTCTAATGATCTCTTCTGAATAGTTGGGCACTTCCTCTCTTTGTCATATTGAGGTATTCCTTTTCCAAATACAAATTTTGTTTACGTAGTTTTGTTGTGGAATCATGCATTATTTTTCATGTATTCTTTGGCACTGTTTTATGTATTGGAAAGATTCAGGCTTCACTTTTTTTGTTAAAGAGGGGTCTGTAGGCTGTTCAGAAAGAAGAAATGTAAAAATGTCTTCGTAAGGATTTTTCCAAACCATTTTAGAAAAGGTACTTACATAGGGGAGAGAAGAATGTGGTAGCATCCCATCCTAGTGGTCCCAAGTATGGGGGAATTAGTCTCATTTGATGGATGTTGTTTATGTGACAGTGGTCCTGCTTCAAGCTTCTGCTGGTATGAATTTGGACAAGTGCAGAGCAGCACACAAACCAGTAAAGCAGGAGCTTGTAATCATTTGAATATAACTTTGTCTTACTTACCCTTCCTTGCAAAATAACGTGATGCTTTTTTTAATAGATACACACGCCAATTTTTTCGCAAGTTACAGAGTAGGAGCAGTAGGTTTTTAGTTTGTTGAAAAAAAGATAAGTATTTTCTATGGAGAATCTTCTGGTTTCTTTAAAAGGTAAGCTTTAACTGTAGACATGGTTACTTTTATTCTTTCAGGAAAAGGTCCCAATAAAAGTGACTTTACTAACTGTGATTATGCTGAAGAGTACCCTACTCAGTGATAAGTCAAAATGATGATTACAAAAAATGTGCTTTGTGTACTTTTTGTTGTTCAATTAATAGTTTACACTAAATGGAAAAATGAGAGGTTTTTTTAACTGAAGAAGTATTTCCTGTTAAAAATAGATGTGATTGACTAGGCAGATAGCCAGTGGGTGGAATATCAAAAGATCCAACACTGGTGCTTTCTCTCTTGTTTCTACATAATAATATTTTTGGATCCTCTTTTCTAAGAGGTTCCTAACCATATTCTCCAAAGCACTGTTATCAGCGATTGTCTTTCACGTTTTACTGTAGTGCTTTACCTCCTCTTCAGCAAAAAGAGACTTGGTGGTCTTAAATTAAAAAGCAAAAGAGAGAGAGATCCTTAGTTAATGGAAATATGAGAGTATGCAGCGCAGTCATCCAGTGAGTTAGGTTTTTTGTTTTTTTAAATTATGCAAGACAATCTTTCCCTCTTATTCCTCCTCTTAACAACTGTATTGCTGATATGTTTGTTCTTTGCTTTGGAGCTTCAGTGGAACAATTTGTAGTAGTAGTAGTAACATTTTTCTTGCAAATATTTGTGCCATTTTACCTTGAATCCTTCAGAAATACAACCAGATCATAAGCATCAAACAGTACAGGAGATATTTATATTGAAAAAATTACAGTGTTCAAAATCTGAATAGCTTTTCACTGCCAACAGTGAAAAAGAAAAAGGATATTGTATTGAGGGAATTGTCTGTAAAAAAAATGATTTAGTGATGCTTTGCAAACATCAAGGCCACTAATCAACTTTTGAATATGTCAGTTACTCCATTCAATCCAGTGCTTAGTGTATATACAATGTGGCCTTCTTACCTCAGTCTGGTAAACTGAGCAGCAGCTAATTCCCCAGAAGGTAAAGGATGAACATTTCTGTCTTTCCTAAAAGTGCCCCTCCTGGAGTGATTCCTATAATCAGTTAGATTTCTGCAAACTTTGTAAATAGCAAAGAAACTAGCTTTCAAGTTTTTAATTAGAACAGGAAGCTCTTCTATGCATATTATTTTTATGATCTCTTTTTGTTGTTGTTTTTGTTGTTTGATAACTGCATCTTAGTGAAAAATATGAGTACCCTACATAAAAAAGAGAACGAATGTTTAATTAAATCTGTGACTCTTCAAGCAGTAGGATTATATCCTACACTGTCCATAGAAAAAAGACTTTCACATTAGTGAAAGACTGTCACACTAGTGACAAAGAAAGTCACTAACCAGACTACCTGGTTTATATCAAAATAGTTCATAGAATCTCTAATTTGATTCTAGAGTCAAGAAAATTGCTATTCTTAATTAAAACTAAATTAAAAAAAATCTCTAGTCTCTGATTCTTCTACTGTGAGTTAGAGGAGATATGTAACTTTTTGTTCCAAACACATTACTTCTTTTCAGTTCCTTTTGTATTTATGGTTGTTCATCTCATATTCTTTCAGTTGAATTCATGTCATCTGCTCAGACAGTGTACTAAGCTTACAGTTAAAATGACCCAGGGTACTGGGTACCTTACCTGTACTCTTAAAAAATATATTTTTTAAAATTAATAATTTGATTTATAATTCAATTAAGAATTTCAGTATACCCACCACCACTGCAACATTTTGCAATATATATGCTATGTCATGGAATGATGAAAGCAGCATATTAATAAAATTATGAAGGGCATATAGTGCTATCCTCAGGTTCAGAAGAACTAATTATAGGAATAGTTGTTTGCTGTGAATATTGCTATTGTAAAATTAATGCTACTAAAAATGACGAGATATGTTTACAGTAGACATGAGCAATATGGGCCTTCTATTCCAGATAATCAGTTTTTAAAAAAGTAGCAGCAAATAGACAATATAACAAAACCATTTTTAATAAAAGTAAATGCAGAATATTGGGTTACTTATTGTATTGTCTCTTTCTTTCAAAAACATGAAAAAATTGTTTAATACTGAAAATAATTTTGTCCTTTCACGTTTCACAATTGAGCTGTAAATACAACTTGATTGGATAGTAACTTGTCTGCTTTTGTATCTTAAGTATCTCTTAATCATGCAAGTCTAGCTAAATTAATGAAAATGATGTTGATTTGACAAAACCAAGGTTGTTTTATAAAGTGTGCTTACATCATTCCCTACAGACATTTACTTGTGTGACTTCATTACTGATGTTTTATATTTCTTGATAATAACATTATAAAATGTCAGAGAATGCTGTGGCCAAAACTACTTTGACTTAGTTTGGTACTCATACTTGAGATTAAGTGTACAGGACACCACATCTTCCTTTAAAATCTTCAGACTGTGGACTTTGCAATACACAGGCAGATTACAAAATAAAAAATAAATTAAGGCTTATTCTTTTATTGGTTGGGGGAGGTTTTTTAATTGTTTTCATTCATTTGAGTTGTTTTGGGGTTTTTTTGTTTGTTTTAGTTTGGGTTTTTTGGAGTTTGTGTTTTTTTTGTTCTGGTTTTTTTTTTTAACTAATGTGACTTTTGTAATTTTAATTATTAAAACAAAAAAAATAATTTCTTTCTGGGTGTTGACTGTACAGGTATGTGTACCAGAGTAATGGGTAGTTTCAGAATGCACAATGTACTACATATGTGCATTGGCAAAAAAGAATGCAAATTAATGCCAGTTGAAATGTATAAGAAAGTAGTAGTGGAAAACAAAATAAATAGAATATGTATCAGCAAATCAACTTGGTAACAGTTAACTTTGATGAATGATCACACTGTACTATATTTAGACTAGAAATTCTGAAATTTCATGAAAAATTGCATGATATGTCTTGCAATATCTGGGTAGAAAGTGGATGATTTATGCACATTTCAACAGCATTGACTGCTACACGTGGGTGTTCGTGTGTATTTCTGGTGACAAATATTGTTCTTATTCTTACTGGTACACAGTATTGCATGCCTAAAGTTAATTACAGTTCTAAAAATGTAAATATTAGTAAAGTAAAAATATTATTGAATTTTATTTTCAGAAGTTAAATTTTTCCAGCTCATCTGAAGGAAGTACGGTTAATTTAGCTGTCTTTGGAGACGAAATAGCTGAAACTGAACCAGAAAAAGCATCAGAACTACAGGACTGCTTTACAGAAGGTATGGAAATAAAATTTGGGGTTAGAAATTACATTTTGCTTGTTTGCAAAAAACTAGCAGTTCAAGGAAGATATTGGCTACAGCAGCCGTGGATCCTAGTTTGTCAAGTCTTAGGGTATGATTAATTTTGTCTTTTGAAGATAGTTGTACTGAAGTCCATGGAGACATTTGTGTGATGCAAAGATAAATATGTGTATATGTGATCATTTATGATATTTTAAAATAATCACTAGGCACAATTCTGTAAACTGATTCTCAGCCATCAGTAATTCTGTTGATTTGAATTACATTGTCAGTAGTGAAGTCTGCAAGACCAAGCCCTCCACAAGGTTCACTTCACTGAGAAATTTAAACCATAGTCATGTGATTACTCACAGTCACTTCCTAGTGCTAGAAAGCAATCCAGTGGGTGATTCAGATCTTGAGAAAGTTTGACTCAAACAGTAGTTATTATCTGGACATTATACTATTAATGGAGTGAGAGGGTGCATAAATATAATGTGGGATGCAACAGGTGAATGGTGGTGCTATTTAAGTAAAGAAGTCTTAACAGCATACTTGAATGTCCTTAGAAGTTTTTATTCATTTTATTTCTGTATAGCTATATCCTTTAGGGGACTATTGAAATTTACTGTGTAGGAAAGAATTTTCAGCTTTTGTGATATTAAGATTTTAATTTCCTTTTAAGTCGTGGGTAAAATCATTCAAAACAAAATATGTTCCAGGATTAAATCTCCTGTCCATGCTTTCTGATTTACTGTTTTGAAGACACCTTTGATTTAGGCTAGGAATCTTGTCCTTTGAAGTATTCTTTTACTTATCTTTAAAAAAACAAAATTGTTTTGGAATGTGGGGTTGTATTGACTATATCAGGCTCTTAATTAAAAAAAAAAGTACACTTCTCAAATAATTTAACATTGTATTACAATTCTTCTTTATATTATGTGACATCTATCAATCCTTGGGCATAAGATTATTTTTTTCATAGTGTCAGCATTTTGGCTAGTTGAAGGTGAGGTTAACCATGTTCTTCACAGTGGTAGGTGTTTTATCTGAGCTGATGAAACATAGTGTAACTTAACTTACTTGTAACATATCAACTTAATGACACTCACAGGAAACCCAGAATGCATTTGGGACCCATTAAAGTAGTTTCAACCTCTTTATGTTTTTATGTTGTTAATAGTTTTTAAAGAATTAAGGAGGCTACTATTGGCTAAACAGATACTGATATTCACTGAAAATGCCTCTAGGCCCCATGGTAGATGTGGATGGTTGTGTGGATGGTTGTCACAGATCTCTACCGCGTGGGAAGGCTCTCACAATGTCCAGTTAAACCATTTGTTTATGTCATGAAAGAGGTATCCTTAGTTAGCCCTTGAAGCAGCAGTTTTTCCTCAGTGTAATAAATTAGTGTCTATGTCCGTGATTTATTTGAACCTTAGCTGAGAAGCAAAATTTCTTTTAAAAGCAGCTTCTGAACTCTTGAACTAATTCATGTGAAAGTTGCTGTGTACGCTTTTCTTTTCTGCTCCCTGATATTTCTCCTGTGTTCTTTATCTGTATATAAATTGAAAGTAATTTTTAAAATGTGTTTGTAAATGAAAATTAGCTCAATTAGATTACTCTCTTTTATTATAAGCTTGATGTAGCTAGCATTAGAGTAGAGAAAAAATTGTGTACATGCAAATTTTCCTACATCCAAAGTATAAAATTGAGAAAAGTAGGTATGCTTTAAGTAGCATTCAGTAATTTGAAGCGCAAAGTGAAGTAATTTGAACTTCTTGAAACAGGAGCTCGTTAAGAATCATTTGATTTTTCAGAATAATAAAAATTTTACCATATAAAAATATTTTGTGTACTGTTAGGCTGTATACGGAAGTTTAAATGCTGTAAAGGCAGTATGGAAAGCACAAAAGGAAGAATCTGGTGGAACCTTCGAAAAACCTGTTACAAGATAGTAGAACACAACTGGTTTGAAACATTCATTGTCTTCATGATTCTCCTCAGCAGTGGTGCTCTGGTAAGTCGAGCTTGCACCCATAGGAACGGTACCTATTAAAATGTGTTATCAAAGGATGTATTATAACACATGTGTTCATAAAGAAAAAACTACAAAGTTGTCTTGAAAGAGAACTTGGACCTAAATTCTCAGATTATTTCAGGTATTACATTTAAAATAAGTCATTAAAATTTTGCAGGTGAATTTTTGATTATTACAAGGTAATGTATGTGTGTTTATGAAAAGGATTATGATAAAAATCTTCTTTAAGAAATTATAAAAATAATGAAAAATGGATTGTGTGCAATAAAGGAAGCAATTTTTCTACTTCGAATTAAAATTGTCCCCCAAAGCAGTATAGATACTAAATTCATAATGCTGTCATTATTTTTTTGCTATAGTTTTAGTTTCAGTATTTCTAGACTGTTACATAGGAATTCTTGAATTCCTTTATACTATTCTTAGTGACATTTAGTCCTTCAAACAGTTTGGACTCATTTTGGTTGTTGATTGACATAGGATTTGGTATATACTGTCATTATCTCAGCTCCAACACCTAAAGCACCATGTCCCTTCCTTCTCTGACCTTGATGTTTACAGGGTACTTTCTCTCACTTTTTTCCTTCAGTCCTCATACTACCATGTGGTGTTTTGCAATCTCTTAAATATGTTTTCCCAGAGGCACCACCAGCTTTACTGTTGGGCTCTGCTGCTTCCAGTGTTAGGTCTGTGCTGGAGCCAGCACAAAGCAGCCTCCTGCTCTCTTCTCACAGTGGCCACACCTACAGCCTGCCACTACTAAAACCTTGTCATCAGCACCTTATTCAGCAAAGATTGTCAGCAACATAATATTTGGTCTCTGTAGCTCATTATTCTCTTTTGTTAATTGAAGTTAATGTAATAATGAGACTGCCTCATGACTGAGCCTGACTGGGCTTTTCAAGGTGACAAATTGTAATGCTGCGTTGAGTATTACTGAAATTTCTAAAAACTTTTTTGGCAACTTCAGACATTCTTTTGTAATTCCATTATCAGACAATGATAAAATCTAAAACTCAGAAAGAATGCGATTGTAGTTTCTGCTCATATTGGTTTTTCAAGGTAAAATATCTCAAGTTGGAAGTGATTCTACTTTGCTGTTTTAATTAAGTTCTGGCTTAATTTGTAATTTGCAAAGACTTTTCAATATCTGACTTACATATAACCCATTCTTCACAGGCCTTTGAAGATATAAATATTGAACGGCGCAAGACTGTAAAAATCATACTGGAATACGCTGATAAAATCTTTACTTACGTCTTTATTCTGGAAATGGTGCTAAAATGGGTGGCCTATGGTTTTCAGACTTACTTCACTAATGCTTGGTGCTGGCTGGACTTCCTGATTGTTGATGTAGGTACTATACTTTCTAGGTAGTCTGTTGTTTAGGCAGGTCCTTTTTTGTAGCTCCAATATGAGTGAATAATATAAATTGCGCTTAAAAGAACAGAAAATTGTGAATAAGATTCCACTGTAATTACGTGGTGAGTAACTAAATCTGGTCTTGTGCCATCGTTGACTCCATGTGTTCTGTGCTTTACTACTCTGGGTTCTGACTGGTTAGTGAGGACTATCAACTGGTTTGACTTCTGTCTTCTGGATATGGTGACAGAGAAGAAGGAGGAAGCAGACACAGGAAGGAAAAAGAAATTAAAGTGAGCATATGGGGTAGGACAGTAGGACAGCTGATCCCGAGCTTAATGTGTCACTGGCAAAGAAGTGCGGGGGAGAATTGTTCTTCAACAATAGCAGTAAAAACTAGTGTTGAAATTCACTCCAACGAAATTAATTTAATTAGTGATATTGCATGATGTGTTTGTTTAAAGGAGTTCTTTCTCTTTGCGTAGACATTGGAGTGGAAATTCAACAAATGGACAAGAGAAAACTGTTAATTGGATGGTATCTGGAATCTAGGACAGAAATTTTGTCTCCTACCGGTAGAATTGAAACTTACCTAATGCTCTTTTTAAAGTAGATTTTTTGGAGGGAAAGGCACTAGTGGTGTTTTTTGTCTTCCTCGTGTAACTGTGCTTCTCTTTTTAGTGAATCCGCATTCTGAGCAAATGGACTAGCTCAGTGACTTTCTTTCTGGGAAAGTTTTCTGCTTTCTCCTTTCATATCCTCTCCACTTCTTCTGTTGTGAACACCCAAATTAAATTTACACCAAGTACAAAGTCAACACATATTCCCAGCACAGATGTATTGATCTGTAAGAAACTTAGAAAGTATAAGAGGTTGTCCCCTTTCCCTAAGATTAAATTATCCAAAGCAAAATACCCTCAACAAGCAAAGGGAAAAAAAGTTAGGACTGTCTTTGAGTAAGGCTGAATATATTATGTGTTCTTATTAGCTTTCTTTATGAATACCATTGACTTCTGATTTTTCTTTATTGTAACTAAAATGAAAAATTATAACAATTTCGTAATTAATGGAAAATCAGCAGCAATCATCTAGATGGATTTTGTTGTCTTCACATAAAATTGTTGATGCTTTAGTCTCATTTCCTGTTAGGATTCTAAGACGGAAAGTTTCCAGAACCTTGTGATACTTAAATTTGCTTTTTTTTTTGTCCATTAGAGTTGTAATTGGTGAAAATGAAAGAAAATTAAACATAAATAAATAAATGTATTACTAATTAAGTAATATTTAAGTAGTATTCAGAATTAGTATCTCTGTACAAGCCTATATTGGGAAAGGTTGATCTTGAATTGTGTTTAAGATCAATGCTTCCAAGTAAATTGTACCATATCTCCATATGGATAGGTATGGGCTCTTCTTTTTTTGAGTGATTTCATTGCTTTCATGTAGCTGTCTTAATCTTTTGCTTCCAGTGTCTGCATTTTATGGCCCTGCAATAGCAGATTATATAACAGTTTATGTTGGATGGCACTTTTGGAGGTTTCAATTAGCTCGAACCTCAACATTAGATTAGACAGCTCAGGCTGATACTGCAATTTGAATGGAGAATGCCTTACTTACCAATCTATTTCCAGTGTGTGACTGGAAACTCATCCCTAAAGTCAGTTGTGATCTGCTTAGATTTTTCTGACTTTACTGCCAGATTTACTTGTTGTTGTTTTCAGCTAGTAGCAAGCAACTTTAACTCTTTCTCTTGCTGCAGCCGTTTTACCTGCTGGTTTAGGTAACAGGCAGTGTGCTGCCCTCAACTGCTTGAATCTGTCTTTGCTTTATCTTCCTGTCTTGTGCCTTTGTCCAGCTAAACACTGAATAAATTTGCCATACTATTACCAGTCAAATTAAATTATCACAGTGAGGCAACATTTTACAGATTCTTTTTAGGCAAACTGTTCTGTGCCTATCAGTCTGAACTTTCCAGCTGTTCCCTATTTGGGAAAGAACTTAGAGTATACAAACAGAAATTCTTACCCCTTGTGTTGTTCATAAGGATTTCAGAAAAGGATAATTAACCCCAAAACAAGTGCTAATGCTGTTTTTGCTCAACTTTCTATGTGCAAGTACAAATGGTATCACGAAAAAGAACAAACATGGGATTGTATAGTATTTGGCAGCTTGCTTGAGCTACCCTTAAAGGAAAGAAATCTACAGAAGTCTTCCTTGTGTAAATGCAACAAGAGACAGGGATCTGGGGTGGAAGACTCAGTGAGGAAAAAAGTCATTGACTTTCACCAGATAACAGCAGGAAAATCAGCTTTTGAGCTCTTAATCCAGCTGTACTAAAGGTTTCAAAAATTTTGTGGATTAAACCATTTCTTCTTCAAAAGTAATACTGTTAAAAGAGGAAATCTCAAGGCACATTATATATCCAAAACAGAGACAGTTTAACAAATCCAAAATAAGATGTTTCCCACTTATGGTAACCTGCCGTATTTGGTAGTTACAAGAGCAGAGAGTTGAAATGAAGCTGAGGTTGTGATTCTGCCTCACATGTACCATTGCAGTGTTTTTTTACATTTCCCCTTCTTTTTGCTGCAATACATCTTTGTGTCAGTGGAAGTATATAATACTGTTTGCTAATGTTACATCACAGAAATGTTAAATTGTGTCATAATTTTCAAAGAAAGATAAAACTACAGCATTATTAAGCAGAGCTGTGCTAATCTTGCAGGTAGAGGCTTTTCTGTAATGCAAATACAATGACTGCATTACCTAAGAAAATATGGTTATCTGACAGGAATACTTGAAACATTTTCTCTGTAACTTCTATAGAATTATGGTCTGAAGATGTAATGATCTTAAGGTCTTGATGGATTCATAAGGATTAATGCTTTCTATGCTAAATGTTTGTCTAGCATTTGAATTTAAAGAGGGCATAATCTGAAACTGAGTATTATAATTCAGTTTGTATAGGAAATCAGATTAGTGGCATAAACAAAGGTCATTCCACTCAGTGAATGTGTTATTTTTCTGGATCTTCTCCTGATTTTTTTTCCTTTTTTTTTTTAATTAATTTTTCTTCTCTTGAACTATGTGGCCTGATTATAATTACTACAGTGGCTGAATTATCTGTAGTTTTAGACAGGTTATTTCAAAAATACAGGTAGTGATCCCTGACTTATATTTCATATATTGCACAGTTGTTCCCTGGGTTAATTTGGTTTTATTAAGTTTGTATGATTTACAAAAAAAAAATTAAATCTTGATTTTTTTACAAATCACCTTTGATTATATTAAACCATTGCATGCTATCTTTAAGAAAATTAGCCAGTTTCTCCTCATGGTTTGTCTATTTTATTATGTGCCATTGTTTCATTCATTTCAATGCTCTAAGGCAGATAACTCTAAAACAAATCTACCAGCTTCTCGATCACGCTTGGACTTAAAATTTTTAACTTCAGTTTTGAAGTTCAAACACAGGAAACAATGCTCTTTACCACATGGAGGTAAACAGATTTTCTTCTGGTATTTGATATAATGATTTTTAAATAATCAGATTGCAGTAGTCTGAAGAGACAGTAAAGCAAAGCTCACAATTAAGTTATTAGCTCTGTCATAACTCCACTTCCAGGAAAGTGCTGTCTATGCATTCAAGCGCATTGCTTTTAGATAATCTTATTGTTATTGATTTTTTTTTTGTGTGTCATACAGTTAGAAGTCACCCATATTAAAGTCCTGTATGACTGAGTATATGCCACTTCCAAGCCTGTCTTCTTCAGCAGGCAATATGAATTACTAGTTCTTCATATACCAGCTATTTTGTGGATTATTCTAAGTGCAAATTAGCAGAAGCAAATACTGCTGGCTCACATTTTATCATGAGTTTAGTATTGTAATATGTCATGAAATGGGATTAAGTTTTCAATACATTTCAGGCATATGCTGAGTTTATTGGGAAGCTGAACTTTTATTCAAATTCTTTTTATCCAAATTGCCCTTCTTTTTTACACAAGTATGATGTGCATTCTTCTAACTAGAACTCTGTGATGAAAATTCCAGAGATTAAGTTATCTTTTTGTTTAAGCTGTTCTGAAATTTACATGCAATGTTACACAAATTTTTTCGTGTTTTGTTCTTTTTTTATTTATTCTTACTGGAAGATTAGGGACCTTGTAAACTTTTTTTCCACAATATCCAGATCAAAGTTTTTCATCCTCGAGGTATTTGTGTTTTGAAGTTACTAAAAAAAAGTAAAAAAATGTTCTTTTGTTTTGGTTTTTTTCCTCCAGGTCTCGTTGGTTAGCTTAGTAGCTAATGCCCTTGGTTTGTCAGACCTTGGTGCAATTAAATCCCTCCGAACATTAAGAGCTTTGAGACCTCTAAGAGCTTTGTCACGCTTTGAAGGCATGAGGGTAAGAAAAAAAAAGAAATAATGTGTAAAACAAATCTATAATAATACACTTAATTATAAAATCGTGGAGGAACACTGAATTGCTTGTCTTTTTGCAAGGCCAACAGTAGCATATTTGATTGTATTACATGTGTTATTCCTTTTCTGTTTGCATTACTTCCATGTAATGTAATGTTTTACATAAAATCTTTTTCTAGATTTAGAAAAATTAATCCTTGTCTTGTTTTTCAAAAAATGGCAATGGCAATTTTTTTTTTTCTGTTTTTATTTCCAAGGTGGTTGTGAATGCTCTTACTGGAGCAATCCCATCCATTATGAACGTGCTTCTGGTTTGTCTTACATTCTGGCTAGTTTTCAGCATCATGGGAGTAAATTTGTTTGCTGGCAAGTTCTATCGCTGTGTTAACACCACAAATGATGAGACATTCACACCAGAGGAAGTCAGTAATAAAAGTGTGTGTGAAAAAATTAACATGACTACTGGAGGTGTGCGGTGGAAAAATGTGAAAGTAAACTTTGATAATGTTGCAATTGGTTATCTTTCTCTGCTTCAAGTGGTAAGTGTATAAATTTTCCAGCTTTATTTTTTGTAGCAGTAACATTTAATTCCATAATTTTCAGTGTTATTTTACAATATATGAATGGATATGGGATTTGATTTTATAATTCTGTTCTATGAAGCTAATTGATGTTGCTTATGGTAAAAATCTGATACATTCTCTGGCCTTTTTGGAAAAGGAGGAATATCTCTTATTTACCTGATGGATATAAAGTTCCTTGGCACCCAACTGCTAGTACCTTTTCAAGTTCTACAGAAAAACAGCGTCTAGTTAAAATATCTAGATAAAAAATTGACCTAGGTTTAATGTCCTTTTGTTTGCTTTATCTGTTAAGGCATATTGACTAAGATTTTTGTCACGGTAATCAAATAGATACATTTTAGGGCTCATCTGATCTTCAAACAAGAAGAGACCAAACTATTGATTTAGAAACAGGTTTTGAATTCACTTTTTCCTCACTCTTCTTTCTCGTTTTTATTATTATTACTAGTTGTACTCCAGTCTATGTCTATTATTGCCAAGTGAGTTTTTTTGGAGAAAGTTTTAACTTGTTTTTAAACTCTAGATTAACAGTTGCAGAATTTACTAGTGTTAGATTTCTAAACACAAAACTCTTTTAGAGGCAACATCTGTAAATTGGAGTCAATAAGACAGAAATATATATTCAAAATATTGACAAAATGCTTGTGGAAACTTATTTGTGCTCATAAGCAATTTGCAATTATTCTGTGTTTACAAATTTCCAACTGGTAGTATTTAGTAGTTGGTATTGTGCTAGCAGGCTATCATCTGATTGCTTCAGGGAGTAGCAGTAGCTGTTGCTAAATAGCACTAGACATAAATTACCTGCTTAGAGAACGGCAGTGCTTTTAGCATTTGTAACATATCTTGCTTATACAGTTCACCTTTGTAACGTTAGGAGTAAACACACCATTCACACCTTGTATGCTCTCAATGTCATTGCTCAAAGGAGTAAGTGGGATGAAGGCCCACTAGGGGGATCAGGAATTGGCTGGATGGCTGTGTTGAAAGATTTACAGTCAGTGGCTTAATGTCCAAGTGAAAACCAGTAATAAGTGGTGTCTCTCAAGGGTTTGCATTAGGACCAATACTATCTAAGAGCTTCACCAAGGACATGAATAATGGAATTGAGTGCACCCTCAGCAGTTTGCAGATGACACCAAGTTGAGTGGTACAGTTGATACTTAGAGGGGATGCCAACCTGAGGGACCTCAGCAGGCCTAAGGCTGTTGAACCTCGTGTAGTTCAGCTAGGCCACGTGCAATGTCCTGCAACTGGTTCATGGGCAGTCTCCAGTATCAGTACAGACTGGAGCATGAATGAATTGAGGTCAGCTTCACAGAGGTGGTCTTGTGAATACTGGTGGAGAAAAACTGGACATGAGCTGGCAGTATGTGCTTGCATGTGACTGCACAGGATATGATTGCAAAGTGAGTCATATCCTTGGCTGGACAACAAAAATTTTGGCCAACAGACGAGAAGGTGATTCTCCCCATACAGTCCATTCTTACAAGGCCTTACCAGTACAAGGAAGATATAGACCTCTTAGACTGGGTCCAGAGGACAGCCAGGAAAAAAATCAGAGGGCTGGAACACCTTTCCTATGAAGAAAGGGCTGAGAGAGTTGGGAATTTCAGCCTGGAGAAGAGAAGGTTCCAGGGAGACCTTATTGTGTCCTTTTGATGTTTAAAGGAGACTTACAAGAAAGGCTAAGAGAAAATTTTTCCCAAGGCCTGTAGTGACAAAGGGCAATGTTTTTTAACTGAAAGAGGGTAGATTTATATTGTATATAAATAAGATTTTCCTTTTTTTTTAATGATAAGACAGTGAGACACTCAAACAGGTTGCACAGAGAAGTTGTAGATGGCCCATCATTGGAAGTATGTGAAGTTGTGAAAGATGTCCCTGCCCATGGCAGAGGGCTTGAACTAGATAATTTTTAAAGATTCCTTCCAAGTCAAGCCATTCTATTTTTCAATTATTTTCTCAAGAGTTTTTGGGACTACTTACCTTTTGGAATTTCTTCTAGGACTATTTCCATGTTCTGTCTGAAAAATGCCAACCAATAGTGGCTGATTCTTTTTTTTTCTGGAGAAGTCCTCCAGTTTTTTTGATAGTCAGAAAATGAGAGCTGATAGTCCTGTTATAAATTGCAGTCTCTCTGGTAAGCTCAGATATTGTTTGCAACTCATCTCACAGAGAGTTTATATGAATTTCCATGACGACTAGAATTTATTCAGAGTTTTACGAACTAGGGAGAAATATTCCACGTTACAGTACTTCCTGTGAATGCTTCACTTGTAACCTACCAGACTTTTAATATTTCTCTTTATTTTTCTGGATGCAAATACATAGCAGAAGACACTGTTTTATTTAGAATGTTTTCAAAATTGGAACTTTGATAGAAAATATCAACAAATTTTGCTTTTAGGCAACATTTAAAGGATGGATGGACATCATGTACGCTGCGGTTGATTCTACAGAAGTGAGTGCAATATAAAATCTACTGAGTAAAAATAAAATTTCCCAAGTGAAAACAAATATATGATTGATGTAATGCTTCTTGAATGACAGTTGAAAAGAACTAAAATATAAAAAATTAAAATGTAATACCTTGATAAATTTCCTGTGTAAACCTATGCACTACAAAGTGCATATACTTTTAATAGGTAAAAAAAAATTATAGCTGTAGATCTACATAAAGTATTACTCATTTAATAAGTCATCTGAAAATTCAAAACTAATGAGATCTGGTTTCCTATTCATTTATCGCACTGAGATTGTTTTACCTGTGTCTTCAAAAATAACCCAAATAGTCTAGTGGCATCCCTGCAATAGCTAATCCAGAACTGCAGACTCTGATGATGTCAAAAAATAAATTGGCTAAATTTTGCCCGGTTTTGTTTTAATGTTGATATTTGTTTGCATCTCTCCTCTTTTGAACTCCTGATTTGCATAAAGTCTATAGGAACTGAATTGCTTGTGAGAGTTTTAAGATTTGCACGTTTCTGTCAAATTTAGCAATACCTATATGAAATGTCAAATGTCACTAAAGAGGACAGACAGGAAGGGGAGGAATGGCAGGTCTGTGTGTGCAGTTACAGATATCTGTATTAAATGGATTTTCAAGTTGAAATATAAGGCAAGTGTAGGGTATGCTTCAAAAAAGTTGGGTTTACCCCCTTGACAGAGAGTTGCTGTCCATCTGGATGCCACTTCTCTTCCTGCTTGGTATACTGTGATTTGTCTTATCTGTTATTTGTGATGCGTTGCTGTTTTTCTGTTACATAGGTAGAGAAACAGCCCAAGTATGAAGAAAGCCTGTACATGTATATTTACTTTGTTGCCTTTATCATCTTTGGATCATTTTTCACCCTAAACTTATTTATTGGTGTCATCATAGATAATTTCAACCAACAAAAGAAGAAGATAAGTATCACATATTTCATTTTCACAACACTTCATTGTTATCAAGTGCTCAGAAAATGTATGCAAGGATAAATGTGTCTGAAACTTCTCATAGTAATTGATAAAAAGAAATCAGCTGTTAAGATTTCTGTTTATTCAAAATAATGAAATAATAGTAGTTTCTTTTCAAGGCATTTGAAGTAATTTAAAGTTACACTGAGTGTCTGAGTGTTGTCAACATTCTTGTACAGACCAGTGATATGCTGTACATCCGAGAGTTACATCTTTGTTTTTTCTTACCCTTACAGTGCTGAGACAAAGCTTTGTGAAAATGCAGATGATTTAAGTCAAGCAAATAAATGACAGGAAAGAAGAGATTATGCAAAACCATAAATATCAAAATTGATAAGGAGATATAGCAGTACTGTGAAGGCCTTCTCAATTACAGACACTAATACAGACAAATTGAGTGCTGGAAATACTGCTCTGTACTGTAAGACTAGAGAGGGTTGGCAAACTCTTGAATTAGTAGTGAGTTTGCAAAAGAAAGAAATTGATGACATTTGAAAATATGTAGTTTTTCTTTTCAACTAAAATTGTTTCTGTTATTCAAATGAACACAGAATTGTGTCAAGAACTGGGGGAGCATTTAGATAGACTAAAATGCAGACTTTAATAGAAAATTAAACTGTCCTTGCTATTTAAACTATAAATGCTGCCTAAGGTCTATAATAGTGTTATTTTTCTGTGCACATTTGGGCAGAATCATACTGGAATATTGATTTTTTTTTTTTTAAGTGAGCTAAGTAATAACAAGACTGTACATAATTTCTACATTTGTGATTCGGGATGGTTTGTGAATGATTCATTATACTGAAAAAAGATCTTGCTAGACTTACTGCAGTAGAAACTTCAGTAAATCTTTCCACTTTAGATTGGAGTATGCAGCTTCCTATATTGCTTCTTCAGATCCTCTAAAACTGTTATCTGCAGACCCACATAATAGAGAGGAGGAGTTTGTGGTTCCAAACCTAGTGGCATCTTCATCCTCTGAGATGTTTGCGCCTCCCTTGGAATAAACTTCAGGTGTATCCATTGCTTAGGAGGAAGGTGGTTCCATTTTTCATCCTTGGAGAGCAAGTCTGAGGTTATATACATTTTTGTATATAACCTGAGGTTATTGGCATTTTTGGCAGTCGATACATAACAGGGTGGCCTTACCCAGTAATGAGGTGATTTTCTATTAAGTTCACTTGGCAGACACTGTCTGCTGAAATCATTATGACTCAGAAGGCAGAGAAGGGTTCCTGCTAAAGGAGTTTTTCTGGCAGTGTGGTACACACCCCTTGTACATTTGTAGCTGTTGTGACTGTCACCAAGAAAGTAAAATACTGCGGATACAATTAGGCTGGGGAAAATTCTATCTGCATGTTCATATCTTCAGTTTCATGTAGCTAACTAGCAAACATTAGTCATCTGTCTTTTGAATTTGTAGATGCACCTGTGCTCACAGAAATGTCCAGATCACTACCCAGTAGTATTTTTCTGGTCTTTATTCTGTCTTCACATTACTGACATCGCTTCATTTTGGGCAATGTCATTGGAATATGAATGGGAAAAGACTTGATGTTGCAATATACTGTCTCTGTGTAGTTAAACTGTGTGCATTTCTGTAGTTCCTGTGTGTGTCCTGCTTTCATCACATTAGTTCCCATGAGGAAAGAAATGTTCTGCTAGCTGTCAACTTCCTAACCCTTACAGTCCTCCAGGGTATCCTGTCTTGAGACCTATATTCTCCCTATGGGCAGCACACTGAGACAAGGATGACTTGTTCACTCATGATAGCCATTATATCAGTGAGACAGCAGAAGAAATCCCCAATTCAGTGCCAGTTTCTTCATAGCTTTTTTTTTATTATTATTATTTCCCACTGGGTAAGATCTCCTGACAGTCATATCACATTTCCACCATAATTAGCAAATTCATTTCTTGTTTTTCTTCCAAAACCCGTATTCTCTAAGAAATAAATTTTATTTGAATGTTTGACTTATGAGGAGAGCATGCTAAACAGGGTCTCTTTTGACTTCTAAATCTTCCTGTCTGTATATAGCCACAGCTGAAAGAGTCAAACACATTTTCATCCAGATTCATCACTACTTTGTCAATAAGATTGACACAACATTTGACAAAGTCAGTGAGACAAAGGGACAAAATGGCCTGTGACTGAAATTCTTTTCCAAATGCCACTGCAAGAAATCTCAGAGTAAGCTCATGCTTCTGATGATTTCTGTGCAATATAGGGGGTTGATCAAGCCATATATACACACACACACACACACACACACACACATATATATATATACACACACAGTGGAAGTATTATCTTCTGAACTGAGATACCTGTACTCAAATGGTAAAATGTGCATCCTGAAAAGTAAAATCACTAATTGCTTTCTCCTCATGTGTTTTACCTGAAGGCATATCTGCTTGCAGTAAATCTTTGTACCTTTGAAGTTTTTTTATTTCTGGTAGATTGATTTACAATGTGGAGTTTATGATGCTAGATTTTTAAGTAATCATGGAATGTATATTTTACAAGTTGGGTTTTTTCATACTTCTTTAATTGAATTAATCATATATGTATTTTTTAAAATTACACATAGAAGCTCTGGGGGGTTTCTTTGTTCCTTAATGTGTTTTTTTTTTCCTTCAAGACTCATCAGAGATTTTAACAATCTTTGAAATAATGACTATGTTTGGTTTTGTTAACAATATGTAAGAATGAATAAAGGGTTCATTAAAACCATGTTCTGCAATGCTGTGAATTAATGGATTTAAAGACTTGGCTGTAATAATTTTTTTTTTTATTATTTTACCTTGGAGGTCAAGACATTTTCATGACAGAAGAACAAAAGAAATATTACAATGCAATGAAGAAGCTGGGAACCAAGAAACCACAAAAACCTATACCTAGACCAGTGGTAAGAATGTGTGCTATTCTTCTATCATCTATATTTGGGAAGAAATGGTAGCACTACTAACTATCAAAAAAATTCTCCCTTGAGTCTAAAAGGGTTTAGGCCTAATTCAAGTTATTTGTCCATTCTGAAATGAACCATGTACATATATCTGTTCTGCAGGAAAAATCTCTCATATTTGTTGTGCCTGAGGAAGTAGAGAATCAGAGAATCTGAAGAAATATAAGCCTGTAGGTTTTCAGGGGAAAACTTAGAACAGGCAACTAAAGAAGTTACTGGACAGTGTTTTTCTTAGATTTTTCAGCCTTTTGCTTGGTTGTGTATTTTGGGAGAGGAAAAAGGAGGGAGGAAAAGGATGTTCATTACATACAAAATACTATCACATTTTCTTTTTTCTCCCCTCAGAACAAATTGCAAGGTCTGGTGTTTGATATTGTAACAAAACAAGCATTTGACATTACCATTATGGTTCTCATCTGTCTTAACATGGTCACAATGATGATAGAAACAGATGACCAGAGTGAACTGATGCAAAATATTTTACACTGGATTAACTTGGTCTTTGTTGTCCTTTTCACTGGAGAATGTGTCTTCAAAATATTCTCGCTTCGTTTTTATTACTTCACCATTGGCTGGAATATTTTTGACTTTGTGGTTGTTATTTTTTCAATAGTAGGTAAGAAATTCTTATATTCAAAATGAAATATAGTTAGATATGTATTTAATGCTTTATCTGTCAAGTTATGCAAACGAGAGGAGTTACTTAATTTTAAATTCTCTTGATTATTTAGGAAATAAAAAGCATACTTGAGAGTAGTAACTTTCTTAATAGATCTGTGTCAGTTTTAATGCTTCTCGGGTTTGCTTTTTTTTTTTTTGTTCTAAGAGTACTGGGAAAAAAATCTAAAATTACCCATAGCAGATAAAATTTAATCTCCAGTAATCTTCCACTAATTCCACAACTACAACTGGGTTTTGTTCACATTTTATTGTGGAAAATGTAATCTGTGTTAAAGTTATTCTCTTAATTTTATTCTTTTATTTCACAGGTATGTTTCTGTCTAAGGTGTTTGAGCAGTACTTTGTCTCCCCCACTTTGTTCAGAGTTGTACGACTCGCCAGAATCGGTCGAATCCTGCGCCTCATTAAAGGCGCCAAGGGAATCCGCACTCTGCTTTTTGCTTTGATGATGTCTCTTCCTGCTCTGTTCAACATTGGTCTGCTGCTCTTCCTGGTCATGTTCATCTATGCGATATTTGGCATGTCCAACTTTGCCTATGTTAAGAGGGAAGCTGGTATAGATGACATGTTCAACTTTGAAACATTTGGCAACAGTATGATCTGCCTGTTTCAGATCACCACGTCTGCTGGCTGGGATGCTTTGCTCGCCCCAATTCTGAACAGTGGGGAGCCCGACTGTGATCCCCATAAAGATCATCCTGGGAGCTCTGTGAAAGGTGACTGCGGCAACCCTTCTGTTGGGATTTTCTTCTTTGTCAGCTACATTATCATCTCCTTTCTGGTAGTGGTGAACATGTACATTGCTGTGATTTTGGAGAACTTCGGTGTTGCTACTGAGGAAAGTGCTGAACCCTTGAGCGAGGATGACTTTGAGATGTTCTATGAGGTCTGGGAAAAATACGATCCTGATGCAACACAGTTCATAGAATATAGCAAGTTGTCTGATTTTGCAGCTTCTCTAGATCCTCCTCTTAATATACCAAAACCAAACACAATTCAGCTTATTGCAATGGATCTGCCCATGGTGAGTGGTGACAGAATTCACTGCCTTGACATCCTGTTTGCTTTCACAAAGCGTGTTTTGGGGGAAAGTGATGAGATGGATGCCCTCAGAATACAGATGGAAGATCGGTTTATGGCAGCCAATCCTTCTAAAGTCTCCTACGAACCAATTACAACCACACTGAAACGAAAACACGAAGAAGTGTCTGCTGCTATCATTCAGCGTGCTTATAGACGCCATCTTTTAAGACAGGCAGTAAAGAAACTTTCATTTATGTATCGGGAAGATGGGGTTGATCTGCTTATCGAAAAAGATATGACTATTGGTAAGCTAAGTGAAAACTCACCTCCAGAGAAAGTGGATATGTCTGCATCCACCACAGCTCCACCTTCTTATGACAGTGTAACAAAACCAGAAAAAGAAAAATATGAAGATGACAAATCAGAAAAAGAAGACAAGGGAAAAGACAGAAAAGGAAATAAAAAGTAAAAGACAGAGAGGTTGTCCATGATGAATGTTCACAAGCCTAAGAAGATGACGTTTTTATCAGTAGCATTCTTATTGAAGAATTATGCCAAAATTACAAGTTTTTACATATTTACCCACTGCTACGGTCAGTGCCTGTACCAAGACTATGACCCGTCACTAGTAAACTCTCAATTTGTAACAGGGAAACAAACTTGCAGAAAAATAGTTTTGATTATCAGCTGTCATTAACTGAGAGGAGACAAAAAATTTCTACTTAGACCGTAGGAACCCTTAATGGAGTGCAAGATTACCAATCCTTACAAGCGTGTATTTTTGTGGAATAAGTGTATCCACCAAGTACATTTCATCTCCTGCGTTCCGTGTGTGTCAGAGGTTTTTTTTGTCATCTTATTTGCTTTAATCACACACTGCTATCAGTAATTCTGCGGTGTGATAAAAAATCTAAATACTTTTTATTTAAATAAATACTAAATGCTAGGTAATATTGTGTATGCAGAGGAACACAAATGTCAGGAATATGTGATTATAACATCATATATGATGTTTCTCTTGAAACCAACTCTAAACGCAGAAACTAAGATTCCAGATTATTGAACCTCAGGATCTAGATCAAATCAGCAGCAGTTATAATAAAACCCCCAGAGTTTAGATGGAGAATTTATCAGAAAAATAAAACAAGGGAATGATTTTCACTGAAAAGAGGTTGGTAGCTTAGTCTCTTAAGTTTAATATACTGACTTTTAATACTTTTTAGTAATTCTTCATTTATTATACTATCCATTTCAGATACAGTGATTTAGATAAATGGTGCGACACAGAGCTCCCATTCCAAAAATCATGAAACTATGGAAAAAGCCCAGTTCCTTTCAGAGTACAAGATGCTTCATAATTCCTGAGATATTCAAATAATTCTTTTCACAGAAAAGCTACAAATGCCAAATTGTGCCTATAGGAAATTACACAGATTAAAAAAGAAGGGGTAAGCTTTTTTTTTTTTTTTAACTGGTAGACCCTGTAATATCATGAGTAGTTTCCATACTTCATTCCGAAGTCTGTTTCTACACTTCTTAATTCTCATGAGTGTATCCCACTTAGGACAATAATCAAAGCTATGTGAATAAATTGATAGCAGAGTACCTTTGGGGACAAGTACTCCCTTAATGTATACCTCAGATTTAAAATTCTCTGCTTTGGAAGGATGGATCATGCCAGAGACACAAAATAAGTAGGTCAGAGGTGGTTTTGACACCCCCTATGGCACTTTAGTCAGGTTTCCACTGTAATGCAATCTTCTATAGAAAGCTGAGTTGATGTATTTACATCAGCTTTGTCCTGCATTGTGTTTTAGATGACTATTTTGTCATCCAGGCTGACACTATACATGTAAGTAAAGTATCCTCTGCTATTTAATCAATTGCTTACACAGTGGTACCTTTTTGAACAAAGAGACAATGACCTAATTACTCTATACGTGTCACATATTTTTACGGTAGATGAGTTGGAGGGGGAGAACCTTCAGGCCTGGCTTCAGTCCATTACCTGGAAGGTGTATGCCCTTCCACCCTGTCCCCCGCCCACATGGCCTGTGACCCCACAAAGGAGCACTCACCGGACCACCAGGGAGAGACGGACGAAAGAGGAAGTTTATTGTGAGGTAGGGGCTTATAAAGCTCTTGGGAGGGTCAAAGGGGACCAATCACAGATGAGGGGTCTTACAAAAAACAATCAGGTAGGGAGTTAACCAAATAAGGAAGGGGTTAACAAAGGACCAATGAGAGCACCTTGGGACATCTTCCCGGGACACTCCTGCCTGAGAGATAAGGGGTCTTACAGAAGGTATCGGGAAGGAGCAGTGACTCTGCAAAAAGCCATCTTAACACGTGTTTAAACAACATTAAAAACTTCTGATTCACCAGTCCATCTTTGGCAGGACTTTTTCCATAACTCCATTGCTACAACATATGTACCCTAGTAAGTTAGCTTATTAAATTTCAATAGATATTATGATATATTCTGTAATACTCCAAATAATTGGGAAGCTTTAACTGATGCATGCTTGCTGCTATTATCCTACAGTTGTTAAAGTTTAAGATGGGAAGACATGGTGAGAGGTAGAAAGAAAAAGCTATTTGACAAGACCATCATTCCTCATACCAGTAAGCAATAGTTGCTGCTATTAAATATTTTATTTTGTTTGAAATTTGTAATCAGCAAATATGCAGTAAATTATTGGACTATACAGGACAAATATATAGCTTAAAATGTGGGGCTAGAAAAACTTTTATAATATATAACTATTGATCTATTCTTGTTATTTTGAAAATAGTTTTAATTTATAACATTTTATACTTATAAAAAATTACACATATCTTCATATTGTTATTATTTTTTATTGATGTCTGTCTTTAACACTTTGCTTTTGGGAAGCCTAAGATACAATGTGAATTGGTAATTGGAAGTTTCTGCTAATTATTTTTTATAGCATTTTAATAAGGAATAATTTAGAAAGAAATGAACAGTACAGTTATTTTTCTGATCAGTAAGTAGGTCTTTTTACGTGAAAAAAGATAAAAGGGTTTTGGTTTTTTTAAAATGATAATTCGATCTGTTAATTTTCAGGGTAATCGTAGTCATAAAAACATTGCTTTCCCCAGAGTTAGTCTCACACTGTCTGCTTTGCTTACTGGTACATACTGCAGTAGAAATGCTTTAAATATAATTTGTTATTCAAAATCTTCCTTCATGAGGATGAACAGTGAACTTGTGCAATGGGCAGTGAAATACTTTGCATTTCTTCTTTATTCTAGAATATAGATGGGCTCCTGCTTTTATAGAAATTATTGGCTCATTGTACTGATGAACTGCATGCAGGAAGTTGTTTTACCGAAAATAACTGCATTGCTAACAACCCAAAAGAATAAAGATAACCTTTTTATGCAATTATTTTAGTCTTTGTGTTTTTATTGTATGAAATTTATGAAGATTAACAAGTAATGGTTGGTGGAATAAATGGTGAACCTCTTTGGCAGTGAGGCGATATATTTTAGATGTCTAGATCACACGTTGCTTCATGACTTAGATCTGTATCAACTTGTCACCATCTAGATGAAATGAAGTGCTTATATTGTCCTGGCTAGAGAAGTTTTTCTAGAATTCAGAAAAGAAACCCATTCTAACTATGTGTCAAATTTTTGAGTTGACCAATGATATTCTCTATTAGTCAAGTCCAATGCCGGATGGCTCCACAGCTGATCCAGTAGACACTGGGACACCCTGGGATAGGTGATAGTGTCACCAAAATAACCCCATGAGGGCATAACGGAGTCACTTTAATTCCGATTGCTCAAGAAATCCATGCTTGCCAAGAGGATGGAAAAAGACCTGTTAGAGGTGTTAATGGCCATGCCACAGCTGCTGTCAGGTAACTGTTGCCTTTACAGACCTAAAAGACATGGTCCCTGGCAAGAGGTTACTGCATACAGGTGGCAGGATATGGGACACAGTGTGTGCATTGGACCTGTGCGTGGGGTAATTAATGCTTTTTTGTGTGTGTTCTCGTTTCTTTGTAAAGAGTAGTTGCTGTATACTGGGATCAATATAGCTACCATGAAAAAAACCCTTGAGAATGCTGTGCTTTGAAGGACAATGTGCATGTTTTTAGTAATTGTCTGATTTGAATTAAAATGTGGGGTTTTTTCAATCCAGAATAGTTAGTGTTTTACTGTCCTAGTTTCTAACAATAATTATTCTTAAATTGCTGTTTAAAGAACAAGGTAAGTCAGTACTGGACAGGTATGTAGTTAACTTGAAAATTCTGTGTGGAATAAGCGTAAAATATTTATGTGATAATTTTTCTATGAATTTGGTAGTGTGCAGAAGTATATGAGGTCACTTACAAAATCATTTTACCCTGTAACATTTCTGTCATTTTTAAAGTTATATTTATTGAACCCATGATCCAGCTAAAGTCACTCTCCATTTTTGGTGTCTCAAATGTTAAGCTTTTTACAAAAAGAGCAATGTATTTTTGGATTCCAAGTGTATATATTTGAATAAATTTGTATCCTTTCATATTTCTTTGAAATTATTTCAGTAGACCTTGAAGATAAAGAGCTTATGGAAGACACAGTTGACTTGCAGACTTCCTCTTTAACCCTCAGGTATAAAATAAATTAATGTTTTATTGTTGATATAAGACAATTGTTTCAGAATAATGGGTCGGTCATATATTGTTATGCAAAGCATTAAGCAGAATTCCTAGAACAGTAGGACACTGCACTCTCTTACTGTCCCAGCTCACAGGGAATGAAAAATTAATATGAGAGGTTCCCTTAAAATTGTCTCAGAAATGAACTTTCTTTACTCTCTGTTACTGTTTCAGGAATGTAAGTCTATTTTATTTTGTGAAGGTGTCGTCAACCTCCAACCCTCCTCCACACCCCCCAAAAATCCCTCAACCATATCCCAAACCTATATTAAGACATAAAAGGGGAAAATTCCCTGGATTTTTCAAATCTTGGCCTTAGTCAACTCTTTAACAAACTCAGCTTCACTTCTAAGGACAAGACTTGTTCTGCATCCATCGTAGAAGATTACGTCTGAAATATTTTTTTTGGTCGTAAAGAGGCCTTAAAGATGTTCGGGGGGTTATTTGTGTTTTTAAGCAAAAATTTCTGTTGCTGAGTACCACGCCTAGATGGGATGCAGTACGAGCATCGCTCCGGCTGCTGGCAGCGCGGGATGTGCGATCCATGGCTGCTTCCAGCAGAGGGCACAGGCGGCCCGGGTAGTGCCGGAGCCGGGAGTCTGCAGACACAGGCGGGATCAACAGGCTCAAATTGCAGGCACAGGGGAGAGCTTACAGCTTTACAAACAAATGGTAGATTTTTATACTTGTTACAGCATGATAATTCGGCTTGTGCTGTTTGTTGTTTGTAGGTTTGTTGTTAATACTTCTGTGACTGAAGCAGCAATTTCTTGGATTTAAGTTCTGTGCCCTTTAAGGCATGTGGACCTCTATCCAGACCTGACACCACATTGGTTAAGAACTGCCATCTGAGCTTACTAAACTACAGCTGAAGGGTGTTGATGCATCGTGGAGTTCCACAAATAGCTTTAAGTTTTACTTTTATTAATAGGCATTATTCATCTAATCCCACAGTGCACCCCTGAAACAGCCCCAGCCTTCTAAAAGGATCACATATGAAAGTATCTGTGTCATTTTCATGAAAAACAGTCATAAATATAATGAAGTATCTTTAAAAATACAATTTTTTTTGGCATAGAAAATCCTTACAATACTCATTTTATAGCATAGATTCAGAAAGGCTTATCTAGTTCAGAAAAGCGTTAGAAGAACTAATCTGAAATATCTGCAGTGTAGGAATATTTAATGGCTCACAAACCTCTGCATTAGCAACATCCTTTTCAGTGGGGGATGGTACCATCTCTTTAATTGTCTGAGCACAACAGGGTTTTGTCTATGTGATACAGCATGCAAGCTCTGTCACTCAGCATATTTATTTCTCCTTGCTAATCAGTGGGAGCTGTTGCACGGTGAAAGAGGCATATTCTAGTGCCTGCCTTAAAAAAAAAACCAACAAAAAAAAGATACTGCAGTGTAACCCAAGCAAAGTAAACTGCGGCACATTGTCATCCCTCTGGAGAGGGAAAATTGCATGCTGAAGCACACACGATCTCTGCTGCAAGAAAAGCTTTTGATGGAAATAAGGAGTGACACTTCATAAACAATTTATAACAATCAAATCGAGCAGTTCCAGACATGCTCTGCACTTCCATTTTCTGTTGTCTTAAAAGAATGTTACTTTCTCTTTAAGAGCAATCTTGATAATAATCTTAGTGGAATGTGACAGCTGATTAAAAACCAGCACAATATATTTTTTAGAAAATGTATATCTGAAACAGAGCGTAATAAGCTGTTTTCATTTTCAAAGGAGTAATTATCTGCAACATTCATGTTTAAAAATGTTCAGAGAATTACATGCTGTACTGTTATTTGCAGTATTGCTTTATGAAAAAGTCAAGCTTGCAGATACCATAGCAACCCCTCTCGTGTGGTACTTTTTGATTGCCGAACTATATAGTAGCTCTATGCCCATATTCTGCAGCCATACTTGCGCTAATATCTTTATATAGTGTTTAGTAAAAATTGTGTCTGCATCTGCAACATAAGGCAAGCTGGACTATGGCAGCAATGATCTCAGGTTCACGGTCACAGGCAGGCAAAAAGTTAAAATATTCTCTCGAATAATAAACATTCTGAATACCTGTAACGTTTCTCTTGTCTTAACTTCTTCATGACCCTCATGGCTGTCAAATGAAGTCAACAAGGATTCATACAGCATTGCTGCAAACACTAGTATATTTATTTATATAGATGGAAAGCATCTGCTCATGCTCTAACTGCGTAAGTTTGGAAATTGGATGTGATTTATATGATGAAGAATAATGGCCAGTCTTCGCGAACGAAGATTTTGGGAAAGGTCTCTTACCTTTCCAGCCTGCGCAACGGATTTTTTAGGTGAGACACAGCCTGCGCTGAACTGAGCCCACCCTTTAATCCTAAGGTTCATCTGCCGGGGCCAAGCAAGCTTGGACAATGGCAGTGAGGTCCTCAGGACGTAGGTTTGTTTAGAGTGACCTTCTCATAGATGGGTGGCCTCACAGGGCTAACGAGCTCCATCTGCCCGGGGGACTGGGAATCGAACCTGGGTCGCAGCAGTGAAAGTCCTGCATGCTAACCACTAGGCCACCAGGGGTCCCATGATGAAGAATAGGTGGGCAGATAAATACAGGCTCCTGATAGTCTCTATCTGGAACTGCATTTATATCCCACATTTTCAGAGTGATACTCAAGAGCACCATGAAGTCACCAGCTTTACAGCTCTTGTTTTCTCATTTATTTGAAAAGCAATTATTTGAAATTTCATTTATCTGTCATGGTGCAACAATTTTTAGAATTCTCTTATTTTTGTATAAAAATTAAAAGAACAAGGAAAGGAGAATGCTTGTGTTGAAGGGATAGCAACCAATGACAGATATGGAGAAAACATAATAAAATGTTAACATGATTTTTCTGCTTTTATTTTAGGACTAAAACGTTTATTTCGTAGTGGAATTCTACTCCATATAAGGAGAGCTTCAAACACAGGAAATTTCAAAAGTTGTACATAGAATAACTGATAGGAAAAGAAATTACAGTGCTGATACTACTGAAAGGTTATTAATATAAAATCTTTTGCAGAAGTTGATTGGAAGCTGATGCACTCTGAAAATAAAAAATTGTGCCAAAGAACGTGGAGTGAGAAAGATCTGCAGCAGATTACAATGAGAAATTACTGTCTTGCACAGTGAAACTGTTTTGCTTTTGTGATTAGAGAGAAAACTTCACACTAAAACCTAGGATCAAAAAATACTTTACATATCTGTTGATATCCAAAACACATCTATGTGTATGTACCCTTTTTATTCATGTCTATTACTATATAAACCTCTTTAATCATTTTAAAGTATAAAAATCTTCTCAATTTTCTTAAGAAAAAAGGGAAAAGGTGTAATAGGGGGGCACACAGGTGTTCAGCTTTTCTGTATTACTTGGTATCTACTCAGATTCCAGCTTCTCCTACCCTGGTCCACTATCAATTTGTTTGCATGAGATAAAGATTTCACATGACAATTCAGGCTGATGTGGTGGAATACACTCCTTTTTTAAAACCATGATGAAGTAAAATAAAATGCATTTTCTCCTCTGAAGGACAGAAAAAAGTGGAGTTTGCAGGCCTTCCTAGCCTTGTCAATAATACACTGTCCAAAAACCACTTGTGCAATTCTTAGCTTTTGAAAAGTTCTGGCTGTTAAGTCAAAGGAACTGAAGCTGAAAGGTTTCCTCAGTATTCCTTCATATATATGACATAGTAAAAAAAATTACATTCTTTAGAGCTGCATTTAGTCTGCAGTCTCTGACTCCATTTTTGCCTCTGGTCTTACAGAAGTATGTTTGTGGAAGTATAAAGAAGAGCATGTAAGTAGCAGGTAAGAGCCTACACCTGTTCCTCTACACATAGGTTCTTTTCTGTCTTTAAGGCAGCTCTAGTAGGGTATAATTCAGTCTCCTTTCCTTCTCCTTTCTGCTCTGTTCCCAGTCTGGAAGACAGAAGAGTTGCCTTTCAAACAGGAAGACCACAAATCAATTTATTGTTGCAGGTGATTCAAACAGTGGAGCTGAAGAGTAATTGGATCAGCTGTAGCAGTTATTTCACATATGACAGCACTACCAAATGATGGTAGGTAACCTCATTAGCAAACAGACTTCAGCAGCAATTAGAATAAATGTTAAAGAGGGAAGAAAGAAGATACTGGTATTTGGAAAAAACCTAAGAGAAGTTAAGGTCTTTTAGGTTTTATAGGTAATTGTATTCCACATAAAACTATAACTTTGTGTATGAATTCTTTAAAAAGCAGAGGCACAGTACTCAGACCTACTTCATGGGGATAGAGAACACTCTAGAAGTGATTTTAAATGACTTTATATTTTAAATACTTTAAATATACTTTAAAATATTCCATTTAACTGTAAGCAGAAGCAGATAAAAATTCATAGTCAGAGACTGATAAACAACTTACTTCCTTCTTTTACTTATTTTTTCAGATAGAGAAGTTGGTTTTGTCCCTTTTAGACTTGTCTCATCTCATGAAAGTGAAAAGAACTTTTGGAAAGTATCTGCTTTGTTCCTAACCTTGTGAAACTTTCAAGAGTATAGTTAAATGTCAGGGCAATTTCAGCTATGAACTTCCAAACGTTTTCTCTTGGTGCCTAGTGGCTGTCCTGAAAACTTGCTAATCCATACAGCACTAACTATATGAGAAAAAATAGAAAATAGCATCTGGCACAATATAATCTAAATTTCTACTAAATTTCTAGTCCTTCTGCGCCCAGCTGAGATGCTGGTCTGAAAAACCTTCATTGGAGGTCACTGGCTGCTGGCCATTCTGATGGTGAAAAGCAGTTAATGCCAAAAAGCCACCACCTCTCCCTGGGTGACCAATCAATTGCTTTCTGATTCTTCCCAGCCCTTTGACTGCAGATGCGCTGGAAAAGTTATGAGAGTTACCAAGCAGGTAAAAAGTTCTGTGAGCAAACTGCAAACTGCATCTTAATTCTTCAGTTAGTCTGTTTGTGAAAGCACAGCAGTCAACAAGTAATTGCTCCACCTTGCACGTTATGGTGACAGCCTTGAGTGTGTAACTGGCAACCTCTGTTGTGGGTGAGGTGGGATTTCTCCATCACGGTTTTCTGCTCTTTATTGTTTACCAGGGTGTGAGGTGAGGGAAATAAGGGAAGGGATGGAAAGAAAGATGAGAAGAGACTCAGTTTAGAAAGCTGACATGGAGCTGGGCAGAGTAGGGATAAAGACAAAGGAATGAAATAAAGCTGGGCAGTAACTCCTGTTGCAGATGTCAAAGACTGAATTAGCTGAACTGGTTTAATTTAGCTTTAAGAGAAATTATGTCAAAAAATCAGGAGTCCACTGTAAATGTGAACCTGATAGCAGTGAGGGGATTCTTTAGGATATGAGGTATTGAGCAATTGCACAGCTTGCTTTGTATTTATAAAACATGCATGCTTAAGAGTTTCTGGCTGCTTCTGATCAGTTTGTATATTAAGGGACTACTGCAAACTTGTCTGAAATCATCTAGATCTATTACTGTCAGTTACACTGACATGTCATGGTTAATCTTTACTGTTACAGATAGTGCAGCGTAATTCAGTTAGCATTCGATATCACTACCCTTTCCTAATCTTAGTTGTTCCTAGCTAGGAACAACTGAATATAACTGAAGACTACTCCAAGTGGCTCAGAAATTTGCTAGGATACATTGACAATTTAGCAGTTCTTTCGCAACTCAGCTGTGAAAGGCATTGTATGAAAGCATTGTCAAAGTGTTTCTGGAAAGAATTTGTTATAGTGCTCTTAGGTACTTTTAATGTTCAGGGTTTATATAGCAGATTTATTAACACAGCTGCTAGGCAGTGAATGGGACACAGAGAAGTTAGGATCAGATCTTACCAAATAAGTGAATTTTTCTGATGTTGGGTGATTTAGAAAGAAAATGTCATTCTTTACGTATTATTAATGCAAAATTATTCTCTTATTTTGTAGACTTATGTCAATTTTTTCCAGTTCTCCAGTTTCCTTCCTTAAAATGTAGTGCATTAATCTTGACTCTCCTGATTCAATGTGAATTTAGTAAAAGTAATACTGACAGCCATAATGCTAATAAACCTGGTTATCATACAGTCATAATTTCATTTAAGTAGGTATACTTCTGTGGCTTTTTTTTTCCTCTCCTTAAAATTCTTGACAACTCTTTGGTGGGTAAGCTCTGGTGCTGGTGACTCACTGTGATTTTTGTTTCAGTAGCACTTCTGACAGCTGACATCTCTGAAAGTGCCTTATCCTTACTAATTGTCAAGTGTAAGGTCTAAATTAGGCCATAGTTTCACAAGCATTTTAACTGCCATAAGGTGGCAATGTAAGTGAAAGAAGCAGACTCCTCCTCTAGATTAGAACAACCATTTGTGTTTCCCTATGACAGACTAGATTGGAGAACTAAAAACTTAGTGAGAACAAAAGTTTATCCTTAACCTAGATAATTTTCCTATTCAATTCACTCTATGGCCATACCACTGCTTGTGGTAGACAGAAGGGAGGTGGATAGCAGCAAATAATGCCCTTGCATGCTGATTTGGTATCTGTGAAACTATGACTTTGGCTTTCTTTTGGTGGTCCCTCGAGCTAAAGCCTTGATGTTTTCCTTTGCTCCTGGAAGAGAAATGAAAGTGCAAAGTAAGCAAGAAATTATCTATATTATGAGAATTGAAAGCTTTTGCTTGCATAGCTTTATATTCCATTTCTCTGCTGCTGGTAATTTTGTAGCCTCAAAAACCTGATGCACAATTTCCTGATTTTCTCTTTTGATCATTTCCCTTTCAGTGCAGGAATTACTTTCTTCAAAGTTTTGCCTAACAGAAAACTGCATTCTTGTTCTTTCAATATCTTAGTTGCATTAATACTTTTATTTGTCACCTCCAAAGTAGCCTACTCCATGCTCCATGTGTAGCTACTGATTGATCAGCTGGTCATTTCATCTACTCAAAAGAGAAATAAAAGTCATATAGCCAACCAACTTCTCAGTGATAGTTTTTAAACTTGGATCCTTTATAACTCTTCCTGGGAGTTCCCTCTTCATACCCAGTCTTGCCACAAATAATTACACGAAAGTATGGCTATAATGTAGTGCGTACATTATACATAGTGCCACCTCTTAAGATGTGCTTATTCTGGTTATTCCGGTTTCCAAACCCCACTGTCTTCTAATAGGGAGTGTTTAAGGGGCATTGAGGTAGAATAAGCCAACACAGGCTACTTCCATTTTAGAAGAGGACTTTGCTCTAGTTCCAAGTAGAGGAATTTCATCTGTTACTCAATTGTAGTATATAAAAATATATTTCTGTCTGACATGAAAGATGTACCTTGGTAGAGGCAAAGTGAGATGGCAATAGGGTGGGTAGGTTAAGGCAGAGGCAATGGCTTAGTGAGGGAGGAGAACCCAATATTGCGGTTCCGCTACTGGGAGCAGCTACCACAGACAACTGATATGATAACTTTGGTATGTGGTAATTGTATAAAATCCAGGGTCAGGGATAAGATGTCATCCATTCAGTGAATTTACTTTCACTTTCAAACTGACTTTTATCTTTTGGTTGTGTGACCCTGTATTCCATGAAGATCTGTGAATTTTTAGATTCAGGGGAAAACAAAAAAAAGTGTTATGTTGGGTTTCTTTTTGGGTTTTGAGTGTGCATAATAAATGATTACTTAAGAATGCATAGCATCTGGGGATTAATATGATTTCCTCTTTAGGATTTGCATAACTTGGAAGTGCATCATGCATAACTGTCTTTGCCATAGCCATGTTTTCCAAGGATCAGAAGACATTTTTCTTCAAGGAATCTTTATTCAATTAAAGATAAGTCTTTGAATTCCAGAGGTCTTTTTATGAAGCAAAACATCTCAGTGACTTTTTTTATAAAATAGGCTGTGTACATGTTTATTACCATGCAGTTGATTTTTTTTAATTATTTCTACACTAATTGTTCTTAAGGTATTTAGAGTCAAAATTAGGGATTTGTATCTTTTTAATCACTTCTTAATGTCTGACAGGACAGCTAATAATAATATTAAGAAGTAATCTCCCATGAGGTTTGTTTTTTTTCTTTTTATCATCTTGACAACCCACCTCTAATGGCTTTTTATCACTTTTAGCTGCCTCAGCCTATCAACCTGAGTCATACCATCAGGAAGCAAATTGTACCTAAGCTGAATGGGAGGATTCCCAGATGTTGGCTTTTTTTAAAGTCAACTTGATGTAGATATTTCACGTTTATGAACAACCTTGAGAAATTTTCCCTCTTTCAAAATCCTTATCAATCATTAAATTTAAGAAATTCAGCTTTTAGCAACAATAAACCTTTTGATAAAGAACATGCATAAATTTTCTTATTTGAATAACTGTGTTTTTTTATATGAATATCTAACCATGTATCTGGAAATAATTGATTAACCTAATTCATACGTATGTCATGTAATTATATATGCCTCACTAATGGAATAAAAATATATTTTCTTAGCTTTAAAGGATTTAATCAAAGCAGTACTCCCCTATGAATGAATAGAATGATCCTTCTTCATCTTTGGGCTCTCTGCCAAGATTCCTGAGTATGGCAAAAATAAAATAAGACTGAAGGGTTTAAAATTAGATCTTACCTGTCTCTCTACAAATGCTAATAAAATGGAAAAAAATAACTCACTTGGATGCCAGACTCAGTAAATGTACCAAGATTTTGGGGGCTAAAACAGAGAGAGAGACTGGATGGATTTTGCAGCATGCTTGCTGAGCAGGGGGTTAAATTTTGGAAGCAGGCAGCCAGCATGCTCTGCAGCAGTTTGCAGGTGTAAGGACAGCAACCTTTTGCAGTTTGTGCTCTCAGAAATCTACTGATATTGCTGATACCTTTTAAGAGAATATTGATAAATTCAATAAATTTCTGCTTCCTTAGAGGTTTAGGGCATAAATTAACGCTATGAAGTCCAGAGGTATGAACTGGCTAAAACATCATCTTCACTACACAGGCTCAGGAAAGTATCTATGTCATTGTAACAAATAGTAACAAACCTGATAATGCAGATATTGGTAGTAACTCTTCAGCTTTTGTGGGTTTTGTTCTAAGTGCAGGATGTGAACTAATTGAATAATGAACTTCAATATTAAAAAAAAACAACACTAGTATTCATTGTCACAATATTTTGGGGATTAAAGGGGAGCTCAACAAAAACAGAATAGTGTCAGTGAATTTATTTCAAGGTAAATGGTTGACATGTAGACTTGTGCTTATTAGTTGTGGTTTAATGATTTTTTTTTCCCATGGCAAAGTTGGAAGGCTGATTACAGGTACCATTCCATGCAATGCTAGCGCATAGTACCTTGAGGAGTAGCCAAGAATGGTAGCAAAAAACTACAGGCTTGTTGACTTGTGCAGTGGGTGATTGAGCAAAGTGTGAAGTTATTAGCATGAAATCAAAGCAGACAGATGTTACTTTGAGCCTAGTTTTATTGATCATTAAAAATCTACGTAGTAAATCAACTGTAGAGGTGTTCATTTCTGCCTGCCATGTGGAGATGAAGGCATGCACATTCAGAGAGCCTGAGCAGACTTCTGTGTTACAAAAAAGGGTTTTTTCTAGAGAAGGTACAGCTATGGGTGGGAGAGGCTGGGGATGGCAGCAAGCAGTGCAACACCTACAAAGCCCAGTACCATCAACATTTGGTGACATAGTTAGACCTAAATATATTTGTGTGATTATGTGCATAAACCCATTACACTCAGAGTACACAGACAGATGGGATTAGGTCCACAGGATGTCATTTCAGTTGGATTCATGTTATTTACCCTGCCTCAGTGCAAAAACAGATGAGTACCTTTACAGAATGCTACCCTACTACTCCCATTTTTCACATTATTTGCTTAATGAGAAAAACAGTTTTTTGGGTTTGATGGCTGTAATAGAGATAAGCCTGATTTGCTGCTGCTTTACTAATTACAAAGCAATTGATGTGAAGGTGAACCTGTTGTTTTTTGGAATGACGTAGACACGGGGAAATGGTTTTAGATTAAATCTTTTTCTTTTTTTTTTTAAATTCATAGTAGGAAGAAGTTCCTTCAGTCTCCTGACTCTTCCATCCAAAGAATTACTGGCAAGTACAGCATTGAATGATTCTACTTTTTTCAGATTTTCTTTTAAAAGCTCTTCATACTTTCCATTTCATTACATATGTATTTCAAAAGGGAAATTAAAAGAGAATTATTAGATATTACTTAAGAATTTTCCCTACTGTCAGTTATACTATGCCTACATCCGTTCTAATTTCAGATCATGACATACATGCTAGATAAAATAAAAATTATAGGGCTAAAATGCAAACGAATTACTTTTAAGTCCCTCTCTTTGGCACATAAGCAGACCTCTGGCAAATAGTAGTTCCTTTAATCCTATTTGCGATATTTTTGGTGTACGTAAAAACCTTCTATTTACTGAATTAATGTTAATTCAAATTAATAGTAAAGGATGCTACTTCATTCTTGTGATTGATAATGAGATATAATCTCATCTTCTAGCTTTAGAATAATGGGAAGGCAGCAGTTTAAATCTCTGTAGGACTTTAGCAATTGTGAGCAGTTACCATTTGATGGTCATTCAGCAGCCTGTGTCAGATGAATCAGTGATTTGTAGGGCAGCCTAAACAAGCCTGCAATGCTGCTCTGCCTGTTCTCTATATAAATAGACAGGCCAGATCTCCAGAGATGTCAGTCTGGCACTTCTCACAAGCTTTGCATTTACTTACTATTCATTATTAATTGTTAAGTGCTTGCAGCACACTTGATATTGTAAAAAGTACAAAGATACAGTCCCTGCCTGGAGGAGTTTACTTTAGAAGATAAGCAGAACCAACTCGTTCTTTTCCTGTACAACAAATACAGTTTTCATTGTGTTTTGTTCCAATTCTCTGAAACTTGGAGAATATGGACTTAAAGGCAGGTTACATAACATTTCTTTACTGACTTTCACATTACCCAGTTCAGAGTGAGAGAACTGTCAGAGCATGCTTGGCTATATGCAGTGTGACAGGTTTCACTGTTCCGAACAATTGGTCCCAACTGCTCTTATTTCTTGTTTGAGGTTTCAAACCATTTTTGAAAGCTATCAAATTTCCCGTTAATCTCCTCAGGAGGAGAAAGAACAAATCTCTGAATGGGAAGACAAGTCAGAGTTGATGTATACTGAATAGCAGGAGAGTCATAATATTACTTGGAAAGGCCTCTGACTGGTCTGTGCCCCCCTCTCCATAAGGCAGAAAGTTTTATGATTTTGCTGGGGGGCAAAAGGGGGGAGTTAATAGGTTAGGCAAATGTGCCATTTTCTTGAAAAAAACAAAAAACCAAAACCAAATACACTACCCTGCATTTTATAAATAGAATGTGTATGATTTTATTTGTTTGATTTCCTCTCAGTTAAGAATTAGTACATGACACATTTGGGTTTTTATGTCCATGGCTATACTTGCTCCATCCCATGCATTCCAGAATCTTAAGCACAGTCACCAATTTTTGGAAGGCTTTGTAACTAGCTAAATGTTAAGATTTGTGTGAATGAGGGGGAAATTTTTAACTAAAAGAATAAAAGGGAAGGAAAAACAGGCAAGAAGAAGTAGGTGACTTGAAACATGCAGAGGAAGAGAGAGATATAAAAATATTCTGAAAATAATTACAGATTGAATCACACTTGCTTTTTGATCATGACAAAGCACCTCTGCAACAGATTTTGAGTAGTTCATGTTTTACTTGTATTAGGCTGGTCCATGAATGAGGCAGTTGCTTTAATAGGACAGCAGATTATAATGAGAAAAAAAGGGGAGATTGGAAGCAGTCACTCTGGGGGCTCCTAACTGGAGAGCAGTTGAGGTGCCAGGTCAAAAACAGTGATCTGGAAGACTCCTGGCTTGGCTGCCTGCACGCCCCACTGAAGCTGACCTGTGAGTCAGCACCTGGAGCTTGTCAGGACTATGGGAGCGCTGGCTACAAAAACAGGAACTGTCTTTTAAAAGGGGGGATAGGTGTTCAGAGCTGCTCAACTTCTTCGTGATAAGTATGTAGGAACTTAGTGATCTTCTGATAATATTTTTAGCAGAACAGATACTCCGTGTATACTCCATGTCATAAATATCTTCCATGTTGGTAGTTATTCCTTCTGTTAAATCAAAAATGCCTGGTCACCATCCTTTCATTAAATTCACAAACAGAAGACCTACAGATACCAGTCTCAGAAGAAATTGGTTAAGCACAGTTCAGAAAAATTAATGCACAGCCACTCAGCTCACTATAATTTCACTTTTCATTTCAGCATACTAGATACTCCTCGCTGACATTACAACCCTTTCTGTAACATTCAGACCCTTTCACAGAGGTATTTGAGTCAATGTATCAATAATCTATTATAAAGAATCTAAAAGCATCACAAAATTCAACATATACTTTGCAATAAGTATGGTCCAAGGGGATCTTGACATATTTATATTTGTTTTAAGGAACAGACCAGAAGGAATACCAAGCTAATCCAAGTATAGCTTCTTGCAAAATTTGTCTCGTGGGAGGTGATCAACTGAAAAAAAAACCCAAACAATTGAACTCAGAAAGTACATTAGAATAGGCCACAGAAGCAAATAAGAGGTCTAGGATTGATATTTCAGTCCTAAGCAAATTTAAGCAAAACTAGCTTAGATACTGAATACTCAAGACAACTTCAATATAATGATGGAAACATAGATAATTGAAAGCATTCCCCATGTTTGCAGCTCTTGACTATGTAGTCAGTTTTAAAATTAAGCATTCTGGATACCATCTGAGCACCATAAATGGTATGGAGGAGAATGAATCTTACTTTATTTGTAACCATTTAGACAGAGTACTGAAAGGCAATCAACATCTACAGAATGCTGGAAAAAAAAGAGTTTTGAATTCTTTGAAATGTGGCAATCTGTAAAATTAGGCCTAGGCTTCATTCCAATACACACATATTTTTTTAATTTTTTTAAAATTTTTTTTACATCAAAATGATTAGAGAAAATGACTTCAGGCATGATGGTCCATCAGCTCAAGAATGTTATATTTGCTGATTGAGATTTTTAAGTAACAATAGACTGAGAACTTCTGAAACTTTCTTCACTTTAATTTTCAAGTTGCTGGAATATACAATGCTTCAATCTTTTTGAAAGTAGAAATGTAGATACCAGGCACATTTGAAAGATGAAGAGGTTATTATGATAAACAACATAGCATGCATACATGCTTTCCTCTGGAGACTCTCCTAAACAGAAGCTCACACATACACCTTTATAGCAGCTGCAAAAAATGTCTGTGTTTCTCATCAGTTCATATGTCTCATGATAAAAAGAGTTCCCATTTCCAGTGTATTTCCTATTCTGTGTTATCTGGAGATGGTTTAGACAATTTTATCTCCAAGTCATTGTATACAGGCAAGGAAACCCTAAGAGGTAAGGTCATAGAAATACTTCCCCAGTTCCTATACTACAACATCTGCAGAGACATCAGGCTTTGTAATCATGAGCTGTAATACGTAACCATAGAGTGACGCAGAAATACCTCTCTAGAGGTACCTGGAAAAAGAAAAAAAGGTTTTGCAAAAGCTTATTATATGATAATTCATTGTTAAATGGAATAATTTGCTCAATTTGGAATGTCTGCTCCCAAACATAGTAGGTTCCCAGCTGTACTGATTAAAAGAATTGGTAATGCAAGCAAGTAAGCATATTTCAGTCACTCTCATTACTGAAAACCATTGTGCGCTTTTCTGACAAATTGTAGAAAAAATAATAATGTAAAAGTCATGCTTGTGATGGCTTTAGACTTCAGCCTGCAAATGCAATCCAGAAAGCTAAATGTAGCTGTAGGAGTAGGCAGCTTCATGCAGGTGCACACAAGGAATACCTCAGGACACAATAAACACTTAAATAACAAAACCTTCAAGACACAGATGAAAAGTGAGCCACACTCCTACAGAAAAAGCTATACATGGTTTTATGCAATGTTTTAAATTATTTATTATTATTTTTAAAAAAACAAACAAAAAAAGGGCAATTTTTTAATAACAAAGACATTTTTATTTACCGAAACTAGTACAACTCTAAGGCCTAAATGTTAACATTTTCTACTATGTGATATACTGCATTTTCTTCAGCTATTTATTCTGGTTTAAAAAAAAAATTATTTGGGGAATATATTTTTTTTCCTACTGGAGTTTCAACAGGCCTGATAATGTTTCAGATTAAAGGTTTTTTAATCTTTCTAAACATTATTATTTTGTTAAAATTTAATATTGTGTTCTGCACTGGGCTTGTAGGATTTTGGTTGAAAATTATCTAAACCAACTTTGGTAATTATTTTTCTAGTTATTATTATAAGCTTAAAATCTTGTGGGAGAGTGTAAAATTGTGTCTATAATTATTAGGTATCCCTCCAGTTTCTGTTCAATAAAAAATTAAGATCAGTAGCTCTTGGCACACAATAGCTATGCAGAGCTCCTTGTCTCTGCAGGCAAGAAATCCAAATATGCAAATGATGAATTCGCATCACCACAAAATCCTGCATTACATTGTCTGTTATTCACCATTAATCCAGAGATTGTGTGAATCCTCTTTCTCTAGTAGTTATGCATTTATATCTGATAGACTGAAAAGATATTTGGGAATAGGAGGAAGCTTTTCCCAGGAGCGTGCTGAAGGAATCTTGGAAATGTTCCATAAGCTTGGTGTGTTCTAATGGCTATTCCCAGCCGAAGAAACTAGTGATTCTAAGACTTCAAGCTCCTGTTGAATATGAAGTATTCAAAGCAAGGCAGATAGGCTTTTGAATTAAGGTAAACATTACTGATGTGTTTTAAATCATTAGAGGAACTGTGCTTTGTAGCATGATGGCATCTAGGTAAGAAGACCACCTTTTATACTGTTCTGGGTAGCTTTAGTGTGGCTTCAGGAATTTTTGTCGTACCTCTTGGTTGTGTATTGGACTTGAGGAAATTAAAAAAAAAACAACAAAACAACTTGCTGCTCTTTTGTGACTGCTAGAGTGCATTGAAAACCACTTCAATTAGAATTCAGTTTCGTTGCCAAATTTCACCATCTATTGCTTATGGTGGCAACATCCAAAACAGGTATCAAGTGCTTGTAATACATCCAGAACAATATTTTTGCATATTTTTTCTTAGATTAGAAAAGAACTCTTCTGTTAAAAAATTATTCGTAATGAAAATTTAAAAAATTGAAGCATTAACAAAATAACACAAATACAACTGAAACAGTAAAGCATTATTTAACTCCAAATTACCTGAAGTCTTAGCCACATTATGAATTGCACAGGCCTGCTGCTGCTACTTATTTCCTGTTTCAAATCTCAGTTAAAATATTGCTAAAAGTACAGAAAATACTTTTCTACTATTGTCATCTTAAGAAGCCTCCACATTTTACTTAAGGCAGTTATACCATTCCTAATGAGGTGGCATGCAGTGAGCACAGGCAGGAATGTGACCCCCAAAAGTTTATCAATAGAGATATGTGCTGAAATTACAGTAAAAAAGGGTTTGCGTGTCTCAAAGTATTTTGTCAGAAATTTTAATATAGTCCACAGGTAAACATGTGAATTCACACTCTATTCATGGCACTAACAGTAGTCTTTGTGAAAAGAAAGACAAGCAACACATCATTAGGACAAACAAGAAGAAAAGGAGAGAAACAATATATTATTTTTAATATTCTGAATGCTGTCTGTTGACATATCAAGCATTGACTCCATTTTATTACTGTATATCAAAAGTTGAAATAAATGAGATTAATCAGAGAGAATTTGATGAACAATAGTAATATTCCCTTATTGTTAGCACAATTAACAGCAAGTTTCTGAAAATGTGACATTAAGAACACTGGAGGACTGCCAATCTTACTCCAAATTTATAAATACTAGAAATGACATTTTGAAGAACTATTGATTAGTTACATGAATGTCAGTTCCAAGTGAAATAGTGAAGATCTTTGGATATGAGCAACAAAAAATTAGAGACTAAAGTGCTAATTATGGTTATCAGCCCAAAGACAAATCTTGTGGGATTTTTTTTTAAAAGATCACAGATGTATTTAAAAAGGCAAGTGTAGAAGCATAGTTGTTTTGGGGATTTTTTAAGGCACTAAATATCATGTATTCATTAAACTCTTTGTTTGGATGTAAGAGAACATATTAGATGGGCTACAAGATAGGCTGATAGGTTTTAAAATACTACTGATGAGAAGATATATGAGGGGTATTATTTCTAGGAAAGACCCTCTATGAATAGGTTCTTGATTTGTTCTAATATTTTTGTAAGTTATGCAAACAGTCTGTAATGTTTTTGATAGTAAAGTTTGCAGATGACATGGAGAAAGAACCAGATTAATAAGGTTGCTATTTCAGGGCAAGCTGGGTAGTCTGGTTTAAATATTCAAATTGAAAGTACTATATTTGAATATAGTCAAATGCAAGGTACAACAATTGGGACTTCAGAATATGGGATAAGAAAGTTAATTTTCAAATGAAACGAGAATGAAATATTTAAAAGTCAAAACCACCTCAAAGTGAGTGGTCTGGGAAAAAAGATTTATGTGATACTGCGATGACTGGAATAGAGACCAGCAAGTAGAAGCAGGGACATGAGTGTAGTATGAGTTTGAACACGTTGCACTGATGTAGTTTCTTTAGAATATTCTGCCTTTTGTTTAAGAAGGAGTTTGAAGGTCTATTAACAAATTGTGAGAGAGCCACAAAAGTGTTTTGAGGGACTGGTAATGACTTTTAAACCAAACTTAAGCAACTCAGCTTATGAACTTGCTGAAAAGAATATTGAGAAGCACACATGACTGCTGGAGAAGACACTGCACTAGGACTCCTCAGCTTGTCTGACAATGAAATAATATCTCCTAACAACAAGCACTTGATAGTAGAGGAGTTCACCTTTTAAAATGCAGTTTGTTGTAAATAAGTGTTGGAACAGCTAATACAAAAGGCAGTGGACATAAAACTGGTCTGGGACTTTAATTCAGATTCAGAGCACATCAAATTTAAATTGTTCACTTCCATCATGCAATTTGTTAACTTAGCAATTCCTCTTTTCCCTTCATCTTGAAAGAGGTTTTTGCTATGACTAATAAGAACAGTTCTGCTTTAAGATTTTTATTATAATCAAATTATGTCCTTTAGAGGTCATGAAACAACTCCAAGATGCATAAATTAGTTAGCTATATTCTGTTCATTCTTTTTTCTCTAAATTGCTTTGAAGAAGTATAAATTAGCACTGGAGATTAGATAGTTTTTGGAATATACCTGTAGTCTGAAGGACTAGTGGGAATTAGCCAGCTGTATCTTCCTCATGTCAATTTTAAAGTGGTTTTTGAGCCAGGGGCTAGCGTTGAGATCAGCAGGGAAAGGTTTTCAAGGGCTTTTCCCTTCCTTTCTTCTGCAGCACAGGACACCTCAACACATCTCACCTAGCAATCACTTGCCCATAGAGGCATTTGCTGAAATTCTTTCTCTTCATTCTGTGACCTTTTTCACCAAATTACTTAATTTCCTTCTGATTTCAGTCCAAATAAATAAATTATGGTTGCATTAGAGGAGTAACTGAGCTAAATCCAGTGGAATGAATCTCAGACTAAGCATTCTAGTCCATGAGGCCTGAAGTTCTGTGAAGAAATGTTGCTTATATTTTCCAGCTTTTTTTCTTAAAATCACTTCTTTGTCTGAATATGGCTGTAATTGAGTAAACTCATCAGAGATTAGCATTCCTTTCTATACTGCTGTTGAAAATGCTTAAGATCAGCTCTCAGCAATGGCAGATTGTAACGTATTGCTCCAATTCTAGACTGACATGGCTATTCCACCAGACTCAGAGTAACAAAAAGGGGGGCAGAGGTTGTAGAATGAAAATATCAATATAGCCCCACAAGCAATAGCAGGATAACCCTGCTGTGGCTTAAGGTTAAAGGAGCAGCAATTATGTAATGTTAAAAAGGGAATAAAAAATTACACAATCCTGTTCTCTTAGTCTTCAAGAAGAGAGTAATGAAAGTCCAGTGGAAACCCCACTGTTTCCAGGAAGCTGGTGAATCAAAATAGGAATCCTGGAGGAAGGTTTGAGACTGCAGAGCTGTTGTTATAGACAGAAAGTGCTATTAATGTTTCTGTTCTAATTTCTATTCTAGTCGCATTTGGGGACATGGTTTAGTGGTGAACACAGTGGTGCTTATGTTTAATGGTTGGACTTGATGATCTTAGAGGTCTTTTCCAAGCTTAATGATTCTATGATTCTATTTGAGTAGCACAGAAATCCTGACATGTCTTGTGAGAGAGAGCTCAATCTCTTTCCTAGATGACTCTGTTTAGACCTGGAGCTTTCATGCGGCTTCAGCCATTTGTTCCTGGGCAAAAGAATAGAGAGGTTTGCATTGCTTGATTTCCTTTGCAAGTCCATCTTTAGACAAAGAGAGACCAAAATCTGCATTTTGCCAGGCAATGATTCAAGTTGTGATAGGCATAAATTGAGATAACTGGTTCTGGGAAGAAGATGATCTCTGACAGGACAGTGATAGGCATCCCAGTACTGCACTGTAAGTAATTGAAGAATGAAGAGTGGAGGCATGTCTTTCCCAAGGTCACATTGCCACAGCTTCCAATAAAAATTAAAAACTGTTAGAGAAGTAAATATAATGATGGAAAGAATTTTGCCTCATTTAGGTCCCATAAACAGTAGAATTTGTGGAATTCACCTGAGGTGACCTGGAAAAAACAGGAAGAGAAAATTATTTTCCCTTACTGACCTCTAAGAACCTTGTGATTGTAGTTTATATAGCTGAATCTTGAAGAATGATCCACTAGGAGTGATTGAGAAAGGGGGAACTTCTGGAAGAGATTGATCTGAGATCTCATTGTTTTACACCGTGAAATCAGTTTGAAAGAGATTATCATGAAGACCTAATATCATTTAATGACAAGGCATTTTATGCACTGCTTAGGTTGGTTTTGTTTGTTGGGGGTTTTTTTAACTCTGCCTGAAAGCAAGCCACAGTGACTTACAAGGACATTCAGTTTACTTTCTCACATAAGGGAAGGAAAAAGAGACAGCTATGTCAAAAAGATGAGCAAGATAAGCAAATATTATGCAGACTATCATGTCTCTTTGTCCTGTAAGCTTCAAAATACTATTGCTGATTATGCAATTATTGTGTTAATTGATTGGTTTTAGTTGAGAGGTTACTTAAATGAAAGATCAATTAATAGTGGCCAAAATAATACTTATTCTGACAGGTAAAATAAGTGTTTTTAAAACAAGGCATTCTAGAATTCACTAGAACTTTCTTTGGGCAACATAGTATTCATATATTTTTAAGGCTTTTCTGCAGTGCTTCTAAGCTCAACATTAGACACAGCAGCACTTAAAGTGTAAGTGAAACGTGGATGCAAATCTGAGTCTATAAAGAGCGTTGGCAAGGATGTATCTTGCTATGTAAATAAATAATAACTGGTTATCAGTCAGCAAAGGACTGAAGAACCTCAGAACCTGCAGGATATAACTGACAGCCCCTGAATCCTCCTGCTCTGCAAGGGACTACCCTCAACTCACAAAGATTTGGGACATCTGGTGTGTTGGACCACTGTGTCTTTCAGTGCTGAACGAAGGTTTTATGTTTATGTCAAAGGTATTGACCTGAAAGACTTGTCTCATTCTTACTAGTCTTTATCTTTGGGTTGGTGAAGGAGAAACAAAGAATAACCATGCCCTGACCTAGATACCTGTGCACCATCCATATTTAACTCTGCATAGTGTGAAGGCTGAACAGTATTTTGCCTTTGAGTGCTTCTAGTGTGCAAGGTCAAAATTTGGATGTGGAATACATAACCTGAAGAGCTTAGATTACTTCTCAGTAAGTCCTTTGTGGAAAACAGCTACAAATGCTAGAGGCCTGAAAAATTGCCAGAGACACAAGCTTCTAGAGAAGCCCTCCTGTTGAGTCACAAGGTGCTTTCTAAACTCCTCCTCTAAAAAAGGAGCCTAGGTGCAGCTGGATCCAACCTCAGACCCAGACTTTGTCAATAGTTTAAATACAACTTTGCCCCGCAGGATTAAAAATGGCAAACTGGGTGTATGTATATAAAATGAATTATTTATTATGAAAAATCATCAGACAAAATATCTTCATCAGAATTATTTACTACACAGCATAAAAGCTAAAACTACTAGTAGTGTATAGTATAGTGCACTATATTAAAGCAATTATATTGAAGTAAGCAAAAAAACCCAATAATTAATTAGAGATCAATGTAACTCACCATACTAACACTTGCAGGCAGTTCTCTTTCACTCAACTTCAAGAAGTATCCTTGAAGGAGTGTCCCTGCTTCAGGGGAGAAACTCCACACACTCCAAGAAATGGCATGTTAGAAGAATCTAATCGAATGAATGTGGACTGGGCTTCTATAGTATAAAATGATAAGACTGTGAGTTAGATGTCTCCAGGTCAGCTTAGCAGCTTATCTCCCAAATCTTTACCTCGCTACAGGATGTTGACTTGGGGTTGATGTGTCAGACTATAGTTTTATGCTGTGGTTTAGCATAATTCAACACCAAAAGCAGCACTTGGAATCCCCTCCCAGCCCACCACTGATAGATTTACAAGCAGGGCATTGTCCTATGGAGTTGCTTGACCACGTTCCAGGATGAAGAACCCTGCCACAAGAACTAAATCCAAATTCTTGCCCCCACCCCCTGAGTACTATAGGCATTTCAAAGACTTGAAAAGAGATTAAAACCTAATGAGGGCTAAATACAGTTTGTTTGACCAGTCTAGGTCTATATCAACTAAAGAAAGACAAAAATAAGCTACTTGAATCCAGAATGAAATTGAAGCGATGAATTTATGCCTTTTAGCTAAAAGTCAGTACTGACTGTATCTTCATGTGTTGCTAGAGGGGATTACCAGTCTCGCAAACTTGTTCATTGCAGTAGGTCTTACAAGATTTTTTTTTTCACCAGTTCTGCATCTGTGTTAAATCAATATCACAAATGATGTATGCTGTGGGCTACTTAGGAGGGGTTGGGGGGGGGAGAAAAAAAAAAAAAGGCACCTTATGGCTTTTAGTGCTAATGGTACATTCATTATGCTGAACCATAAATCTGTTTTGCCTGGTACTGTTCTTAGGCATCAATAACCCATGGCTTGCAGTTCAAGGTACTACCACTACAATTTCTAGAAATGTTCTGGTGGGTGACTTATGACTTTATCTCCAAAACTAAGTGTGGTTTTTTTTTTTGCTCTTCAGCTCATAAGAGCTAGTTTAGCAAGATGCTGAAAATAATTAAACTCTAAATTCAACATTCTGGAATCACTGACAGATGAAAATTCAACAGTAAAGCCTGCCAGTACTAATTATTTTCAGTTGATAAAGATCATTCATTTACTCAAAATAAATAGACATATTTATCAAATGGTTAATTAACTGCTTTTTCATCTTAACTTTTTTCTTTCCTCTATTTTTGCCATTCTCTTTTAGTATTAATATGCAAAACAGCAGATGTTTTCTTATGAGATAAGTACGAAAATAGTGGCTTGGCACTCTTAGAGGTACAATAGGCAACCCTCTAAATCTTACAAAAAATCTGGGAAAGAAATTAAAAAGACTGTTGTTGCTAGTTTTATTGTGGAGGAAAAGATGTCAAAGAGAAGTGAAAGACCAGTCCATGAATATTAAGATTACCTTGACCTATTCAATGTTCATAGTTCAATTGTAAAAAGATTTTATGCTTAATTGGATTATAATTTTTCAGTTATTTTTTAGGATAATGTATATTGCTGTATGTCAGGAACTGGATGTGAGTACAAAATCAGTGATACTTATCTGTGGAGTATCCACTGAATTTGAGAATTCAGTGTTCATCTATCATTGCTGAAATAAGTCATCTTTTGGAGGAAAATCAGGGACCTTCTTGTAAGTATGTAGAATATTAAATATTGTGAAATACTAAGGAAAGGAAACTTGAAAACACTGACACATCTTAACCATACATCTAAACCATATGATTTCAGATGTTTGGAAATATAAATACTTTTAGAATGCTCTTTAATTCAGTTGCAACTTCGATAAGGTATCATCTAAGAGTAAAAGAATATTTAGAAATATACTTCTGCCTATTTGAATATTGGCATCAATCAGAAGCCAGGAAGTTTAGTCAACTAAGGGAGAAGAATATTCCTCTTTGACTAGTCATCCAGTGATCTTCGTTGTGATATGACTGAGTCAAATAATAAAAAATATATGTAAACTGAGGTCTTGAGCTGTCAGACAATACTTAAAAATCAAAACCTTTTGCTACCTGTTTCAAAAAGCAGTTATGTGGTATGCATTTATTGGTTTTGCTTACAGAAGTAGCACATGCAAAGTCTTCAGAGGGAGTAAAGGACTCCTCTATGGAATCCCCCTCCTTCACCATTTATATGAGTATGTGTTATCAGGTCTGAATACAAGGATTTATTTTTTGAAGACTTTGAGCCACTGTTTACACATTTCAGCATGAATCAATTGTGCAGGTTGTTCAGGAACACAAGGGATAAATTATTTTGAGAAAAGAAAGAAAGGTCAGAGAAGGATGGAAAAAACCCAAAAACCTGTACCTCAAGATATCGTAGTTCTCTCTCCAGTCAGTGATACCAGAACATTTTAATGTTTTAGCAGATCCCAAATGGAATCTAGCTTAGTATGAGCTAACCTCAAGTAATGATTTATTTATGTGCAAGGCATCTTAAGAGCAAGGTGTCTAAAAAAAATTGTCCTGTTTACTCAAGGTTGTTGGCAAGAGTAGTGTCTATGAGATACTGCTTCCTTCATTTCACCATGGAATAGAAAAGACCTTATTGAAATAAACTCAGCCAGTAAGGATAATTTAGTGATAAACATTGTAAACTTCTACTGCCAGATTTTCCATAAAAGAAAAATTCAAAAACTTTTTTCATAGGCTTACAGTCTTCCATAAAAAAATGATTGGCATTAGCTTCATAACACATGTGTAGGAGAAGAACTCCACATTAAACCCCCAAATATGCCTATTTTCATCTCTCTCCTTGTGCGAAGGGGTCGTCTAGTCCATTCTTCTTTTCCAATCAGCAGCTTTGTTCTACAGTTGTTTGCAAAAAAATACAATTTTTAAAAGACATTTTTTCAAACTGCATTTACTTTTTTTACTTTGACAGAAATCTTTCTGTCTGCTGGGTATCAGAATAATTAATTTGCTGGTTGAGTGTGATATAAGCTTGACTTATTTTCTTACCGCTGTCAAGCAGTGGACATTACTACTCACATTACCAGTGCAGCTGGCTCAGAAGTGGTCTTTTGCTGAGAGTCCTACACGTCAGCAATTTCTGTATCAATTTGTGTTAAGATAATCTTGAGTTGCCAGGAGATCAGGCCAAGTTCATGTACAGGAAAAATGCTTATAAGAATTATTGTAAACTGAAAAGTTCTGTGGCTTAATGGAAGAGCAAGGTGGCTAATACCTAAGAGAAGTAAACAATTTTTATACTCCAGGCAAAAGTTATGGCTCTCAGGTGTATTTTGAACAACAATAGCTCAATGTTTGTAAATTTTTACATTGTGTTTACGTATCCTCATGACAACAGACTTTGATGAGGCAGTCATTGTTCTGCAATTGGGTATACAGTTTATAGGGAGTATAATAGAAAAGAAGACTGGAAAAGCTTTGAAGGAATATCTAGTTCATCATTTTGCCCAAAGATGGAATCAGCTGCATCAAACTTAGACAAATTTGCCTGAACTGTAACATCAAGCAAACTGTATATTGCCTTTGCAACGTTGGTAGTCAAGTTTGCTAAAATGTCAAGGTGACATTTTCTGCTCAATCTCTGTGTGTTGGGTTGGTTTACCTGTAGTTTACTTATGAACTTTCTTTATTTTTCTATCTGATGCAGTCAACTTTTGGTTATCTATAGGCAGATTGCCCTGGTGCTGTATTAACAGTGCCATGGTTGTGGAGGTATCTGAGCTTGCTTTAGGTGAGTAGTTTGGCTGCTTTGCTGTTTGAAGTGCCGTGATCAACAGAATTACTAAGTTTTTGCAACTTAATTAAACTTTTGTCGTATGCTTTCATAGCCTAATAGAGGTCATGAGATTTTCAACTCTTGATTAACCCAGGTCGAGTATGTAAAAAGATTTTTTCTAAAGCAAGTAATCTCATTTAACTCTTGAAACACCAAAAGTAGAGGTTGGTACATATAGATTAAATAGAGATTTCTCATTAACAGTCCACACCAATATGTGAAAAAAATAAATGCACCAAGGTATTTTTAATGTTATTTTTTGAAGTGGTGTAAATAAATAGTGAAGATTGGGGAAAAAGTTACTGATTTCAAATACAGCAATAATTGTTTTAAAAAATCATTCTCAAATTATATTTCCTTTACACTTGTTTTGTTTCTACGTTATACTTAACTTAGGATATACTAGCTGTGGGTCTTATTAGGTATCTGCCTTTTATATCAAATGCTTCTGATATTTTTCCTTTTTTTTTTGCCTTTTTTTAAAATACTCAAAAAAACAAAAAGGAAAGCATTTAACAAGGGACAAGGACAATATATATTTCAAAAACCAGGGACAATAAAGTATTTTTTTAACTGATTGAATTTGATAGAAAATTCATTGTATGGTTACCTTTAAAAAAAACTAATAGTTTAAATGGATTTTGTAAACAAGAAATTGGATTATTTCTATCCCTTTCACATTCACCTTGATTTTCCCATTTAAGATCAGAGCATGAGTCATGTTTACTCAGCTAATGACATAACTAAGAATAATAGTCCCTGTACCTAACCTGACTCCTGTAAAACCCAGTCAGTGTTCCACCTTGAGACTAAAACTTTTCGTGACTTGTCTTTTAATTTTACCACAGGATTTTGTGTCCAGTTGCATTTCCTCTTGATTATGCCTAATCAAACTGTCTCAAACAGAACTAGAAAACTTCACATGCCCCATCTTAGTGAAACCTTTGCCTTCTTTTGTAAGGAGAAACTCTATCAATCAAAATATTCATTCAAGAATAGTTTGTATATGCATTATCAGTATTTAAGGCTCTTTACTTACTATTGAAGTATTAAAATTAAACAAAATATGAAATACAAGTAATATGAAGTAATTTTAATTAATATAAAGTGCTTTTTGTAAACAAGGTCGTGTAGGTTTCTAATAGCTGGCTAAGCCTGCATTCTTGTTTCTCCTGTTGTGCCCTACACAGAGGAAGTGCTGATATGACCCAAACAATAATAAGCTAAGAAATGTACCAATGCTTCTCTAAAAAAAAAAAAAAAGGCGAAGAAATACCAGAAATGACTGTATACATCTTCACAACAGGAATATATCTTACCCATCATTTTCTTGAAAAATAAAATCTTTGTAATACAAGCACCTTAACCTCTGTAACACCGTGTAAAGCAGGTAAAAAATGGTTATTTTCCAGAAACTAACCTTCATGCAGTAAGATTTATTTGAGGAAATAACACTTTCCTTTGGAAATTAATCCCAGATTTTATCTTATACCATTGCTTTTCTTCTACTCACCACAGTAAGACATAGACAAATGTATGCAGGAGCAGTCTGTCTCTCCTTCCTTGCTTTGCCTTGCTGTTGCTCTCCTATCAGCTGTGGCTGTGCAGTCCTGCAGACACAGTGTGATGGGAACTCTGCTGCCTGGAGAGCAGGTACAGCTGCAGCTTTAGTGCTTGCTGTCTGCCTCACATTTGTAACACCCTCGCTCCTTCCGGTCATTCGTTCCAGGGGAGGAATGACACCAGCATTTCTGAGCTGTTCTTGTGTTTTCTCCCAGAACAGTCAGGGAAAGCAGACTTCGTGATCTCCATGCTAACTACCAGCCTGCCTGCTGCCAGTTCTCCCTACTTCTGCCAGTGATGACATTCAGCTTGCTCCTCCACACAGGATACAGCACTGATTCCTCATTATGTAAGGCAGTCTAGGTCAAGTGTAGGAGAGACACTGCTGGCCTGGGCAAGCTAGTGGGTTGCTCCCTCAGCTTCATGGGGTCTGGAAGCTGGATCCTGATCTTTGCTACATCTTCTTGGGTGAGTGTTTTTGCATGATTTAAATGGTTACTGTGCTGTTTTTCAATGCAGATTGCTGTCAGCCATGCTGTGAACTGCAGAGATAATTTGCTAGGTGAAACCAGCTCTGTCAGCATGATTGAATTAACAGAGTAGAACTTCTTCTGGGCATCTCAGCGTTAAGACACTTTATAAATAAATAAATCATAAATTGGGTTTGTTTAACAAACATCTTTTCTAACCATATTGGGATTAGTGTTAATTTGACTGATTAAGCAGTGAATTAAATCCATTTACTTGAAGATGGTGTGGGAAAACGTTATTGGATATTGCTATTAGCTCTGAGAGGTTTACTGCAGTTCTTGGCTGTTGCATTGTTTTGGTCTTGCAAATTACAAATATGCTTCTTTTATTAAACTAAACAAAATAAACAAAAAGGTATTTAATTTTCTTCTAGTCTGTGGTTATTTTCTGAAGTAGCCATTAAATTCAGGATGCTATTTGCTATTTACTGCATGAATTTGTGAATCAAATGCTTCTGAGATATGTAAGGTGAATACTGCAGATAAAATTACATTTAGTGACTGCTCTGCAGAATGCTGGAACAGTGCATGTGAGCTAGATTTGTATGAGAGGGTAGCTTTTTTTCATGCACCATGTAGAATTCAAAGACATTTTTTGGATTTAAATCCTTCTGCAAATCAGTCTATAACAAAGTATAGAACAGGTTTGTCCTTAAACGAATTATACATGGTGGGTATTGCCAGGTGCTGGAATGTCTGATTATACTGGAATGCAGCAGAAAAGGCCTTGGAAAGTAACAGCATAACACTGATACTGCAGTATCATGTAGGGAATTTCAACAAGGCTAGCTTCCTTGCTAAGGAAAATTACTGCCTAATAAATCTGAAAATACTTTTAATGCATTTGCAAGATTAATTGGAACACTTGTCTTTATGTGCAGTACCTTGGACAGCAACTTTTTTGTTCTGTGGTACTGTGACTCTCCTTCATGGGAGTCAGCAATTTGTAAAAATTAAATAACACAAATTTAAGATACATTAATAAATTCAAAAACACAGGGAAACTTAAAAAAAAAGGGGGGGGGAGAGAAACTTTGGACAGCATTATATTTGACAGCTTACTACCATTTAATTTACTTTCATTTAATATTAACTTAAAAATAGTGGTGTTTGTATTGAATTATGTTAATGAGTGTCAAAACAGAAAATTAAACATGCAAAATTATTGTCTATTTACAATATGGCATTTATAGAATTTTCATGTCCAATAGGTAACTGCTCACTTTAAGAGTAAGTACCAGGGTCCCTTCCTTAAGTCAAAATAAGATTGGATATTAATATAAGTTTATGAATTAATATCAGATTAAAACTAATTTTGATGGAAAGAATGGAAGCCTTTTAAATGTGATTTTCCTCCCCACAGGAAATTAGCTGTTCTTCACATTGTTCTAGAAATAACTGATAGAATTTAATTTCAGCACTTTTTCTGAAGTGAGATGTTTTATCATTTTCTTATAATCTTTGAAAACTCTCTTTCTCTGGAAAAGAACTGCCAAGCAGTCAATTGGCCTTACCTTACCAGTTACTAATTTACTTTTTTTTTCAAATGACAGTCATATAAACCTGTGCTGTGATTCAGGAGAAATACCAGGCTGGTGCCTTCATTAATTACATCGTGAAAGTTAGGATCAAGAAAATGTAACTAATTTTTGGTATCTCGATAACACCTTTGTTGCAATGCAGTACATTACATTGTATAACATTTTATAGATACCTTTTCATGTTTCAAAATACAAAAGTATGTCTTTCAAACAAATAATAGAATAATATAGAACTTAGAACAAAACTGCTAGGTACCATGCATTATTGTAATGATGTGCTTCACATTCTTTGTTTCTTGCTGCATGAGGTGTTCTAAAATAGTTACGCTATTATATATGAGTACACTGTGTTCCATCCCATCTCAAGTGTGGGTGCTTGAAGTATTTTCTTACAGACTCAAGGAGTATTAATAACCTATCTACTCAATTAGAAGAAAAAAAATACTGTCTTTAAATGTATAGTGATTTTCTGGAAGTGTTATTTTTATTTTTTGCATCATGGTTCACAGCAGGGCACGCACAGTACTTCTGAGCACAGCAAGCTCAGATATTACAGTAGGATAGAAAGTGTTAGAAAATGGTGTTTCCTATGTGTATTTATATATCCTATGTTCTGGTGTATCACTTTGGGTCTGAGAAATTGAATCTAAGCAGTAAAGTATGTTTTGAACCCACTACAATGTAGAATGACCCTTAATGGTCAGTGCCTCCTCCTGTTATTTTTCTGTGATTTAGTGGAATTGTCCAATCCGCTACATCATTAACTTGCTTTCAATGTTCTGTATATTTCCTCAAATCACAATCTGCAACTTGAGTTTCTGACAAACTTTTCACTTTTCCTCACAGCACTAGAGTTTTCTGTACTGCAAGGGGGTTACTTTGTTCTCTTCATAGTCATGGAAATGACACTAAAACTGAGAAGCATGGAAGCAATATGAAAGTGTGTGAAATAGGTTATTTTTGAAGAGTTTTTCTAGCATAAACAATGGTAAGACCAGTTTTTGTAATTCATAATGTAAAAAAGTATAGCAGTACACAGTAGACTATTATTTTCTATAAAGGTATTTATATCTCAGATTTTATCTGCCTATTTTGAGTAGTTGAGTGATGATAATCATATGCTAAGTTAGTGCTAAATTGGAAGACTACAAAGATCTGCATTTTAGTTTATCTCATGTAACATCTGAATGTAAGACTGTAATAGTAAAATTGTCAAGCTTTCCAGGTAAGTTTGGGCTCACAAATGCAGATCTTTCCTTGTCCAGAACGGCTAATTTTTATTTGCATCTAGTACACAAAAACATTCCAAATGTGATAAAAATCTATTGCTTTAGAAATGGGCTTTGTCTGTTCTTAAGATATCTGTTTAGAAGCTGGCAGATGTGCTCTGTTCCCTGTGCAAAAAGTTAATATTCTTTTTGTTCAGAGGTTTTCCTTACTTTCCTTGAAACTGGCTGGATGAAATCTTCTGTTCTGTGTTGCTACAGTTCATCTATTTTTACAGGTTCTGGTTTTCCATTATTATATTTTTCCACCCTTAACTACCTGTATAGCACTTCTGTGACTGCAGTACAATTGGTTCACAAGTTTAGAAGGAGAAAATGTCCCCTGGATTATCATGTTCACCTGCTTGTCCATGGAGGAAGTTGGTTGGCTCATCCTTTATATATTAGATGAAGTACTCCATTAGCTGTTTTCCACACCCACTGTAATTCATAAAATTCATTCCTAGAACACTAGAAAGAGATACTGTAAGGAATCAAGGGAGATTTCTTAATGTTTTGATAAATAAAATATATCTCAGACACTGCCATTAAATATATATATATATTTATTGCTGTTAACACTTTAATCTTTTTGTGTATGTAGAACATACTATTCTGCATTGTTGCTTATGTGGTTTACAGCCATCTCAGCTTCTAAGGTTAATTTTAAAGGTTTCTCTAGATTGTACACAACTTTGTTTGCACCAAAAATGCTGAAGCAGGACAGTGACAAAAAGGACTACATTCTCTTTTTTCTCCAGTTGCAGTTCATTATAGGTTCCATTCAGAAAGGGAATTGTGTTGCAGAGGGTCACCTGGAGAACTTCCAGATGAATCCTTTCATGTGCTGCAGAAAAACAGTATCTCACAATGCTTAGTGATCTCTAAGGCTCTTGAGCCAAAAACTTAGTGGGATGTTCTTCACCAGTGCTCTTAAATATTTACAGAGTATTTCAGAGGTAGAACCAAGAGTAGGACTGGTCAAAATTTATATGAGGGCAAGTGAACCATAGATCTCTGTTAATGCAAAGTTACCAGGTCTGCAGAATCTGAAATCTGCAAGACTGCAAGCTCATGGCTGCAATGGAAAGTTTGCCTGGCAACTGTGTCCTTGCTCTGCAGGGCATAGAGGGGTTCTCCTTTGGGCCTGTTGGATGGTTGCTTCAGCCCTTGCCCATTAAGATGATTTATGCTTGGGCATTCAGGGAGGGAGTTGTCACCACACTTGCAGGAAGAAGTGCTCAAAAATTTCCAAACTAAATGCAATTTAATTTGCAAACTAAATGCTGTTTATTTAGAGACAGCAAAAAAAGCAAGTTGGATTTTGGGGAGGAGAGGGGAGGGAGACGACTCATTAGACAGTGTTTTATTTACTAACTTTCCCTGTATCTTAGAATCGGAGAAACTGTGATTGAGAAACCTTTTTTGTTTTCTTCAGTTGTGGTGCAATGTATAAGTTTAAAATATTAAATATATAAGAATTCATGAGATATAGCTCTTTAGCAGTTGGAAAGAAGTTGGTGTTATGTTGATGAAGTCTTCTCTCTGAAACCCCATATGAGATGACAGTCCAGTTCAAGAAGCCACCAAAGGAGCTTGTTAAGATAACCAGAGACCCTATCCATTTTCCTGACAATATAAGCTGCTGGAGTGAATTTGAGCACCTGGTTTTACCACTGTGACCAGTGAAATCTGAGACATGAGAAATGCTGCTCAAAAAAAAAGCTTTTGTATTCTGTTTATTATACTTGGAGTTTTCTCAAAGTCAGTGGTCATATTAAGCATCCTATGCTGAACCTCTACTGATGCTTAAAGCAGGATATCTTAGTTCATTCATTCCTGGTTTACTGTTTAATTTTGTGTTGTTTGTTTCATTTCAAAGTGCAATGTTTTAAAGGAGCTATGGCTGTAACATGTCACACATGCCCAGATTATAGCAAAGACTGGAGGAACTCATATTAAAACTTCAAGCTGAGAAGCAAGTATTCTACCTTTTATCTGAGTCTGTGTTTATAAACACCAGAAAATGCAGCATTTCCAGAAACATCCTCCATTAACAGACAAATTTCTGTGAGTGATCATTTGGCACCAGCAATAGTATCTGAACATCCGTTTAGTATTTAAAATTTTTAGGATGATTCTGAGTCAGGTGTGTTACTAGTGCTACAAGATAATTTCTCACTTGCAAATGCTCTTCATGACCCCAAAGAATTTTGCAAATATATGAGAAAAAGACAAATCAGCCTTTAGAATTATACCTAAGAAAGCATGACACAGTTGAAGAGTGTGTTACCAGCTAATAATAACAAGATAATGGTTTAAAGAAAGCTCTTTCTACTTGAAGGTCATAGACTTGAACTGCGTTGGGCTAATGGGGACCTGTCTGAGCAGCCTACCAGTAGTGCCATCAGAAAAGCTAAATTCAAAACTGGTGATCATGACAGCAGTGAAAGATGAAAGCATGGGAAGCCGTTCTAAATCAGACCTCAGGCGTATTCAGAGGAGACAGGTTGCATGATTGTGTCCAGTTTGGTCTTGCCCTTTGTGTGTCAGCATTTGAGTACTAGTATTATGGTATATTTTATTATGGTTTATACTATTATGGTGTATTTTAACTAAGTATTTAGTGTCATAAGCTTGCTTACTGTGTCCTTTTAATCACTGCAGTATTTGAAGAGAAAATATTTTAAATTTTGTGCGATTAGATTTCATTGTTAGAACAATTGTTCATAGCATTCTGTATTGATAAATGCCTGAAAATTAGGTGTTATACTGAGAGATTCCAAGTACTTCTTGTGAAGGGACAAGCATGTCAGGTGGGAGGTGGAGAAATTCACATTCACACAGTTTGGATTCAAGGAAAATTTAAGCAGTCAAATTCTCATGATGTAAAAATGTTAGAAAAAATCTATATCAGAACAATACTGGAATTGACTCTAAGGCATTAAGTTCATTAAAGCTGCCTGGGGTCACTGAATCAGAGGCTAATGTTAAGTATATTTTATATCATAGATTGTAGCCTTATTGCATGCAGGTATGAATTAGGTTTGTTTTCTTCTGTCTTTACATGCAGAAATGGTATTAAACAATTAAATAAATGCAGTATTACTTTTAACCCTTCCTCCGTGCATCTCTTACCTTCCCAGTCACTGTCCACTTCCTTCCTTTCCTACCGTACTGCACCCACCCCCTCCAGCATGGTGGACACTGGGGTTTTCAGAAGTGTTTGCTCATGGTCATCCCGACTTTTTTCTTTGTTTTGTTTTTGTTTTGTTTTGTTTTTTTTGCCACAAAGCAAAATGAGAAATATATAATGCCATCTGATTCAGCTCAAACTGAGGCTGAGCCAATGCAGATGGAGTTCATTGTGTTAGCAGTTACTGTTACTTAGCAGGCTGAATTTTAAAAAGGAGCATTTTTTTGTCTAGGTTCCAGATTTGGCTGCGCAGCTGCCATCTGAATACAGGGAATGTATAGAGCTGATGTGGCAGTCGTGTACCAGGAGCCCTGATTAGCAGCGCAGTCTGTAATAGATGGACACGTCACGGGACTCGGGCACAGCAACCCTTTTTCTTTTTTTGTGATTGAACCCATGACTGATGGTGTTGAATCTATCACCACTACTCAGTGGGGAGGTGTAAAATGAGACAGAGGACAGGTAACATTTAGCTGTGGCATGCCAGGGGCTGACCTGGAAAGGTGTCTAGTGCTTTTGTAATGGCCGGCACTTACCCAAAGTATTTCCTTCGCACGATTCAGAGACAAGTAATTAACAGAAAAGAAATGAAGGTTACTGAAATCTGTAGCTTATTTAACGCTGGATAAAGAAATATACTTCTCAGCGCAACCCCTGCCCTTTGTTCCTCGCTGAAGGAAAACGGGGTTGCAGATTTTCAGACTCGTTTAAGTCAGAAAATCACCTAAAAAGCGATCTTTTAACAGCCAGTTCTTTGTTTTTGCCAATAGATGGGGCTGTCCTTTAAGGTGATGGCTTGGTGTCTTCCCCCCCCCCCCCTTTTTTTTTTTTTCTCCCCCCCCCTTGTCCTTTTTCCCCCCCCCCCCCCCCCCCCCCCCCCCCTTTTTTTTCCTGCTATTTGCTGATTTGTGTTAGGTGCCATAGAATGAGCCTTAGAACAGGAAGCCGAGAATGAAGCAGAGAAGATACTGCAGAGGTCTTTTTTTTTTTCCCTTCTCGATGAGAATGCAGCAATTTATAAACACTTTGTAATCTTTTGCAACTGAGGATCTGAACAAGTTTGTTAGCATTTCAAGCTTTTCGTTATGACTATCTCTTGGTGTTTCTTTAATTTTTGTTTTCTTCATGATGCTTTTGAAATTCCCATTTTATCAGGTAAGCCAGCAGGATGTGAAATCCTAGACCTTAGTGCATTGATGTGAGCTGTTGGCATGGATCCCCCCCACCCCCCACCTTTTTTTCTTTTTTTAAATAATTTCTGAATGCTTCCTTTATAGTTATTGTTAAGCATATAATTAAGGAGAAGATAAAATTTTGGTGTTTTTAAAAATTTTTCAAAAGCTGCAGTCAGTTCTTTTTGGCATCACAGCATTTTGTTACATTTGTAGGATTTCAGCGGCCTTGTATTTTTGGGTGTTTGCCAGTTTGTTGGGGGGTGATTTTGTTTAAATTATTATTAAGTATTTTACCTGAACTGTTTAGAAGGTAAAAGAGGTCATGTTATTCCTTCACATGGAAAACACATTAAGGGCTAAAGCAAGCATTCCAGGAGTGTGCAGTTTTCCTTCCCGTAGAGAAGCTCTGCTTTAAGGTTAAATGCTTCACAGGAATGTTTTACCAAAGGAAGAAAGGCATCCCTCTCCTTTATCTCTCTTGCCCTCTGACCTATGTCTTTCTGATCAGGTACACTGCTAGAAGCTCTTATTTTCATTTACATGCTGACCAGAACTGGTTGTAATGCTGTAGATATAACTCGGTTCATAATCTGAACCGTCTTGCTTTTTCAAACAGCACAAGAAATTTGCCAGGTGGACATCAACCTATTTCAGCGTCTTTTCTAAAATGGATTTCTCCTCTGCTGCTTGTCTGAGGTATGTGCTTAAAAGAATCCCACTGAAATAATTTACCTGGGATTGGAGTGTTCAAGCCACCTATCTTTCATCTCCACTTTGAAAAAGGTGTTACTCATTCAGCAGTATTTGAAAATGGATTGGTGTTTTCTATCGCTATTGAAAGCCTGGTCAATTGTACTTTTATTGGCTGATGTTAGTGTTGCATGCTTGAAGTGCACCTACTTTTCTATTATGTTTTTCAGGCTTGACCGAGGTGCTAATATAAAGTATAAAGGAAAAAAGACTGTTCTAAAAATGACTCTGAGATCTAAAGTAAAACAATAACAGGATGATTGCTGTCAAGACTGACACCCTGATAGTTTATTCTGTTGAGCCTGGTTTGCGTGATCTTGAATATTTGCTAAAGTATTTAGACACAGGAAAGCAACTTAAAGACAAGCAACCTCAAACTGGTTGTCCTCAGTTTGCCAGAAAGTTTTCATTATTTTAAGGGAAGTATCAAGAGCAGGGAGGGGGGGAGCGACACAGGGAATTAAGGGAATTAAGAGCTTGCATAAAGCATAGTCTAATCAGTACAATTCTAGTGATATTCTAGGAAAACAACAACAATTTGCATATCATCTTGTACCAGAAATAATAGTCTGACTATGATGACTTTTAGGAAAATTATATAGATAAATATATATCATGAAATCATGTATCCTGTCAGCTGTTTGAAACAATAATTTATATTGGGGCAAGGGTAGTTTATTATCGATCACTGAAATCTATGTTGAAATTGTCATATTAGAACCTAAACTTGCTTTGAAGTTTCAGAAATTGTGAATGTCAACAACTGAGATAGCTGGGAAGCTAAAATTAATTACATATTATTTCATTCTTAAAATGAAGGTGGCCTTGAGCTAGAAAATCTTCAGGATGTCTATGAATATGACTCTTCAATGCACTACCCCAACGCCAAACAGTTTAAAGGACAGCTGGTTGTTGACATAAAGGATGGCATCACTGCTGCTATCCATATTACACTACATCCTTCCAACATGTGAATTCTACTGTTAGAGTTTTGTACATTAATATGAGAACCCAAAATATTTAAGAGACAAACCCACAAAGCTTAGCATTGAATTTTGTCCCTTAAATGATATTTTATAAATCCTTCTCTCTGATTTTTGGCTACCTGAAACTGAAGAACTAAGAACGGAGATTGAACGTTCTCCTGCTTTTGGTTATGAGAAATATTCTGGTAATAATCAGGAGAAGATTCTTTGCAATTTTTTTTTTTAAGGGGCGGAAAGCTTGATCTTATTTGTGTGTGTGCATTTAGAACTGTGATACTCTTCTGGATAAATGTCTTTCCTTTCATCTTATTATTAAGTTTCTAAACTCCAGTGCCAGCTCACCTGTGGAAAAACTTATTGGGTCTTTTGGGCTAAATATCATGAAGAGAATTGATGATTGTTTTCCAGTAACAGGAACATATTCTACCTTCTTTTTCTCCATTGATAACAGTTGATATATGTAGGAGGCAGTGGGATTCCACAAGCCAAAATGACTACAGCAGAAGACAAACCAAATTAAAAATTGAACAATAGATATTCCCACTTGTAAGCTGAGACAACCAATGTTATGGTGACAGTTTGACATACTAGACAAGGAATACCATGAGGCTTTTTTTAGCATAATATTTGAGAGCACTTAAGAGATCACATTGCTCCAGGAGAAAAAAAGTCCTGGAGCTGAAATATTCTAAAATGTGAAAAAAAGCAACCTTTGAGTAAATTCTAACAATTAAAACCTACAACCAATGTTTCTGACTGAATGTAATTTTGTAGGGAGATGGGGAATATCATGCAGGGTCTCCATATTTGTTTCCCAAATCTCAGTAGTTCTGGTACGTTACTTCAATTTTTCTAGTTGTAGGTTTATGCTTTGTAGATTCTTATCCATAAAAACATATAGAAGTTGGATGGAAACAACTGAAAGTTTGGTATGGAGTGAAGTATTTAGTTAAATGACAAATGTGGACTTAGAAATCATCTCCATTTTCATACTAGGGTTAGTCCAACTTTTGTAAAATGTACTGATTTCTTTTTATTCAATATTAGTAATATTCACTGAAAGAATCACTGTGATGTCTTACTGAATACACGGGTGTTCAGTGTTTTTAGGCTTGCTGTCTTTTACTTATTATTGTGTCATCATTTTTGTCTCCTGTTTCCACCAGTGTGTGTGGTTCCAGGTCCCTTTTCATGCTTTTATGAAATGCTATTTAGCTCTGGCAAAAATAATTGATTTTTTAAAAAATCAATTGTTAAAAATTAGATTGTTAAAAGAAATTGTTAAAAAAATTCTGGGTAGCAACCTTCCCTGCCATGTTAAATATCACTTGAAAATCCACAATTCTAATTCAGCCACCATGCTATTTATTGTACTCGTTTATCAGCCTCAGAAACTCTCTCTCTTCTTCCTGTTTCTGCCAGGAAATTCTCCTTACATTGCATTTTCAGAAGGCAAGTATCCAGTGGATCTCTAACCTTCCAGAGCTCTATTTAAAAGTGTTTCCATCCTTCTTTTTATTAATTTCCTCTTTTTTCTTAAGTATCTGAGGAAAAAAAAGACATAACACCTCTAGTTTTGGTGTCAGAAACATCCAGCTCAGTTCGAACTTTCAAGATCTATCCCATTTCATTCCCTCTATTTTGGTAATCAGTACCTTGTAAACATGCAGACCAGTCTTCTTCATCTTTCTCTTACTCCTTAAACAGATCCTTTAATTTGCTTCCAACACTGGCTTTTTAAATTACTTCATAATACAGTTCAAAACACTGAAAATCATTATCCTGGTAAAACAAAACAAAACCAAACTAAAACCCAAATACTGTCAAGGTCAGAATAAATTTAGGAATAAATGAAGAGTGTGTAACTCAATTAGGCTTTATTTAATAGTGGCAATGGTCAAAGATGAAAGCACTAAATAGCAACTACAGTATTGTTTAACTGAAGTAATATGTCTGAAGGAAGCTGTCAAATACTTGGTTATTTAAATGCATTTTAAGCCAGTAACAAGACTGTGTTCCAGTTGTACATGCCTGCAATTCTTCCATCCTCTCATCCCTCCCCATACTCCATTTTCTAGTTACTCTTTAATAGTGTTTCATTCAGAACAAGATCTTTCATTTTCTTTAATTATTTAAAGTGTCTAAACTCTGTTTAAAATTATTGTTGCATTTGTTTGCTAAGAGGAAATTGTGATGAAGGTATTACTGAATGCAGATGATAGGTGCTCCTGTTAGGAATGTCTCAGCAGGGTTCTTTCAGTATCTTTGCAGGATTCCTGGAGTAGGTCTACACCTGAAAACAGAAGTGAAGTGACTGGTGGGTCATTAGGAGCTGAATACTGTTCTAGATGTCCATCTGGGTGGGATAGGAAGTGAAGATGGAGGAAATGGGCTCACCCAGATGAGATATGGGGACAAACATTCTGCTAGAGAGGACAGTGAAGAGCTGCAATAGTGTCAGAGGAATCTGTGAAATTTGTCCTGAAGGTCTGTAGGAAGAGGTTAGATGAAACATCTGTTGGGAAATAGGTATGGCAATCTTGCCTTGGGCAGCAAGATGAACTACGTGGCTTCTGATCTTTTTTTTCAATCCGATTTTTCTCTGAGTCTACAAAAAGAAGTAGATATCTGTCGTATAACAGACTTTAAAAAAAAAAGTGTATAAGAAATTATATAAGGTCCAAAATAGACCTAGTAATAGCTATCTTTATTAGGATTGCCTAAAAGTATATAAACATCCCCTGAAAATATTTATCCTATGATATATACACTCTGCAAGACTTCAAATATATCTAGAAAGAACAGAATATAAACCCTGAGAAGTTACACCTTAGTGTTTCTTTTAGATTAAATAGTCTTTACTGGTTAACGATAGCAAGTGTGTGAATAAAAGGGGCAGAAAAAGGATATTTGGCATATCTGACCAAATTTGCTTATTGTCAGGAGAATACTATACATTTAATTAAAAAGATTTTTAAATTGATGATTTTTCTTCATAGGGAACTAGGACACTTCAGAATCTGATTAAAGTGAGTGTACCAGAGCCATTTCAAAGTTTTATTTTTAATGTTTATATTCAGTATTTTTCACAGCTGAGAAACCCAATCTGATACATTTATTTTCTAAAATGAAACCCTAAATAATGACAAATATACCACCTGGAATGTTCAGTGATGGATAAAGACAGAGAACTATTCAGAGTTCTATACTGGCTACCTTAACAATGCTTAATTGAAAAAAAAGTTATCCAACAATTTATTTTTTTTCCTTAAATATTAACTATGTAGTCCAAGTATAATGTAGAAACCTTACATCTGAGTATTTTTGCCTTCAATTCAACTTATTTTCTCTTTACTCACAGAAGGGGAGATAAGCCATAAAGGATGATCCTTTATTATGTTTTCAGGACTTCATATTTTCTCAAAAAAATTTATTGTAAATCAAGTACTGTTAATTAATAAAATGTTTTATCTGAAACAAAAATTTTCACTCCAAGGAAAATAATACGTATATTACAGTATAATTTTTTCTTACTCATTTTGGCTCAATCTAAAACCGAGACTAATTGGCATTGAGATACCCTGTGTCTGCAGAGGATCTTGTCTTTACCAACGTTATGGCTGTTTGCACCCTGTCAACAGGCTATACCTTCTGCTGTGAGCTAACTCTTGAGTCATGTTCTCAAACTCTTTGGGAAACTACTAACTAAAACGAGTGAAAATTGCACCAAGATCAGCTCTTTTTAGCAAGAGAGGTGATTTTGTCCCTGGATCCAGAAATATTTCTCACCATTGATTAATGTATTGGCCTCTAAGCTACAAAGCAAACAAATACTGTTCATATAAATATATGTAATGAAAAATATTTATAGTTACCTAGGAAGAAATAATAACACTTTATTGATCAGATTTTTTTTAGAATATGGTTTTAGAATTAACTAAATAAATCCACAAACTAGTGTAACATGTTAATCAACTACATACAAAAGACCCTGAGATTAGCTCAGTTGATTAGAGCACGGTGCTGGCACCAAGGTTGTGGGTTCATATGGCTGTATGGGCCATCCACTTAAGAGTTTGACTCAATGATCCTTGTGGGTTTCTTACAACTCAGAATATTCTGTGAAAATATTGCAATTTCTGAAATAAAAATTGCAAATGAAACAGCACAATACTGTTCAAAGTGTCCCTTAGGAAAATTTTATAGCTGGAAAAAAATAAATAGCGTCATTGTCTTCCATGAAAGCCAATATTATGGAGGGACACATCTTCAGATAGATTGTTTAACTTTAATGCTAATTAGAAAGTGTTAATTATAGTGTAGAGGATTGTTAATAAATACTTACAGGAAGTGCAAAACCAATTTTGAAAGCATCTTGCTAAATCAGGTGCCAATCTGGACTTAATTCAAATAAAAAATCGTTTTATTTCTTTTTAATAATCCTGAATGCTTACATGAAAACCAGTGTACATGAATCATTAAAAATACATCACTATTTAGCGGCAGATTAAACTGATTTTGCTTTAACAAATGATGGTTAAGATATATATATATATAGGGTCTGAGGAAAGAATGATATATAGAATATACTTAAAATCTGCTGCAAAATAGTATACTCTGTAGCACTGTTTTCTGGGACTGTGGAGCTTTGTAAAACTATCATTATTGGCACACCTAGATGAAGAAGGCTTGCCAGATGTTATTTCAGGATGTTGCTGTCTGCTTTTTGATGGGCAAATATAAAATTGCCTGCAACATTTTATAGCAGCAGAATGTACACCCACCTGGGCTACTTATCTGTGAGAAAATTAGCAGAATTTCTCTATTCTAGTAGAACAGCCAATCTCCAGAGGTGCCTTCCCACCTCAGCCAGTCTATGAGTCTGTAATACAAAACCACATCCTATGAGTGAAGGTGAAGGGTGTCACCAGCTTGTTCATCTCTAATAAGGAACAACTAAACACCAAAAAAACAAAAATGAGAAAATAAATTATAAAATATAAATATACATATTAAATATATAAATTAGAAACCTATTTCTATTAATATTAATATTAATATAAGTTAGAAAATGTGGACATGCTAATGTAGATGCAGTGTTGCATTACCAGGTATGAGGAGTGTACTGGTCTGAAGTCAAAACATTGTCATATTTCATGAGTGGGACATATAGTAGACAGAAGTTTTCAGTTTTATTTATGTGCAGTGAGATTAGGGGAAAAAAATCTTAATTACTAGGAGTGCTTTTCAAATAGAATTCTAATTGAAGATTACTTTTATTCAAACAATACATTAATTTTTTAATTTTTATTTTGCAATAATTTTTTGAAACTGTTTTCTTGCAACACTAGGAACAGTGGTGCTACCACTTTATTTCACACACAAACTTCAGCTCGACCTAGAAAGAGCCATTGTCTCTTTTGCTTTGCTATCAACCACATCTGTTGAGGGTGTCACTATAATGAGTTTAAAATGAGCAGCAGCTTAGAAGGGCACATACATTCTCTATTCAGTTTTTTAAAAAATGATAAGTGTTATATGTAATGCCAATCCCATGTAATCTTACAATTTATGGGAACTCTGGGGCTACAACCTGGTAAAAAGAAATTCTCATATCTTTTAGACAGCGCATCTGGTAGTTTTGCTGTAGGTTGTGTGCTGTCCAGCTGCTGCACAGGCTGCCTGGGAGTCTGTCCCTGGTGGGCATTGACCTCAGACTTGCTCTCTGCTTTCCCCTCAAGACAGGTTTCTATATATCTCTAAAGTCTAAGTTCAGACTATTCCTGAACCAGCACTAAATAATATTTAATGTCTGCACTGGGAGAAACAAAAATGCTTACTGACCAAGAGTAGAGAATGATAAATTATGAGACATGCTAAGAAGAGAAAGCAAAGTAGCTGATACAGTACCCCCTCTCTTATGTCTGCATGCCTGATTCCTAGATGATATCTAACACTGAGTTTGGGTGGTGGTGGGGGGAAACACCTGGGGAAATATGAGTTAATTAATTTTTTTAAGTGCAGGGGAGTAGTAAACATTAAATTTTATTTTGAAAAGCTATTTCTTTGTTTCAAAACAAATAATTTTTCAGGACATTAAGTTCTATTTAAGTCTCTAATAGTATTAATAGTGTTTTCTTCCCTTTTTCTTTGAGCTCCTTGCACATAATATTTCTCTGTTTGTCTCAGCAGTGGCATTTATTTTTCAGGGTTATATGCTTTGTAGAATTCTGAAATGCAGGAAATTGGTTGGTTTTGGCAGTAGTTTTTTTCCTCTTAAAGTAAACTTGACTATGATATAAGGCTGAAATTTCATACAAAAGGTATAAGCTTATGTATATAAGTCTATATTTTGATGCTGAGGCAAAAAATACATTGTCTCCAAGCAGAGTGACAAGAATTTCTTATTGATTTTTGTGTGAATTCTTGATTACTTAGCACTTTAGAAGAGCATGGCTTATGCCTTTAGCTGTCTGTTCAGATAAGTTTCAGATAGGAAATACGAGCCATTTGCTCTCTTTCATGTGAGAAAAGATGGTGAAGATGGCTAAATAATGGCTGAGGGTAGTGAAACTGTGATTAGCAGTATACTGAAGACCACAAAGTAAGCAGTTTTCCCCTCTCTTTAGAGGTCTGCGGGTCTGTGTTTCTCTATGTAATGTTTCCAATTCAAGTGGCTTTGCTGAAGCAGTAATTGTTAACAGTTTTGAGGGTTTAAAACAAGATGGATTTCAGGGGTTTTTTGAGGCATTCATGTGTCATCCCAGTTAAAATACCATATTGCAGTGTTTGTGGGTTGTATTTTTACTTCTGGAAGTTTCAGGAACTTTATTAAAAACCACCTCGGGCTCAAGTTCTGAATGCATTCCTTCATACTACTCCTCTGAAGTACACACTCTTGAATTTTAACACCTCTTAATATCCAGATTCTTGCCTGCAAATTACTCTATTTCAATTACAGGTTACAGGTTACATTACAGGTTACCTTGGTATGGCATATGGATACTTTTGTATGCCTATAGTAGGCAGGCATTCAGATATGGAATCTAGGACCTCAATCTGTATGTGCTATTCAGATACAGAGAGAAAGGGGATCCCTTTTGGAATATTTTAGATACATTCACCTCTTCCTGCTTGTTGGCTTGCTACAAGCTTCTGTGGTCAACGTGCAGTTCCCCCAAGAATTCCGTAATCACTGAGCCAACAGAAAGCCCAACTTCACAACCATGTTCCTGAAAACCCAGCCTTGATCCAGTCTAGCCCAAAACACTCCCAAAGCTCTCACTTCCAGCAAGCCCTGCTGCCTGGAAAGGCTCAAACAGACATGGAGGGAGAGAGCACACTTGCATCTCACTCCCTAGGACCCACTTACCTAAGGACAATGTTAAGTTCAAGTCCTCCATGGGCTTGCCAGAAAGATGAAAAGATTTCATGGAGGAAAAAGTCTGAGCAAAAAAAGTAAGAAGAGAGGAAGGGAGAGCAAAAATTTTCATACCTTTTTTTTGAGGACTTTCCTCAAGCTAAATCCCTGCACCCTATCCTCAACCTTTCCCACCTTGAGAATTACTATTTTATAGCAGTTGATTCCAATGACATTGTATGTTGTATGACATTGCATGTTGTAGTATAAAAAGCATTTTATCATCCCACAATTTAAAGTATGAGAAGTAATTTGCACTATAAATGACAAAAGAAGACTTCCATCATGATGAATTTATAGATACTCTACAAAAATTTAATTATTAAATGATGGATGATATATGTATATTTACATGATTGCAGTAGTACTTTTATTAATCAATAAAAATATATCTCACTCATATTTCCTTTTTAAGCATTAGTCGTACAGCATTGAAATACCAAAATATGTTCAGAAAAAGAAACTGCACAAATCAGAATTATTCAAGATATAACTCAAATATATCAATTAGGTAACAAAACTTACCTGTGTGAATGAGGTCAATGGCATGTTCTGAGAACAACTTTAATAGGATCAAGACTTCATCTGTTAGATTACAAACATAAATATTGATGCAATTTTAAATCGTAGACAAAACCAAGAATTTTAAGAGTGATAAATATGGAAATCTACATAAACAGGTGTAACAAACCAACTCCTACTCAAAATTGCTAAGCCCTGAAAATGATTTTGTATTTTTACTTTTCTTAAGCTTTTTCCTCAAAAACAAATTAAGATCTATTTGATATCATTTCCACTTATGAAATGAAGTCTCTAATTTGTCCTTGGCTCACAGTGAATGTGATATGAACATTTTTAAGCTTCTTAACTGTGCATGTTTCCCTCAGACTTAAATGTCCTTCGATTCCTTAGAGCCATGACCCTACAAATTGCATTGATCTTTTCTCTGACAGTGTTCACTGTTGACATACTTACTTTTTATAAGTGGATATTCCCATCTTTATTTAGTGCTCTTACTTTCATTGTTGTACCCCCACTTAAGTGCATCGAAAAATGGTTTTAAAAAATGGAGTTTCCTACTTCTCACTGTAAGCTTGTTTATACAAATGCATCTGAGCTGTATATATAACGCCTGCAGAAACATTATTCAGCTTTTCAGAGTCTGGTAGGAAATGGTGCTCTGTCTTCAGATGCATTGATCAGACAAGAACATGACGTGCTGAGGAATGCCTCTCCTCATTTTTCTCAGCTGGGTGTGTTGTAAATCAATACCTGACTCTGGGAGGTTGAGTGGCTGAAGCTTTCTCTCATCTAGCAGGGCTAGAACTAGCTTTCACACTGGTCTGCTATTACTAGAGTAAAGAGTTAGTTATGGAACAACAATGACTAATCTTATAATTTAAGATACTGCCCTGGACACCTGATGCCAATATACCAGAAGGCATTAAAACTCACTATTATAAACTAAAAATTACTATTTAGAAACAGCATTCCAAAACACTTTATTCTCTAATACATTAAAAATGACAATTTAGAACGGCAATAAGTAGTTTCAATCACAAATGCAAGAGTACTTTAAGTCAACAAAAAGACAAAAGTATGGTTTTGAACCATACTTTAGTCACCAATCCCAAATCCTGTAAAATGGGCAAACTCTTATTTTTTGATCAGAAAAGCTGAGATTGAAAGAAATGTAATTTGCTGTTAGCTCTGACATTGTTTGCTGTCGTCTTCACTGTACCATGTTGATTCTCCTGTTTGAGCTTTCATCTTACAGGTGGAGCCACATGAACAGTCACATGATACAGACCTAGTAATCTATGAATTTCAATTTACGGTAAAATGAAAGGTAGAGAACTTTAAAATTATTAAATGTTTTATTACTTCATTAGCCTCATTAATATAGTTTGTGTATATTTGATGTGAGATATTTATAAGAACTACAGATCTCAAACCTCTCTTTCCTTTTTTCATATTTCTGTACCTAGATTTGAGAATAATTTCTTTGCAAAATCATCACTAAATGTGCACTACAATTCTATATTTAACCACATAGCTCAGTACTGTATTTGATAAAGTAAATGTTGCTTGCTTTTTAGCAGATTATCTGATCTTCAGGGCGGTAACAGAAAGTGGCTCAGAATTTGAATGACTGAATATTTTTCTGCAAAATTTGTTATCGTTTATGCTATTTTTAAGTATATATCAATCTTTCAGAAATTTCTGATTAATGATTTTCCATTTTTAAATAACACATAGTAGCTGGCGATAATGTCCAAGTTTTACATTTTTTCTGTTTTCTCAGTACACTTCATAGCATTAAGTTCATCGATTTTCAAATGTTCTGGGCTGCTAAACATTTAAAGTCCCTGCACATAACATATTCTTATTTATTTTAAGAAGCAAATTTCTCTAATTGTTCTTCTTGACCAGTCATAGGATTAAAAAAAACTCCTAAAGTCCCAATATCACCAGATTTCATAATCTATAATACTATTGCTCTTGGCTTTTGACTGGATTATTTATCATATCTTTACATTCCCATCAAAAATCAACTTAACATCCTGAATATTTATTGTAAGGTTAGAATATAAAATATTAAATGACTGGAAAGTCACCAGCGCCTCAAAAGGAAAAAAAAAGGTGAGACCTTTGCTTTTAAATGAAAGTCAGTGTGGCTAACAATCTTCACTCAGTGGCTTTCAAAACACTGCTTCTGTGGAAATATTAATTCCTAGGGTCTACCTTTCTTTGCAAATCCAGAACTTTTTCCAATAAGGCATTGCTCAAAGGGTGGGGCAGAGACAGCAGGTCCTGTTGCTGCAATAGCAAGAACCATTTAGGAGTGGTTTCTAGGAATTTTCAAGATCGTTTTCCCCTCTATGCAACTGAAAATACCAAGAGCCATGTAGGAGCTTTTTAGATCTTAAAACAAGCCAAATATCTAATATTCAATAGAGTAAATGAACTATGCAACTGTACTACCTCTAGGGCACAAGGTGTCAGGGCTTGAGCACTGTCATGTCTCAAGACCATGTCATGTATAGATATGCCTGGACATAAAACTGAAACATGGTGGCCTCATGAGTGTCCACTGAACAAGAATTTTGGAAAATTACATTGGACTATCATTGTTAATTCAAAATTTTGTTGAAAATCAGTTCAAATTTAATCAGGAAGTAGGTGAGAGTTGCTTACATGTTTATTTTTGACCAGGTCTGTGTTTTGGAAGTTTCTTTACAGTAGTGATGTGACTTTATTTTATTTTTATTTTGAGAGATATATGTATATATAAAATAGTTTTAAAGTTAAATATGTATCTGCAAGAAGAAATACTAGTTATGCTACTGTAAAGAGAAATTGTTAATCTCCTGGTAATAAGCCATTTCTCACATATTGTTAGGAAATTATTAAGTTCAAAGCAGCATACTAAGAAATAGCAGAATCCTCTTACTGTTGGTAAAAATGGTTGCTCATTTTTGTGTTCAGAATCACGAAACTGCTGAGGGCCATGTGGAGAGAGCTGCAGAGGAGTTCTGATCCTTAGGATCAGGAGTGGCCAGTGAACAAGGATACATTGCCTTGCCCACATAAACAGCAATACTAATGCCATGTTAGATGAAATTAACATATAGAGTACAAATTACTCTGAAAAACACTTGAGTCACATGTAGCCCATGTATTTGTTACATGTCATAAAACCTTAGATAGGCCGAGGGCTGCAGAAGGGGCTGATGACCACAGGAGCATTTCCAAAGTCATGCAGTGGCAGTAGTGCTTCCTAGGCTCTGGAGCTGGTTTGTGGTTTGAGCGTCTCCCATTCCTTGTGCACTTGCTCTTTTCGAAGACAGTCTGTGAGATGAATCCCTCACTTTGGGTGCTGCACTGCAGTGACTTAGCATATGATACCCTGCTTCTAAAACAGAGCAGTGAAGCTGTTACTGCCTCCTCTCTGCACTGTGCACAAGCATGTGCTGAGACATGCCTTGAGTGTACAGTGACTTAAAAGCAAGGGGATAAAGTTTCAAAAGTTCTACCTTTCATATGTGTCTGAGTTTCCTGTGCAGTATAAAAAATTATTTACAAGTTTCTACAGTTTGGTGGGAGGTTACCACTTCATAGCAGCCCCATCACTGTGCATGCGAACGGGAAATTCTTTTGGTTTACTTAATTACAATTGATTTTTTTCCCCATTATCTTGTATGTTAAGCATGTTCCTGATGTTCCTGCATCTGCTTCCTTGATTCAGGGGAATCTCAAGAGTGAAATCAGTGCTTGCTGTTCTATCTGTTTAGAAAAAAACCCCACAGAAACAAGCATAACTAAAACTGTTCAAAAGTAAATACTTTTGTCATTGTGTCTTTCAGGCTTCTGGCCTTTCCACTGACCACATGAGATAGCAAGTACCTGAATGCTATTAATGGGGTTAGGCAACCCACAAAACTAATAATTTGAGTATGGCGATGTCTTTGGGTTTGTTAGCTCTGCAAATTTGGCATCATCACAGGGTACGGAGCAATCTGTTTTCCATCAGCTTTTATTTTTTCTTTCCCAAGTGTAGTAATAGGCCAAGACCAGAACTTAAATTTTGTCTTAAATTCAATTTTACCTTAATGTAAAATGAATCAGTAGCATTATGTAATGTACACTGCATAGCCTACATGGCCTTGTTTATTTTTTTAACTGAAGAGAGGTGCTATTACGCTTACTAAGGTAAATGGAAACAGATGTTTTGGAAACAGATATTTAAGAAAATTAATCTTGAGTTAGTAATGTAGAATGTCAGTAGAAGGGGTCAGTGCTCTACTCAAAGGAAAGAAAGCAGAAAGATTGCTGCTCTGTACTGCAGTCATTTGCTGCACAGGATACACTGCAGGAACAGAGTAAGCATGGAATTCATTCAGCTTGGTAGCAGTCCAGTAGTTCTACGCTATTAAATATATTTGATTAGATGGAGTAGTAATGCAGCTGCATTGTGACTTGTCCCATTAAAATATTTTTTTTCCTTTCTGTGGAACTGCATAAATAATTTGGGGTTTTTTTCAGTTTTCTAAAATAGAAATGACTTGCTTGAAGTTAATAGAATTAAACTAGCAAAGCAGTAAGCAGTAGCAAGCTTTTTTTTTAACCTAAAGCAAAGCCTACTGCCTATATTTTGATTTAGAGAGACATTAGTTAAATTTAAAAATGTAATGAGAATAACAATTTCAACAATGCATACATATATGTAACTAACAGAGATGTATAATATACTGTGTCTGCATCATGTGGCTTTCTGATTTCCTCTAAACAAGACAAAAGGACAGAACTGAGAATCTAGGTGTTAAATCTAGGGGAAAAAAGCTTGCAGTGGACAACAGTTCCCCATACAGATAGCTCACAGGGAGCATTCTGGTTTTACCAGCATGGAGGGTTTGCTTGGCTAGTTATCTTATTTGGGGAAGGCTGGCTTATTTTATTTTGTTTTATTTTCAAAACTGAGGCTTGTATTTTCTTCCTAATTTAAAGAAATTAATTGTGAGTGAAAACTAGAACTAAACCCTCTTTTCCCATAGGTAGTGCTAATTTTTTTCTTGTTAGCTATGAATATATCTCTAGTGACTTTCAACTGCCTTTTCTCAAGTGAATTTACTAGATATAATAGAGAAATAGCTCTAGGAGCAGGGATCAGAAACCAAGATTGCCTTCCCAAATGAACGATTACCATTAAGATGCCAAGTTCATGTTTTCTTACAGGATTTCTTTCTATCTCACTAATCTTGATTTCATTCCTGCATAGTGATGGCAGAGAACTGCAAAGAGAGATCAGATGGTCTGTTGCCCATAGCCATGTACGAGTTTTGCTGACTGATGGAAAATGTGGCTTTGAAATCCCTGGAGCTGATGAGGGAGTTTAGCAGAAATACTCATGTAATGAAATGTAAGCTAAGCAATTGTACAACAGTGTGGATATCAGACATGAGCTGCATTTCCTACCCCTGTCTGTTCTGTTTTCTGGCTGTTGGGCAGCCTAGGCTGAGCACTAAATCACATAGCTATCCCCTGGCTGTTTGCAACTCTGTGGCAAACTAAACAGTCATCCTCTCCCTCATCACTCCCCTTCTGTGACTCTTTCATTGCACCAATAACCTTGTCGTATGTCACGTTAAGTAATGGAAATACCCAGCTGCAAAGCATAGATTTTCACTTGAGCTGGTGCATACTATTTGATTACTTCCAATATTTCAGTTAATTTATTTATGGCTCAGTGCATATCCATGTACCCTATTCTGATGTCTGCAGTATTATTGTACCTACCCTTTATTTAAAATTAATATGCATTAAATGAATACAGTTAGCCAGGTCCAAGTAATCTAATGCAAGCAAGTCCTTGTGCCCAGATCTTCATTATCCATGCTGAGAGGGAATATGAAGAAGATTGTAAAAAAAAATATGGGAGAATCCTATTGATATTCTGTTAATATGCGTGTTTCCCTTATAAAGTGGTCCATTACATTTAATTTTATATAGGAGCTACAGAGAGTCATAAAAAGTTGAATAGTCCCAGTATTCTAAACTGATTTCTACCCTTCTGCCAAATGTATTCCTTTGGATATTCTACTTACCTTTGCTACCTGTAGTAGCCCTAAAATAGAGATAAACAGGGCAGACGCAGGCTTGGGACTTCTGCTTAGCTAAGGCCACACATATAAAACTGCAGTGGTTTCCCCTACTTTCCTTCCTCTCCTCTCACAAATCCACACTTTGAGGAAGCTAATTTATATTTATTCTTTATATTGAAGACAAGAATCATAATGACTAGTTGATAAATGAAAAGTAATGAGAAATTGTACCAATAAACAATGCAAAATGTTATAACACAGAGATCTAGACTCTGTAAGTTTACATGTAGATTCACTAATTTATCTTTATTTTGTAGCAGCTAAATTTTAATTCATGGATGTTGTACCAGGAGATCAAACATGGAAGCATATTGCAGTTTTAGATTTAAACATATGGATAATATAAAGAAGTTCACTTGCCAGAGTTTAGGTATTTGCAGTCCTGTAGTTCTACATGTATGCTAAGGTTCTCCTCACCAAATTCCATAAACTCACATCACTATTTGTTATGAAGGCATGAAGAACATGAAAATTACCAGTAAACTAGATGTTTACCAGGTTAGGAAATTATCTTCTTGTTCAAGCTTGTTTCTTTTTCAGAGAGTTATATATCATTTAGTTGACTTCTTCAAGGGGTAGTCTGTAACTGATTTGGAAGCATTGTTTGACAAGGCACCATCTCTTCATCTATTTGCTAATATGTTCCTCTACTTTGCCTATAAAAATTATTTAGGTGAAATCTGAAGACTATAAAAATTTGCAGATTCTCTGTGGATATTTGATAGTTCGTTATTTTTGACATATGTATAGATCTGAAATTACTCAAGGTGTACAGTAGTTCCCATCCATCAGGGAAGTGCTGAACCAACTCTATGTATATTGTCCAGATGGTCTGTGTGTGCATAGCTAATCCAGTGTAGTTCTGGGTACTTCAGACTTAATGTGCATGGGCAGATCAACTGTGCTTTGTGCAATTACACAGATGCAGCTGAACAACTTGTGGCTTATTCTGCTTGTGGTCTACAGATGGTTCGATCCATGCACACTGAGTGTACTGAGTGTGCTCTACAGTTATCTGGCTTACAGCAATGTATGCTACAAAGTATGTATGAATATACTTTGCTTGGGAAATATCAGAAGAAACAAAATGATTCTATTCTCAAACGTTCTGAGTACCTTATTTTCCAAAATTTGAAATGTTTTGCCTACTGATAAACTGCTCATAAGAAAGTGGCTCAGACTTGGAAATGTAGAAGGAAAAAAAATCTCCCTCCAGGAGAGTAGGAAAGAACTTAATAAGAAATCTGTATTTTGTGTATTCTTATATTCTTATATTCTTATATTCTTTCCTTTGTAGAATTACTAGTGTAAATTAAAAAAAAGTCCATTTGAATCATGTAAGCAATCTGTAGTTATTCAATTAATATTTAATAAATCACTTGGTAGAAATCAGAAGGATATAATTTGATTATTTTGTCTGGTATCAATTTTTATCCATCCCCATAATAGATAAGAGAGAATAAATTCATTGACTATAGTAAAGGAAATACAAACCTATTAGTTACCAATGTGATATGACAGATTAAAGTGCTTTGGGACTGACTATAGTGAAATCTGTATGTATTTAGTATTGACTTTTAAATTTATAGAAGATTTCTATTTGCAATTCTAAATACTTAAAATCATGGAAATGCATGAAGAAATGGAAAATGTATCTATATGTATCTATAGTATCATCCTCTATTCTGCTAAGAGGATAAAAAGTAGGTAATCTTCATAAAGCCTCACGAAACATTTTGTTAAGTACAGCCTACTTAGATTTACTTACATCTAAAGGTGTAGCTAGTTAGCTCTGTGTGCATTTGACAGACCTGTATCTGATTAATTATAGAAAAACAATATAGAATTCCTTTCTATAGAAAAAAATACAGGTATTATTAGAAAAGCCCACAGCATTTGCCATTTTTAAACTCGGTGTGTAAGGACAGGAGCTGAATCAAATGTTTTTGCAACAAAACTAATGGCTATGAATGAGCTTGTTTCTGTGCATCTGCAGGCAAATCCTGCAGGCTTACCTCCTTGTCCTGCATCCCAGATGGGGACACTCTCTGAACTCAAAGGTGATCCTGACACAGCACCCCATGGTTTCAGAGCTCTTCTCTGCTGACTGCTCACATTTTCTTCCTCCTCAACACATGAGATTGCCCTTGCTACTGTCAAGCACCTCCCTCCCACTGTGCCAGGACTCCTTTGGCTTGCTGTGCCCTCACTGGCCACTGGCAGGGAACACTGAGTGCTGTGTACAGTGGTGGTTTTGCACAGTGAATGAAAAAATGGGAAAGGGGAAAGCCACCCTCCTGGGTCTCACTAGGAGGAGGAGGAGAGGGAAAGGCAAACATGTCTGTGTAGACTCATTTGCTGATACCCATGGGGATTGGAGAAGAGGAAGACAAAAAGAGAAAGAGAGAAAGTGAAAGAGAGAAGGTCTTAGTCCCTTTCTTTGCCCAAGAAGCTAAGTGGAAAGGAGAGCCTGACTGTCTCTTCTTTCTTAAGTCTCTGAAGCCCACAGAGCAACTAGTATCCACCTACAGCTGTGTCTTCTGTAATATTCGAATAACAGCTTAGCATGAGATCTGTTTTCTAAATTCTGGTGCCACTTATGGGGATCCGTTTGGGATCGGAAAGTTCAGTGATGTGGCAGGTAGTTTTTTCTCCTTCTTTCCCAGTATCCACAAGGTGTGATTGAATAGTAAGAAACTCACACTCCGAGTGTGAGTTTATAACTGTTCAGTAAAATGACTGAAGTTTCAATTCCTAGAAGTAACCAAACCCAGGAAATAGGGAGCTGAGGACTGTCTGCAGGATGCTGTCTATGTAGAGGAAGGCAAGATTTTAAATCCTTTTTGGTTGAGGTACATTTTCTTGTATCCTTTCATCCCCTAATGGAGGCAGAACAGGATAATTCCTTTTCCCTTAGAAAGAAGGGAAAGCTGTACAAAATGAGGTTTGGCTTGAGTCTGTACTCTGCATGAGTGAATACTTTGTGTTTTGATAAAGGATTAGATCCCTTTAATTTTTTTTACAGTGAGAAATTTGCCACCTTGATTCTTTAGAAGTCATTTCTCTGTTTTGAGGTGATGGTCATATACATCTGTGTGAAATATAGGGGGATTTAACTTTCTTGAGAAATCAAGAAAATTGAGTTTGTAGAGCCCATAAGCACTTTGACCCCTCTTTCTTATGTTATCCACTGTATTCCATTACTCAGCACATATATGTGATTAAGATATTTGTGCTCACCCTGGCATTAATGATCTAGAGAATTTGGTGTTTATTACCTAAGATAATTCGGTGACCTTCTCTTTAATTTCCCAGCTATATTTTTCTTTTTTTTCTGCCTTTATGTGTCATCTAATTTCTTATTCTCCTTTTTGACTTTTCCTAAGTTTAACCCTATCTGTATTTGCTTCTCTTCCTGCTCCTTTCCCAGTAATCTGTTCTTCCACCTATGTTTTATTTTTCTTTGTTTTCATCTCTGCATTTTTGTACCACTAATCTTCCAGTCTTCCTGTTTTTTCCTTTTTGCATTTTTCATTTTCTCCCCTAATTCTTTCTGCATTCATTTACAATGTACTCTTGAGCCATTTATTTTCCACAATTTCTGGGGTTGTTTGTCACCTTTTAATTTGTTTTAATATATTTTCCCTCAACCATCTTTTATATTCTTACTTCTTTCTTATTCCATATATCTAGCTTATTTCAAGGCCTACTGACCTGCATTGATTCTTGAGTCTTCTGAAAGGCTGACTGATCATTTTATAAGGACCCCTACAGTGGGTGGAGACTGCAAATTTCTCTTTACATTCAGGCATGAGGGATATATACACCATTGTGAGCCCACATATACATTTCCTCTATATGTCTGATGTAATCAGAAATCTATTCAGCAACATGAAAGATGCCAGATCAGTAGTCTTAACAGGATTTCTTTTTTTTTTCTTCCCCCAACAGCTTTATTTTCTCAGTTGCAATATATAAATAAATATGTATATTAAAATACTTACAGAATTTTCCAGTTACATCTATTGAATAAAGACCTAGGTACATAGTAACAGCTAATCTGAAATAAAACTAGGCAACTGCTCTTCTTCTTATCTAGAAAAACTACTCATACAAAAACTTACTTGGAACCACTACTTTAATATTTCATAATACACAGACTTGGTTTTCATTTGTTTAATAGAAATTCTGATTTTACAGTGCTTGTTTTTTGATACTGTTGCTGAACTCACTGAAAATTTCTGTGTTACCTCTGGGGAACTGTGCTATTTATAGCTATTTATAGCTTGATTCCAGAGGAGTATAAGGTGACCGTAATATAACTACAGTTATGAGGAAAGAATGTATTTATTTATTCCTAAGTATCATGCTTTTGTTTATTTGGAGTAAAAGGCTATTATAATCCCGGAGCTGGGAAATTTTTGCAGTTTCAATAACTAGCATAAGAACCGCTCAAGTGCCTCTTACAAAGGTCAAATCACCAACTAAGCTTCTTACTTTATCTTTCTTTACATAATTTCAATATTGTGCATTTTAACATTTCAACATAGCATAAACAAAAGCATTTAAAAATAAATATTATATCTTTCTTACTTGGTGATTTCAACATGTTTGTTTGATTTTATTTTCTGCTTTCTTTTAGTATTTTCCTATGCAGAAGAATAAATGTTAATTAAAATGTGCAGGATGAAAAGATGGAGCAGTCAGTGCTTGTACCACCAGGACCAGACAGCTTCCAATACTTCACTAGAGAGTCTCTTGCAGCTATTGAACAACGCATTGCTGCAGAGAAAGCTAAGAATCCTAAACAAGATCGTAAAGACGATGATGAAAATGGGCCAAAACCAAACAGTGATTTGGAGGCAGGAAAAACACTCCCATTTATATACGGCGACATACCTCCAGGAATGGTGTCTGAGCCCTTGGAAGACATGGACCCATACTACATCAACAAAAAAGTGAGTCTAATATCAATCCTGTTCCTATGCCAGTGTTTGGAGTGCTTTGTCATGTTCATTTCATTTTCATGGAGCAGATTGTGTAGTTACTTCAGTAATTAACACAGTTAATTTGCAGCCAGAATCCATCCACCTTAATGATTACTAATTTTTCACCCTTTTCTTTTAATTTACATCAAAATTTATTTCTTTGATACAACTGAATTTATATAAAAGGAACATTTATATCAAAGCTGATACATAGTATGTGGTCTTTGATTATAAGCAATATATAATACCTGTACAACACATGTATACATAACATGTATATATTTTGCAAACTTTAAAAACATGAATATACATTGGAACTGAGTACACCAACATTCTGTAGGGTTCTTCAGGTTTAAAACTGACAGCATGAACCAATACATAGAACATTTTGTTCACAGAAATCTGCTTTGATAGCATATTCTTAAGCAATTTATGAAATCAATAGAGAAACAAACTGATAAGCAGAAAATATAATAAAAAGAGTGTAAAACATATTTTAAAGTTTCTAGTGGAGCTGGCCTTGGACAGGCCTGGAATCCTTTCAGGATGTTTCTGTTGTACAACCCATATGCAGCAGAAAAAGTTCATGTTTTATAACAATAGCTAGATCTGATGATACTCGATTTATTGGATTCTGTGATTATAAATACTCTGTCAATATCAAGATAGGAGTTATTTTGACTTCAACAAACTACTGTGTTCTAGGTTCTCAGCTTGCTAAATTTCATGTGATTTATGAGTCCTATTTTGACAAGAGAGAAAATACTATATGAAAGAACAGTATTTTTATCTGTATTATTTGATGCCTCTGAGAGAGCCTTTATCTGCCATTCACAGCATATGAAGATTTATCTTTAAATCACAGTTCTACTTTTACAAAGATAAAAGATGTGTTTCTATAAAAGCAGGCTTTGTAGAGTTCTGTACTAATTGTGTCTGTTTATGATACAATATTCGATATAATTTTATCCCTACCTGCCCACAGCTCATCCTGGACCTTTATAGCCAAATCAGTCTGTCTTGTGTCTCTTACAGTGACAACGGATACACAATAGGTATGACTTATGATAGATATGCTTCTAGAGCCCTTAGGAATGGAAGACCCTTTTAATCCCTTCCCAAATGGAGCTGAAAACTTACCATATCAGCCAGGTCTGATGATAAATTTGCAAGAAATGGTGACAAACCAGCTGAACATATTGAATCAAGTTTCTGTACTATTTAAATGGAAGAATCTTTTTATTTGCACACTAAATAACTTTTATGGGCCAGTCACGTACCCTCTGGGATTCTCTTCTTTCTGCTGAAGTCCACACATGCTCTCTATGCAAATGCTTTAATTTTCTAGAGGATAGAAATAGAAACAGCCCTGTCAGTCTAAGACAAGACAAAAATTTCTCACATGCTGCAATTCTCTCTGTTTTTTCTTCCTTCAGTGAGAAGAAAATGGACTTTCCTAACAGAAAGTCAACAATCTGTTTCAATTTTACATCACTAGTTTAACTTTAAAATATCAAATTTCTAGATTTTCTTATCTAGCTCTATGTGAATTCTGGAAATACTTTTGTCTTGTTTCACTTGTATTTTGAAAGTATTGGCAGCAGCTGATGCTCCTGCAAGTCTCAGAAGGAGAAATACTTTGAGAAAAGCCTGAAGCAGAAGTAAGCATCTCCAGGAAGTTGCATAGGACTCTTAATGCTCTTTCACATTTAACATTTCAGCTTCTTGTTTACCCCTCTCTGAATTCCATCTTGTAAAGCCAAGTCCATCAGCACACACTGTTCTGATGTAACAGTCTGATAACCGCTGCACAATCATTAGAGATTTTTTGTTTCTGCCTGGAGAAACATCTATCTGAAATATCATGGATCTAATGAAAAACACCAAAATGAAGGAAAATATTCATTTGCAAGAAAGAGTAGGACAAGTATCATCAGATACCACTGTTGCTTCAGACCCCTCTTGAGATCTCTGTGTAAACCAAAGCTGTTTTTATCGACAGAAACTGTATCAGTTTAACTTCCAAACTTTCAAATAGGGAATAGAAATGGTTGCCCATACACTGATCAAATGACACTAATGAACATCATCATGGGTTTTATTTGGGAAACCTGTATAGGATTTTTAGGAATATCTTTTTTATTACAAATCAGGGTCATGAATGAAATCACCCATCATTTGCCTCATATGGAAGTGTTGCATCCCACTTCTTGGTGTTTTGGGGTTTTTTTCCTATTTTGGTCAAGGAAAGATTGGTCAAGCTCACTGTATTTTTGCATGCACTAAATACTGAAAGATCATCTAGAGTGTTTTACATTTCATCTTTGGGACTCCTTTTTCTAAGCAAAAGATTTGTGTATGCCATGATTTGATACAGTTGAATACAAAAAAGGACAGGAATAAATAAATGTGTTGAACTGATTTGAGAGCCTTAATTTATGCCTAAGGTAGCCCTGAGATGAAAAGTTAAAATGCGAAAACCTGTTAAGAGAAAAAAAGCAAATAGTTATACTAGATTTATGTTTTTGTAACTGTGCTTCTATGTAAAACCTACCACCAAAGAGGACATATTCATGCTCAATATTAATCTGAAGTTGAAGGGAAAAGGAAAAAACTAACAACCACCGTTTGACAACAGAATAGCCCCTTACAGCAGTTTTACACACCTGACAGTATTTTTGATTTACACTGTATCACAGATAGCCCAAATGCCAGCAACAGTACCCTTGAAATATAATTCTTTTATTATAATAGAATACAATACTGTTCTCATATCCTTCTGATTTCATTATAATGAAATGCTGCTGACTGTGGTGACCAATACTGCTGGTCTTTAGAACTGTGAAGTTTAACATCCTAAAGGGTTGCATCACTTTTTTTTTTTTTAAATCCATAATTGCTTAAAAGCGAATTGGAACTTTGTTCATTTTTTGTGTTCTGCTTCTGTGTAAGTGCAAATCAGTGTGTTCCTAGTATAATAGTGACTGCCTGTTCATGCTCAAGCTGACATCACAAAGGATCAACGATGTTCACATCACTGTCTATAGAAAAAAGATCAGCTGGAACCCCCTAAGATCCTGATCTGTGGGCATGAATCAAAATCTGGTCCACTTAGTTTCATATTTTAAGGTCTGGCTCTTTTCCCCTAAACCTTGCTGCTACGTTAAAGAGGAAGGAGAGAATAGGTGGAACTAAATGGGTAAAACTTCACTTTCCTCCTGCTATAATACAGATATAGCATTGTTCACTGCCACTCCATGCGCTGCCTATTGCCAGAAGGATGTTAAATGATGTCTGTCAGATAAGATGCCTCTTTATGTCCTGGCATTTGGTAATATCAGTCCCTAATCTGATCAAATCACTAACTCCTGGCTTTCACAGACTTGTCTTGGGTTGTGAAAAAAACAAAAATTCCGTAAAATTGCTTCAGTTAACTTTATAACATCAGTAAAGTCAAATGCAGTAGTGATTTTAGAAATTTTCATAGTTGCAAGTGGTAGAATTTTAAGTGAAAAGTTCTAACAAAGCAAACAGGACTTGCTAGAAAACATGGTTTCAAAAGATAACCACAAAACCAAGAAATGGCAACTTCCCATATGCCATGAATCTCTTGTTCTAGCTGCCATTGGAGTTTTTCCAGAGAAACTGAGGACCCAGCTCAACAATATGTCACCTTCAGTCTTTCAAAAGGTCCTGTGAGCTTCTAGATGGTGTTTATTTAACTGTAGGAAGGGGAAATGCAATGGGGTAGCAGTCAGCCTGCTAAATGTAGCCTTCCAGAAACTACGTGTAAAGCTAACTAGGAGGAAGGAGAACAGAAATAAGGTTTTGGGAAGTCTTTGTCCCAAGAGGTTCTTGGAGACCATATCTTTGTTCAGTGTTGACTATTATTCTCTCTTAGCTACATCTTCTCAAAATACTCCTCCTCCTCCTTTGCCCTTCCCAAAATGCAGTTTCTGGCTTTCTTTCAAATATGACAGAACTTAAAGAACTGGGTTTTAGATTACAGATACAAAAGCAGCAAATCAGGGACTTCTCTTCAGGGAATTCTTTGAATTTATATTCACACTCTAATACTTGGAGTGTGAGCCGGTTTTGTGCCTTTATAAAAATGAATTAAGCACTTTATAAAACATAAGCCCTAAAAAGTATACGTAATCCTTCATATAGGAGCATTACTCTTACAATTCATGTAGAATTTTTTTAGCTTTTCTCAATGTATGTCTACTTTGTCCTGACAGCTTTGGGTACAATGCTTCATGTTCATCCACACTGCCTACACATTGGCTTGCATCTGGGTTGGGAGTAGAGTGAGATATAGCATGCATACCAGGGGGGTAAGCTTACACAGGGATTGGATATCAGCTCTTATTTGTATTTTTTAATGAAAATTCTTCTTCAGAGATAAGATACAATTTTAGTTCATGTCTAAGTCTAGAAGTCAGAGGACCAACAAAGTCATTCTGAAGGCTTGAGTCAGAAAGATGCTTTGAGTGAAAAGTTAAAATGGAGTTAGGGAATTTATGTCTTGTTGGTTCTTCTTATGCAGGGCAGCAGAAAGTAGAACAGCTAAAATAGCAGCAGCTTCCAACTGAAACTGGAGCTGTGCCAGCATGCTGTTATTTTCCATAAGGCATGTTAGAAAATAGATGTATGTTTAATATGCTTGTGTTCAAAGATTTTTTAAAAAATGTAGGTTGACTAAATGTAGGTGGTGTAGTCTAAGATACAGAGTTAGTAGGGAGTGTGATTTTTTAATGCATTTCATCAAGTACCTCATAGCTAACTACAAAAGCAAAGAGCAGGAATTGGAGGCTTCTGAGATGAGTCATGGGGGCTGGGGACAGACCTGGGAGGGGAAACTCACCTTCCCCCTCGGGGTGTGAGGCTTTAAAACATTGTGCCAAAAAATCATTCATGTGCTTAGTTGCTTCAGTAGTTGAAATGAAAGCTTCCTTTAAGGTCAGGTCATCTGCAGGTTGTTGTTACCTGTAAGCTGTAACTGGAAGTGTAATTTGGAAACATTAGCTCAGGCTGTCCTCAGCTTCATATGCAGTTTCTCCAGTGTTTTTCGTTCTTTTGGGATTGATCTTGCCGTTGAAGAGCACTTTAGTGACACAAAGAAACCTGACAGTCCACATTTCCTGTGCTGTAGTGTTACTGCTGTTGCAGCCATGATGGCCTGCAGTGAAAGCAAAGCAATGTTACTGCTATTTCCCTCTCTCCATAGAACAAAGACCAAGAAACAGACTAGAACAAAAATCATGAACAAGTATATAGTCTAATAAATCCGTTTCTAGAAGGACTTCTAGTTAGTAAGACTAATATATCATTAATATCCAGGTGAGGTTTCCCTGCTTATGGTATTTCAAATAGGAAGAGAGAATTTTCTGTGGGAAAACATGAATAAGATTATAATTTTAGTTCATAATTTCTGCATCTTTGTTTACAAGAAACACATGTAAATGTATCATATTACTAGACTGAGGTGTTTAATGAAGTATAAAAACATTAATGAATTAATTATATTTTCATATGTCAGGTATATCAGGTAAGTACTGGAAATAATTTTTATTTTAAAAATTAGTCATGGATTTTGTGTATTTACTGTTCAAAAAGTTACAATTTTGGTGATTGGTCACTTGGAGCATCTACGGTGAATAAACACTTATAAAATGTCTTTTCTTTCTCTTTTTCAGACCTTTATAGTATTGAATAAAGGGAAGGCAATCTTCCGATTCAGTGCCACCTCTGCCCTGTACATTTTAACTCCCTTCAATCCTCTTAGAAAAATAGCTATTAAAATTTTGGTACATTCATATCCTTTTTTAGTGGTTGTTAAAAATGTTACACACTGAAATTAAGAAAACAACTACTTCATCATATATAAATGTTTTTGTAGGCTGTCATTTTTATTTTACAGTGGAAGACTTATGGTAAGGTTTTATAAATATGGGAAAATATGTATGTATTTTATAAATGCATTGATTTTTGAATCAAACTGTTTTCTTGAATTTCAATTGTTCTGCTGCAGAAATCTGTATAAGGATTTAAGAACCCATCTTGATTAATTTTTCAGGAAAACTTTTCCAGATTTGTCTTAAGATTGAATTATTTTTTTTTGCATCCCAGTTGGGGGGTTTTTTTGCACTTTGTAGCCTATTTATAAATAATAACATCTTTTAAAAAAATGCAGTTTGTGTTTATGAATTCCAGAAGAGTTCTGAGTTTTGCAAGCAGTTAGGCAGATATGCAGCTGTTTAGGATCGGCCAGGTCAGGGTATGTTTATACTGCCTTTTCGGATTCCATCTGGGGCCATCCTCAGGATCAGTTTGATCTGTGTTCCTGAAAGCCTGGCTCATGCATGCTGATTCTCACATTCCCAAACCTGCCCAGTTGCACCATAAGCTTCTGCCAAATTTAATAGATTGCCAGAAAGCATAGGCAGCATTCCTGCAGGCGGTTTGCAAAGCATCTGTACATGCAGATGGTGGACAGATTGGGGGCCATAACTGATGGGATGGTGTGCAAGGTAAAGCTTTAGACTGACATGTGGGATTGCTGCCTGATGATCATAACAGGTTGATGGGAATTTCTAGTGGGTGAGATTTTGGTGCACTTGTTTTTTTGCAAAACCTCAGGAGTGGGAAATGTAGTTACCAAATTAGAACTTCAGTGTAAGACTTTTAACATTGAACAAGTTGTCAAGGCAGAAGCCTTATTATTAGAGACTGCTAGCAGAATTTTCTAGGTGTTTGGAAAAAGTAAGAAACAAGGCTGATGGTTGCTGACTCAGAATACCTTTTCCTCTGAGCTCCTGGGAAGTTAAAGCAGTGAGAGAAGAGGAAGGTATCTGGAAAGGAGTCAGGGAGCATTTGGGGACAGTAGCTAAGGGACCTGACAGAGTTGTACAGACACAGTGGTGGTGATGGTGAGAAAGCACATCCAAATATTGTCAGATTGCAGCCTTTAATGAATGCTCATCCATTCACATGACAGACTGATTTACAATACCTTCCAACCCTGCTTCTGGGCTAGTTGTGGGTAATGCTTTTCACTGGCATACTGATTACTGAGTTTGGTCTTGGTTTTAACTTTCTCTTAATTGTGTTCAATGAGTGTCCAGCTGGTCTTGATGGCAGTAAGAACAAAAAAAATTTTAATAGACAATATGCAATATCAGTATTTTTCCTTCTATCTATTAACTGATTGTGTTATTGTGTCATGTAGCTGTACTATCAGAGGAGGCTTCCTTTCGTTTTATGGACTGATTTCTTTTTTGCAACCAGCCAACTATTGGAGGAGCTATTTTTATCTTAGATATAGACATAGGATTTTTTTTTTATCTTAAGAATAGATGTGCAGATTCTGTTATTTTCTTATTCTTTCTTTCTTTTTTTAAAAAAATTATTATTCATTATGGTACAAACACTGTGCTATGAAAGAATTTTAACTAAGAACCATGTAATATGTTCCATACTGTAGTTTAATTTCAGCTATTTATACAAGGTTAACCACCTATACAAAAAGGATTGGGGGTAACATTGATTACTGTTTTTAATAACCTTCTGACTTTTATCTATAAACTCTACTGCCCTCACATTTTCTGGTAGGTGTTGGCATTTTGGCCTTTGCAATAGAAATGTGCCTTTCAGGGTGAAAGATGAGTGTTGAACACAAAGAAATTGGCACATCAGTTGGAAAACCTTCATCTCTATGTCCTCCAAATTCTCTGAGCCTCTGTATAGGGCACTCTGATCACATGTGCCCAGATATGTGGGCAGATGTTGTTCTCCCTGCAAAGAAAGAGTGTGTAAATTAAGGGAACACTGAGCTTGTAAATCAATCACTCAAAATGTGGGAGAAGACGGAAGAGATGCATGTGTCCGTTGTGTTTGAGATTCCCATAAGGGAAAGCATGGTCAGCATTTATATTTCAAAGTATGTTAGCCCTTACTGAGCAGCTGTTCTGTTTGAGAGTGAACAGCACTTTGGCCCTGCAGCTCACAGAGTGAGCAATGTGCAAGGACCTACCTGTGGCCTTTGTTATGAATGATAATACGGTACTTACTTGAAAGCACATAACACACTGCACAGGGATAAAACCTCAGCTCTCCTAAGAGGACATTGTACTTTAGCTCTTTTATGAGAAGACAGAAGCTGGAGCCAGGCATCTCCAAGTTGGATTTCAAAATGGATTCTCTTTATTTAAAGGAATTTCCCAATCATATTAAGACAGACTCTTTAGAGCTGTCTGTGGACTGTGATGAAAAGCATTGTAAGGCATTCTAGTAATTTATTCTAAGACATCGAACAATTTTTACTGTACAAAGCTTGTATGACAGCATGATCTTCAAAAACTAGTAAGTCACTTTCTGGAATAGATAACAATATTCACTGCTGGGTCAGGTATTTAGACAAAGGTCACACACCTATCTGTGGAAATCAGACAGCTAAATCCTTCCCTGTGATTTGACTGTTTATTTGAAAAGGTATGCTTAAGTTTGAATTTTTCAGTAGCTGTAAGCAATGATCTTAATGATTACACCAGTCTTCTGACAAGCGTAGACCATGATGTTACTTCTCCTATTCCTCCTTCACCTAGAATAAAGGGTTGGTTTTTTGGTGGGGGTTTGGTAGTGGTGGGAGTGGTTGGTTGGTTTGGTTTTTGTTTCATTTTAGTTTTGTCCATGGTATAATAATATACCCCAAACAACAACATGCTATCTACTTGATTTAAAAAAAAAATAAAAAAATTAAGTCCTGGGCTCTCAGATACAAGTTTAGCTGTAAGTAGCTTTCTTCAGTTTAAACTAGCTTCTTTGTCAGTTATGCTGATGCAACTACTTTTAAGAAACACCTCAGTTAGAGAGATGACTAGAGAAAAAATAAGAATTAAGCATTTGGTATAAATGTGTAGCAGAGATTTTTTGCTGCCATCACGTGGCCATTTTGAGTCATGTTTTCATCTAGTTTGGTTACTTCAATATTTCCAAATGTTTGAATAATTGAGTTTATTGTCACAAAAAGGGAAGGATTGTAATGTCTGCAGAGCCAGTGATCTGGTAAACCAAGAACATTGCATTGAATGTAATGAAGGCCCAATGAACTGTCTGATCTCCTAGCACCAGCCCCTCTGAGTCTGGGGTTCATAGTTCCAAAACACCTAAATGCTCCTTGCTGGAACTTCAAATGGAAATTAATTCTCACCAGTTTTAATCTCCACCAGTTTTCCATGCTTTTCAAGCAGTTGACCACGAGGTACTATTGAGCCAGTTTCAAATTACAGCATTGGTAGAACTAGAGGCTGCCTTTGCCGCTAACACGTTTTGAGAGAGCTCAAAAGTAATATTGGAAAATTATTCACCTTAATCTGAGAGCTGTCTGTGGATTTCTTAGCATGTACTGCTAAGCTAGTATTAGGGAAACATGGAATGTGGTCACTTCAGCAATTAAAAACTATTCTGTGTTTTGTTCTGGTTTTGACAGACTGGCTGTGCTAGGTGCTGGAGTGGCACTGACTCAGCTCAACTCTGACCCAGGGTAAAGAGGAGAAATGCTTTTTACCTTGCATACGCCAGCCCTTGAGTTTAGCACCAAACCTGTAGAACTGAAAGACTAACACTTATTCAGTCATGCCAGGTACTTAAAGCAAACTGTATTCTTCCACAAGGTGTTTCAATTTTGGCTGCTGCTCAGCTGGTGTTGCCTCCCAGGGTATGAGAGCCATTTCCTTCACCTTTCAGTAGCAGCTGAAAACAATACATGAGGACACCAACAAATCAACATCAGAGCATCAACAAATCAAGACTAATAGTAAACTTTAGCGTGCTGAACTGAAAACTACGAGATTAAGCAAAATGTATGTCAATGTTTATGAAAGTCTAAAAGATTTGTGTAAATGGCAATATTTAACTGTATGTAAGATATATGATTGATGTGATATTGTGTGAATTACTGTTGTGTTTTCCTTAACTATATCTACATTATTCAGCATGCTTATCATGTGCACTATTTTGACCAACTGCGTATTTATGACCATGAGTAACCCTCCAGACTGGACAAAGAATGTAGAGTAAGTTGCACACTATTTAAATATATCTTTGGCTGTTCCTCTAGAAGTCAGCATGCCAATAACCGCAGCGTAAGGTGTACTTCAGGAACTATTCTGAGGCACTAATACTCTTTCCTTTCTAAACTATGTAGAAATGTTGAATAATTATTTAAATTCTGGTAGAACAATAGGGTGGCAAAAATCAAAGTTTTTTACAGATAGTGTTCTCCTGAGACTCCACTAGTTTTCTCTCTTCCTTGTTTAGCACCTACCCAATGTTTTTATCCTTCCCTTACACCACTGCATTAGTAGCAGAACCATGGGCACCTATATATACATGTTAGTTGAGAACAGCATATAAGTAAAAGTATTACTAAAGTGAGAATTCAGTGTGTGCTTGCGTTCTTCCCTCTTTTGAGTCAATACCAGATGTTTTAGATGTTAATGATACAGACAGTATCCAGTAACTTATGCCCACAGCTTACTCAGTTAACAGTAATGTTAGTGTTGCATATTTTTAAACTGAATGTCACTAATAGATTTTTAATGTTATCTATTTTATGGATTTGTTTATTTTGATTTATGTACAAGACCAGCAGTGCTGTACTTCGACAACAGGTCACAACTAGTGCATGTAAATACGCAAGTATCTATCATGAACACAATGCATTTTAGAGGAAATTGCTTATTTACTTTGTTTCTTCCGCAGTTTTGAAATAAAAAACTCTTTCGTTTGATTGTCATGTTTCTGCCAGAATATCAATGTAAAATGTTGTTACTTATTTTGATTAAATTTTTCAGGTATACGTTCACTGGAATTTACACATTTGAGTCACTAATAAAAATCATTGCAAGGGGCTTTTGCTTAGAGGATTTTACTTTTCTTCGAGATCCATGGAACTGGCTTGATTTCACTGTCATTACCTTTGCGTAAGTTTTTGTTTTTTGCTTTTTCTTTGAAAGTGAAGGGCAAAAAGGGCATGAAATTAGTATCAATACATATCAATTTTGTTAAATGGAAAATCTCGTATGAATTTACTGTTGTCTAAACCAATTTTTACATTCTAAAATGCATATTTTGAAGTAAACATAAATACTGCAGAAGCCATTAGTACAGCTAGTATTAGAGAGGCTAATTTCATGTCCTGCATTTTTTTTTCCTGAGCAGAAAAGGAGCTTCCCTTTGACTTCATTCTCCAAACTTACCAATGTAGTCTAGATAAATTTTAGGCTTTCAAAGTAAAATCAGTACGATTCACTTCAGAGACATTTAATTTAGCTGAAGGCTCTGAAAGTGTATTAATGCAAGGCAAACTGCAGTGAAAGGTAAACCTCTGACTGTTGCTATTTAAGTTTTTGCTAAAAACACCAAAGCGGTCTTGATGAAAGACCCAAGTAAGTAGCATAAACTTTGCCTAAATTCTGAATAACTGTGATTTAATCCTACAGGTATGTAACAGAATTTGTAAACCTAGGCAATGTTTCAGCTCTTCGAACTTTCAGAGTATTGAGAGCTTTGAAAACTATTTCTGTAATTCCAGGTAAGAAGTAACTGGTGTAAGGTGTTAGGCCCCTTGTACCTCCCAACTGTTCCTTTTTATCCTGTCATTGTGTTTGTGTGTGAACTCCCCTATTACAGATATGTGACAGAGTTTGTGGACCTGGGCAATGTCTCAGCGTTGAGAACATTCAGAGTTCTCCGAGCTTTGAAAACAATATCAGTCATTCCAGGTGAGAGAGAGGTTAAACACTGAGGCTGATTTTAATTCATTGAAATGAAATTCATATTTTTTTAAACATGTCTTATTTCTTTCCACCAAAAAAAGAAGGAATCAGATGATATCAGAATTCACTGAAATCTCTGATTCTTTACATTTTAACATGAGCACTTTCCTTTTGAAATCAGCCTTTGAGTTTAACAGATTCTTGCATGAGACATTGCAGTACACAGTGTGTGTGGTTTGCATCGTATGACGTCAAGCTTTCTTCTCCACATTCAACGAATATCAGTATCCCTGAAGTTTTCTTACCCATGTGTATCCTACCTACATGATGTTATGTGGTATCTGTTGTGAATATTTGTGTGTAAAAAATAGAACTGTCTGAAATGTTGACTTAGTAAGAAGATGAAGGAATAAGATAATAAAGAATAGCATGGGCATTGCATGGGGGATTTATTATCTTAAAAATCTACAATTTTCCAAACCATTTCCAGTTTTATAGCATTAAATTTTAATCTCATTTATTGTTGAACAGGCTTTTTACTACTGTCTTCTAAATCTAGTATGTTATAAAACTGATAGTAGCAAAGGTTTGGAGCAAGAGGTATTGACAAATGAAAAGTAAGAAGACTTTTATGTGAGATTCATGTACAGCATGAAAAAAGAATAGTTGCTTGTTTTATCATTAAAACAAGTGTTTTGAAATATATGCAACTCATTCCATTCACGGTTTCAAATGAACATAAATGTCAGCTATTTATTCATTTTCACAAATGAAAAAGCTCTTCACAAAAATGTTATTTCACAGACATTACAGTCATTTATTTGGGCTTATGCATGAAATCTGTGACTTTAGTGGGAAACACTGTCATTTTTATGCTTTGAAAAAGTTTCCAACATCAGAGTAAAAATTCCTTTCCATTTGCAGGCTTGAAGACTATTGTGGGAGCCCTAATTCAGTCTGTGAAGAAGCTCTCGGATGTGATGATCCTGACTGTGTTTTGTCTGAGTGTATTTGCACTGATAGGGCTGCAGCTGTTCATGGGCAACTTGAGGAATAAATGCCTGCAGTGGCCTCCAGAAAACTTTACTTTGGAAACAAATATAACTTCCCAGTTTAACAGCACCATAGGTGAAAATGGTACATTGGTTAATTCAACAGTGACTCTGTTTGACTGGAAGGGGTACATTGAAGATGAAAGTAAGTATTGTCTGCAGAATTATCACTGTTTGTGGCTGACCCAGTTCTTAGAAGTAAGGAGGGGAAGGGATAATACATTTAGTTAAGACAGAGCAGGAGAAGTGTTCTCTCTCTCTCTCATAGGTCTGCTCCAAAGGCCTGTGTGGAAGAGGGAACACGGAACATGGTCTCACTACTTGGTATAGCTCTTTTTCTCAGCTCCACCTGCCAAATTCACATCTTACCTGAGACAGAAAGGAGTTCAAAGGAGTCTTAAAATTACTTAATAGTCTTAAACATTTTTCTTCCCGATTCTCCAAAGCAAGATCAGCAGTAGCATGCTGTGTCATTTCTGACGGATATCAGAGACTTCTGTCATAAAGGGAGAAGTCCAGTGATGAAGTCCTCAGTATTTTCATCATCCATCCATTCTTGTCCTTCACTGTCATTATTATTGGAAAGGGAATTTTTTGAAGTCTAACAGTTTTTCCTGCTAAAATTTATGCTTAAAATTTATTGGTAAGAACTTATTGTTCTTATCAACTGTAACAAAAGCATCAAAACCTAATTATTCCCTCCTATTAATCACTGCCTCTGAAGTATTTAGAGACTATTCTTATGTTTCCATGCTGTGTTCTCTCCTCTTTCAGTCTTCTTTTATTTCAAACATCCCAGATCATGAACCATTTTCTCCTACAGTGTATTTTCTAGATGTTGATCTCTCATCTGGATTCTTTCTTGTTCATAAATATCCTTTTTAAAGTACAGTATCCACATCTAGGCATTTCTCCTCCACATAAGGAGTACCAAGCAGAGAAGAAGGATGATGTGGTAGCATAGTGGCTTATACTTCTGTTTCATGTATCCTACATAGCTTGCTGTTGTTTGGAACTGTAGCATTGTTCAGCTTGTTGTCTACCTGCTCCCGAATCTGTTACAGATTTCTACCTCATTGAGTTTTCACTTTGTGTTTGCACAGTTCATTGTTTCTGCCTGAACAGCACCTTATTTTTTCAGACCCATCTCTCCAACTGTCCTGGACCTTTTAAATTGTAATTGTTTCCTCAAACTCACCACCATCCTTATCAGATCAGTATCATTTGTAAATTTGTTAAGCATTCTTCAATAATCTAGATTAGTTAAAACCTTAAATAGCAGCAATCTTAGACAAATGCCTTTAGAAGTTGTTTTGATCCATCTTTCCACTGTGATAATTTCCCAAAGTATGATTTTCCAAACAGTTTTGCTGATACAGAGCAGTCTGACAAACTGGGAGTAGATAGAGAATTGCATTTTAGTACGGTGAAATGTGAGAGGACAAACCTAAGCTCCCTGTCCTACATATGAGTGCTGCACAGTTCTGTTGAGACACGTTTGCATGCATAGAGACTGTAGCTGATGGCATACATAATCTCTAACAGTAAAAGTTACTTTTGGTGTAAATAAGAACTAACGGGGGAGAGGGATAGAAAAGGGAAGAGGAAATCCAGAACTGACCACAGTGACCAGCTGCAAAAGAAGTGGTGGGATACCCTGTTAAGTCTTCTCCCTTGGGTATCCTTTTTAGTGCAGCAGTGATCACTCTAAAATACTTTTCCCATAGCAACTGTAAGGTTTTCATTAGCATCTCCTCAAATTCCCTACAGCTCTCTCCTTCTTACCATGCTATTAGCACTAATTGGCATGCACTTTGATCAGAGTGGGTGCTGCATGTCTGCTTGGTTTTTAAGCTCGTACGTGCATGTTATTAGGTCAACTAATGTAGACCAAAAGCTATAAGCAAGGAGTAGGAAAAAGGGGGAGAAAGAGGGGCGAACCTCAGACCAGGGACAGTTGCTTCCTGCTGCAGCAATAATGTGTTTGCAAGTGTGATGTCACAAGAATAATTACTTGAAACACAGCATGAGAACATAGGAAAAATAGTGCCACAGAGGCTCTGGAAAACAATTCCACAGCAGCTTATGTGTAAGGCTGCAGAGCAACAGAGAGGCAGGATATAGAATGCAGTTGGAAAGCCCTTAATAACAGAGAGGCTGAGGCACCTAAGGCACTGTGGAGCAGCCAGGACTGACAAATTAAGGCTAAAACTCTGCGGCCAAAAAGCTAAATAATATCCTGTTCACATAAATAAACTATTGACTGGGAAGGCAGAATTACCCCTGTATTTAGCACTACTGCATTTGCTACTGGAATACTATATAAAGTTCAATTTAGATAGAATGTTGAAAAAATGGAGGATGTTCAGAAAAGAGCAGAATGATTAAAGGGTTGGAAAACATTCTTTATACCAAGATAGACCAGGAGCTCAGCCTACTTAGCATATCAAAGAGAAGGTTTAAGGGGTGATTTGATCACAGTTGAAAAAAAAACCTCATGGGGAACAGAAATTTCATTCTAGACATATCTTTGATCTAGCAGGCAAAGATATAACATGTTCAATAGCTACAAGTCAAAGACAGACAAATTTTGAAGAGAAGTAAGACAGCTTCTAACTGTGATCACACAGCTGAGCAATGACTGTGATGGATTTCCAGCTGAATTTCTTAAATCAGTTTTTTTGTGAAACTTAATTTACTTGAACATGTGAATTCATGGAGATCCCATGCCATGGAGTATAATGAAGTCTAAGCAAAGTGTCCCAGTGAAGACCTAGACTTCAAGCCCTAACTTTATTTCCTCACTTTTTAACACAGAATGTATAAACTCAGATTCTGATTTCATTTGATTTAAAAAAGACCTGAGGCTCCCTGAAAACAAAGCTGAATTGGTTACAGAAATACTTTATTGAATGGCTATGTGAGCCTTCGGTAGATTCACACAGGATTTCATATGTGTTATGAAATTTATAATTAAATTATGAGTCTTATTATAAAGTTATTAAGCTTGTCCTTGCTTACCAGCAATTGCAAAGAGAAAAATTATCTTCTTATGGCTTCCTGCTCTCTTTTTGAAGTTGAGCAGACAGGATACAGAAACCAGCTGCATCACAGGGCAGCAGGCAGCTTACCTGCAGCTCAGAGCAGTGCAATGGCACTGTATTTTGTAGGAATTAGAGGAGTATTTATTCTATTAGTTGTGTATACTGTGTGAAGAAGGCAGGTAAGCCCTAATTTTGCCACTGAGCTCATTTTTGGAGATGCCATTTAGAGTGTCTTTATGTAAGCGTTCCTGTCAATAATGAGTCAAGCACTCTTTTTTTTCCCCTTTTTTACTTTTTCCAAGATAGGAAATCTGAAAAACTTAGTTCTGGATAAGCTGAAGTTTATCTTGGCAAGCTTTCCATAAACATTTTTTTTCTGGGAAAAGGAAATCTCACAATCTGTTTTGTGAAATAACAATTATTCTCAGTCATTTCCCAATGCTTACCCGAACAACTATAAATCCTCTTGAAGTTAAGTGCTCACCTACAAGGGATTTTTTCCCATTTCCCAATCAATTAAAAGGGAGCCAAACATATGCCTTTTATATAGTGAGAGATTTTTCACATTACTTTGTTAAAACACAATTCAAAATTTTACACCTAGTTTGGGATACATGCTAATGCTGTTCAGCTTGTGTGTTATAAGAACTTTCCTATCATGATAATATTGTAAGCACTTGTCCTGGTTCTATCAGTGTAGTCAGAGAAAGCCTGTATGTTTCCTGTGGAGCTGGCAAGTACAGCATGCTCACAGAGCACATCTTGTCTGAAGCACAGAACTTGAATGCAGACCCTATTGTTACAGTTCAGCTCGACTGGTGCAGTACTGATCATGACTGACTGCTCCATGTAAACTATATCAAAGCAGGTTTGCATTCTTCCCATCAGCTGTTATGTTCCAGCATGTTTTAATCATGATTAGCAGACATAATGCAGAGTAAGATTTGCTTCCTAAGGGTCAGTTGTGGGCAGCATCCTGTCAGCTTACTGTTTACAGCTGTGTTTCAGCACAGGGCAGCTTTGCAATGCACACCAGCCCAGAGGGACAGCAGCTGCCCAGAGGGACAGCAGCTGCACACAGGGCTGTGCACTTCACATAGCACAGGAGATTGTTCTCTGTAAGATGCGTATATATCATCAGACACTGAAAATGAGTCCTTCACAGAGTGTCAGAACAAGGTCTACATGCAGTTTAAAGCACAATTTTTCAAATTGTGAATTTTGTTCACAGTATGGAGGGATGCAGCTGGCCCAGGTACTATGTCCCTCCTGCAACAAATCAATGTGCTGAGCCAGCAGCTTGTGACACCTCCTCAGACTCAGAATTCATTAATGTCTGTAGTAACCTGGCTTGGGCAGCTCAGTCAGCACAGCCAGAGTCAAGTTTAATCTCAGCTGTGCTGGTAGCATTTCAAATGAGATCATTTTAAGGGAATCCAACAGGACAGTCCAATGGAAAAGAAATCCTGTGTGGGCTTTAAATCTTCTCTGGAAGCAAAAAAGGTACCAACTTAATTCTGAAGCTGCTGTGCTTCAGAAGTTTTGGAGCTGACAAGGTGCTCAAAGGAGCATCACCATGTCCCTGCCCTGTCCTTACAGACAGACTGAGGCAATGTTTTCTGTCTCCATCAGAAATGGGATACTGGGCAATGTGGTCTGACTCTGTATAAATTTCATCCTTAAGCCTGTGACCAAGTGGGACATCATTACTACAGGAGGAAACCCCTCCTGTGATAATTCTTCCAAAAATCAAGAGTTTAGCAACTGTAGGCATGTGCTTTGAGGGGAAAAACACTTCTCAAGGATACAGTCGAAATGAATCCTACAAAACACAAACTTTTAATAATCTCTTTATTCTTTTAAGAAGAGATAGGTCAATGTCTTTGTTATTTAAAACATCTGAAACATCCTTCAACAACAGGATTACTGTACAGACTATGGGATGGTTGGCTACAAGGTGATCTGGTGGAACTTACCCAATCATTTTTCCCAAGGTTTTCAATAATTTTATCATGTACTCTTAAAATCCTACCTACACAAGTTGGTGACTGCTGTAGTAATTCTGTCTGAGTTAAATTTAGTTGTATACCAGGACTCTCATACCAATCAGCAGGCTACCTGCAGTGTGTGCACATGTTAGAGCTACTGGCAGTTGGGTGGATTTTTTCAGGGTTTACATATTAGATAACTGTCACAAGTGTTTTCTAAGCAACAAACTGGAACCCTCGGCAATACTGATTGGAAAGTTTAAAATAAATTATGAGTGTATTTTTTTCAGATTTTTTTAATGATAATAAACAACTGTACAATATCATTTTACAAAGCATGATTTAGTTCAGTGATCAGATGGAAGGGAGAATCTACATCCAGAAGCATTTGACAGAATTTTTAGGACATTTTGGCATTTTAAAAGTGAGTGCTGTGAGTGATAGCGCTTACTGAAATTCATAATATCATTTACTCTAAAGTTGTGGTTCTGCTGAAAAAATAACACTGCGTGTTTAAAATTGCATCTGAAATCACCTTAACACTTTTAGGGTGGAAATATTTATTTCATAGAATTTTAAGATGACTTTTATATTTGGAATTCTAATTTTTTGAACATTCTTTTCTAAACAGGTCATTTTTATTTTCTGGAAGGCCAAAGCGATGCTCTGCTTTGTGGAAATAGTTCTGATGCTGGGTAAGACTAAATTTCATCATCTTATTGCACTGGGTACAAATTAGATTCATGTTCTGTAGCTGTGCAGTGAAAGGGGGGCTGTGTTTTGAGTGACCACTTCCTTTCACATAAGAAATACTAGGATTTTACACTGTGCATAGCACGGTGGATTGGTTAGATGAACTTGGAGTGAATGAATGAGTATGTTTGTATTAGTGTAGCTCTTGCCTGGTTGAAAAGTAACAGGAACAGCAATGGGAAAATGCATGTTATTTTGCAGTTCCAGTTGCATATATGAATGCATCAACATCTGGATGATAATATTAAAATTACTAAATAGGTAATATCCAGTTTGTCTTTGTAGGCAGTGCCCAGAAGGATATACATGTGTGAAAGCTGGTAGAAACCCCAATTATGGGTACACAAGTTTTGACACCTTCAGCTGGGCTTTCTTGTCACTATTTCGCTTGATGACTCAAGACTTCTGGGAAAACCTTTATCAATTGGTGAGGTTCTTTTAATTAAAAATAGACTAAATATGTTTGTATCAATAGTGCAAGACAACTAGAGTAAAAATCCTTATCTTAATTTTAACAGTATCAAAAACAGAACTTCTGTTACCCTATTCTTGCTTATAAATGTATTATTATTTCCAGACACTGCGTGCTGCTGGGAAGACATACATGATATTTTTTGTTCTGGTGATTTTTCTGGGCTCTTTCTATCTGATCAACTTGATCCTGGCTGTGGTCGCCATGGCCTATGAAGAACAGAATCAAGCAACCTTGGAAGAAGCAGAGCAGAAAGAGGCAGAATTTCAGCAGATGCTGGAGCAACTGAAGAAGCAACAAGAAGCAGCTCAGGTATAATTTATGGTGCAGTAATGCAGAAGTGTATGTTTACTAGAGATATTCATCATCTGCTTTCTGAATTTGGAGATGTAAAACACGCTATTGGTCTTTCAGCAACAGAACTAGCTCACAGGTTTTCTATTCTGCACTGAAGACATTGTATTGTGAATGATTCAGCAATCGAGAAGGAATATTCAAGACTAGATATACATTATCCGCTATGTTTTTCTAGTCCAGTGTCATTAATACAGTTTGTTAGACTTCTGCATTTAAAATCTACCCATGAAGAGTGGAAGAAGGTTATGACCAACACATATCTTGAGTTAATTGAGTAATAATAATTAGGAAAAAAAACCTAGGGAGAGGTTATCCTGTAGAAAGTGTTAAGATCCAGGACATTTGGACTAGAAATTATGTGCAAGTAAATTTAAAAAAACCCCCTATGTTATGGTTTGCTCGGTGACATAAATTCTTTCTGGATCATGGCAGGCAGCAGCAGTGGCAGCAGCAGCAGTAACAGCATCTGCAGAGTCCAGGGAGCCCAGTGCTGGAGGAGAAGCAGGAGGGCTCTCAGAAAGTTCCTCAGACGCATCAAAATTGAGCTCAAAGAGTGCAAAAGAGAGGAGAAATAGAAGGAAAAAAAGAAAACAGAAAGAACAATCTGGAGGAGAGGAAAAAGATGAGGATGAATTTCACAAGTCTGAGTCAGAAGACAGCATCAGAAGGAAAGGTTTCCGATTGTCTATTGAAGGCAATAGACTGACATATGAAAAGAAGTATTCTTCTCCACATCAGGTATTGCATACAATTATTTTTAGTAAAACCATACATTTAAAGCATCATAGACTATTGCAAAACTACTTTAGTCTTCCTGGTACTGCTGCCTAAACAAAGGAAGCACTGAGATTTTTACTAAGCTTTATTAGTATTGCTAGTTCTTGAGCAAGTGCTCTAGCTGCCTGGTAAAAAAACCCCAGAATTAAATGTAACCTATTATCTCTATTCTTCTAATAGGATTATTTAAAAATCATATTAAAATATTCTCTGATTGATTCTGTGGGGGTTTTTTTAGCATGATTATATATTACCTAGACTTACTAAAATGCCACAGTATACTTCCATTATGATAGACTTATATTTTCCTCCTGCTTCAATGGTGTTTGAACCAGTATTTGTTCACTATGGACAAGATGCTGCATACATGAAAGAATGTGAATGTATAGATTTCCCTTTTATCTTGGTGGGCATTATGTAACTAATCTGTTCAGCAGCTCTAGCTGAGAAAGGAGTGCTCAACACTGTTTTTGTGTGAAGAACCCATGAACAGTGATATTTCTGTCTGCAAAATACATATATAATGAAATACATAAATAAAATTTCACAGCAGCATTTAATTTCTGGATAAAATGGTTACTCTCATTTAAGAAAAAATGAAGACCTATGCTAACCTAACAACAGTGCTAAGTTTGAGGATTTCAGCTAATAATCACATATTTTGTCTGCCTACAGTCTTTGCTGAGCATTCGCGGCTCCCTGTTCTCCCCAAGGCGCAACAGCAGAACAAGTCTTTTCAGCTTCAGAGGTCGAGCAAAGGATGTAGGATCAGAAAATGACTTTGCTGATGATGAGCACAGCACTTTTGAAGACAACGATAGCAGAAGAGACTCTCTCTTTGTGCCCCGCAGACACGGTGAACGGCGCAACAGTAACATTAGTCAGGCCAGTAGGTCATCCAGGATGCTGGCAGTGTTTCCAGTGAATGGGAAGATGCACAGCACTGTGGATTGCAATGGGGTGGTTTCCCTGGTTGGTGGACCATCTGTTCCTACATCGCCCGTTGGACAGCTTCTGCCAGAGGTGATAATAGATAAACCAGCTACTGATGACAATGTAAGAAAGTTTTAAATAGCTTAGGCATGGTGGCCTTTTCTTACTGCACCAGCCAGTGTTTTCTACAGAATGGAACCCTTGGCAATGCTCCCTGGTTGGTCAAGCTGTGAATGCTCCTGCATCTTGTAAAATCTTTAGTAGATTAAACAGCTTAGATAGGTTTGCAACCCAAGCATCTACTTACAAAGATTCTCATAACTAACAAATGCAATTTGCAGTTTCCAAGTAATAAAATATTAACTTACACATTCATAAAAATGCTATGCTTGACTGTATTACTCTGCCACACTTTCCTTTAGCTAATCTAAAGGTCCATCTAGCAATCACAGTTGGCATACAATTGAAATTAATATAGAAATGTTATATAACTGCAATCAATATGATACTGCTATTACCATTATCAAAATTAGCATTATTAGTTAATTTTGATAACATTCTTCCTTATCAGCCTGATTAAAAATGTAAGGAAGTTGTCAATTCTTTATTATCATTTATTTCTCATTCCTGTATATTTTCCATCCGTATCTGGTGGAGTTCTGTACTACAGATAACAAATAGTTCATTGAAAGATCACAGTTCAATACACACTTCCAAAAATACAATTGTCTGTGCAAATATATGTGCAGCACATATTGCTGCCATTCTCTTACTGTATACAAGGTAAGAGAAGTCTAAAAAAAATTTCTTGCTTAGTTCAAATTTGTCCACTCACATTGCTAAAAAATAGTAGCATGAGGAAGCATGAGGAAGTCAGACTTTTCTTACTTGCTACAGTTTGCTTAGGGGAAAAGATTGTTATGTTACAAACCCCAGAATATTCTGTCAACAGGAGCAAGGAAAAAAATATTACAGTTTGCAAAATTTTATGCAATATTTTGAACTCAATGCTTTTCCATTTCTTTTAATGGTTTTTCATATTTTGAAGGAAAGAAATGCAAAAGTGAATACGCTCTCTCTCAATCTTGAACAGTAGATAACTATGGCCTAATGCCTTTTTAAAATTACTTAAAAGATGCTAAAAAGTAATAAAAGTCCGACATAATAAAAAATGAAGTGCACGAAGCACGTACCCAAACTAAGATATTAATAACAGGGTTATATAGTATTTGCTTAACTTATTGTTTCGTCAAGATGGTCTCACCTACTATTGTTCTCTGTACAGGGCACTACAACAGAAACAGAAATGAGGAAGAGAATATCAGGTTCTTTTCATGTTTCTATGGACTTCCTGGAAGACCCAGCTTTAAGGGAAAGAGCCATGAGTATTGCTAGCATCCTCACAAACACTGTGGAAGGTGTGTGCTATGCATAGCTTAATATTTAACATGGGTTTTCCCACGGATTTCTGAAAATTTGAGTTGAAACCTAAAAACTGATTTAAAATAGCTTAAGTAACAGATATCATCCCAGAAACTGGACCATATTTATTAGCAAACTCAAAGGTCTTTATTTATTAAGGTTATTACATTAGTAAGCATTAAAGTTATTACATACGTAAGCATTTATATCTCATAATTTTGCCACCATCTAACTCATGTAGATGGTCATAACTGAGTGGATGCTTATGCATAGTAATTAAAATATATTATTGGACCAAAAAAGGCAACTGAACATTTTTCAAACATATGCAACTATTGTTAAAATATATATGTATTTTAGCAGCTACATTTATTCAGTTACTCTTTAAAGAAGTGCTATTCTAGGTGATTAAAATTTTTTTTTCTTGAACTAGGAATGAAAATTTTTACCTAAATTTTACAAATTTCAAAATAAAAATATTTACATACCAGAACAGTAGATTGGAGAAACAGGCTTGGAGTAATCAAGGAAAAATTAAATACATGATACAAATTGATGCATAAATTGATGCTGATTGGCATAGTGATAAGCTTTGAACATAGTAAATATATTTGATAGCAATTTTTAAATACTTTCTTGAAAAGCCCTGTAGAAAGGGGGCTTATGGGAAGTTAATCAGCACTAGTACAGATTGACAACTTGACTGGTACAATTCATATAGGGTTGAGACTGTTAGAGCAATCACAATTTAAAAATTACCTTTTTAAACTTTCTTTTGCCACAGAACTTGAAGAATCAAGACAGAAATGCCCACCATGTTGGTATAAATTTGCAAATATTTTCTTGATCTGGGATTGCAGTCCACATTGGCTAAAAGTAAAACATATTGTCAACTTAGTGGTAATGGACCCATTTGTTGACCTGGCTATTACAATTTGCATTGTTTTAAATACACTCTTTATGGCCATGGAACATTATCCAATGACTGACGAATTCAATAATGTACTTTCAGTTGGAAATCTGGTAAGTCTGTTGGGTTTTTGTGTCATAATTTGTTAGGAAATATATCTGAAAAAAACTGAAAGAAGGAGCTTTAACAGCTGGGGGGGGTTAACTCTTTATAAAGTAGAATTATTGTATATTTATTAATCTCCAGATATGAGTATCAAAACATTTTTTGAAATTTCACCACCAACACTGATTCATGTAGCTTAGGATACTGTAAAATCAATATATTGCAGTGTTCTGCAAAATCAAATAAAAGATTTAAAAATTAGCTCCAATGCTACATTAAGTGAAGTCCATCTTAAATAGAAGTTGATTTGTGTAACTATTAAACCAGGAAATGCATTGGTTCCATGAAAAAGACACTATATAAATAAATGTAGTGTAAATTTCTCAATCAATACAATACAAATCTTTAAATTATGAATGTGTTTTTAATTGCTGTTTCCTGAGCAAAAGTTTACAATAGTTAAAATGTCAATTTAAAAGCATTTCTAGAATTTTCTTCTGTAAACAACTTTTTATGTGGATAATGGATTGTTTTCTTTATAGGCTTTATGTGAAAAATATCCCGCAGTACTTTTTCCTCTTATATTTTTTTATTGTTTTTATCCTCAGATAATTAGTAAGATATTTTTCCTCATGTTGTCATCTATATTTTCTCCCTTCTACTTCAAAAAGATAAATTATTAAAGATTTCAGGAGTTAACTTCTTGTAGCTCTCATGCTTTTGAACTGACAGGTTTGATCACATAGAAGTATCTGCAGCTGCAGTCCTACTTTATTTCTTATTTTAAGAATTGATTTCTTATAATGGGATTTTTAATAATCCTTGTTTTGTAATGAGGAAAAAATATCCCAGATCGTGTAAATAACTACAGGACTTAGGAGAGAGAATTAATAGATAATTGTATAGCTGATTTTCATATACTTAAAGAAAATTCCATATAAATCTTCGTGTACATCTGACTACGAAGGGCGTATGAGAGAACCTGGCTATAAGCACCATGCTCTTCCAGTTTTGGGCTCCCTGACATAAACCCCTCCTGCAATACAGAGGCTCTTGAGGGTTGCATGAAACTCCTTGAGAACTTTCCTGTCCTGATTGTTAGGAACCTTAGTCAGCGTTTCAAACTGTACTTATCATTCCTATGTCTTCCTCAGGGATTCCAGTCCTGTAGCTTAAAAATTTGTGACCTTTCCCTCTCTAGTGTCTGTATAAAGAATGTATTTAAAGACTGTAACAAAATCTATCTTGAGTATTGGTGTTCCTAGGAAGAGCAAGTCAGACTCTTCTTTCCCATCTCCTGATTATCTCAGTTAGGTTATTCTCTTTAGCTGTCTCATTTTCTGTTCAGCTTGCTAGAAAACAGGTTATTGAAACCAAAAAAAGAAAGCATTTCAGAGCAGGGCTTGAGCAGTCTTTAACTGTGGCTTTAGTACATTCCTCTCCTACAGGAAATTCTCCCAAGACTTCTCTCAAAGCTACTCAGGGTCATTACCTCGGTGGCTCTTAAATATGATTCCTACTTCATTCAGCATAGCATCCCATGATGAGAAACCCTTACCAGCAATACCCTGTTTAAAATGCATTCTTAAATGCTCTTTCATTCCTGACATCAAAGCAATTGAGCCAACAAGCTTCACTGAACTTACCGGCAACAGCTTGGTAGAAGTTACTCAGCTTCAGCAAATTGTTGTGTCTCAGTATATTATAATGTTTCTCAGTGTCTCTATCAACTGAAATAGATTATAATGTACCATTTATTCATCTGGTATAAACAATCATAGCTCTGTTGAACTGAATGACAGATTATACCAGCAAAGCTGCCCCTCTGGAGTCTCAGATTTGACCTCATTTGTAATTCGTGTACCAAGAAAGATGTTATGCTGTGTAATTTCTGGAAAGCATTCTGGTTTAAATTCTGAAAATCAAATTTGGGGTATTGTTTGTACAGTACACGAGAAAGTCCATATCCTGATAGAGTTGAAATTGGATTATAAATGCTGTAAAAAAGGAGTTTATGTAATTTGAATAGTATAAAATTTAATTAATTGAAAAATGACTTGGTTTGTGTGGTACTTGTTAAGGGAAGGTGGGCATAATAAATCAGTAAACATAACTATTTTTAAGTGTCAGTTCTGGATAAGACATTGCAGATATGTATCTTGAATTAAAAACCTAGACAACAGCTAAATTTGTAGTAGTATATTTCACAATGAAATAACAAACTGCACTTTAAACACAGGTCTTCACTGGAATCTTCACAGCAGAAATGTTTCTCAAGATAATTGCAATGGATCCTTACTATTATTTCCAGGAAGGCTGGAATATTTTTGATGGTTTTATTGTAACCCTTAGCTTGGTTGAGCTTGGTCTTGCAGATGTGGAAGGACTATCAGTTCTTCGATCATTCAGACTGGTAAATATGCATCAATTGCACTGATTTTTCAATGGGGCTTCATTAAAATGATTTTACTTTTGCCTTGGAAGTTTTCTTGATGTTTCCCATGATACTGATCCTGATGTCACTTTCATGAGTGCAAATCCTTCTTAATTGTGGTACCTTACTGTCTTCAATGAGAATTTATAGAGATCCAGACAGACAGCAGTGGGTGCCCTGGGCCTATTTCCAGTGTATCTATTGTACATACACACTTTAAACATCCTGCTATGCAGAAATAAATTGACTCTCTAGATATATTGTGCTCTGATTGGTATTACAGGAATAGATATGCTCTACAAATACCAGTTCAAAAATGGCCCAAATGATTTTAACAGATGTACCCTAGATTTTAAGTTTCATCTAGTATGACAAGTAGCATCTTTGGACTTCGATAAAAACTATGCTTTGAGGGTATCAAACCCCAACTTTACAAATTTTTCTCAAGGGAACCTTCCATCTGCATGCTTTTAGACAAGATGATTCCATCTGAACAGTCATACTCAGGGCATATTTTGCAGTAATATCCTTCCACAAATTAATTTTAAAATACCTTTGTGTCTTTCTGATTGTCCTAACAATATTTTTCTTTTCTTCCAGTTACGAGTTTTCAAATTGGCAAAATCTTGGCCAACTCTAAATATGTTGATAAAAATTATTGGTAATTCTGTGGGAGCTCTGGGCAATCTGACCCTGGTGTTGGCCATCATTGTGTTCATTTTCGCTGTGGTTGGGATGCAGCTGTTTGGGAAAAGCTACAAGGAATGTGTCTGCAAGATCTCCAGTGACTGTGAACTTCCACGCTGGCACATGCAAGATTTTTTCCACTCTTTTTTGATTGTATTCCGAGTGCTGTGTGGAGAATGGATAGAAACGATGTGGGACTGCATGGAGGTTGCTGGCCAAGCCATGTGCCTTACTGTCTTCATGATGGTCATGGTGATTGGAAACCTGGTGGTATGTAATCAAAGTGTTAGCAAAAAATTATTTGGCAATAGAGAGGTCTCAGTCCTGAAGTGAACTAGGTGCTCTGGCACTGCTTCAAAAAAGCACTTAAGCAGGTAGTTTCAAGCAATGCTTAAAGTCAAGCTTAAGAGCTTTATTGGATAGAGAACAAAGTATTCTGCAATGTCAAAATCCTGAGAATGTTAGAGTGAGCACTTAAAAATGTGACTAATTTGTCTTTTGGCTCTTTGTAAATATTTTGTGCCACAAATAATTCTAGTTTATCCACTCTTTATAGCCTGTTCGCTGTGGATTTTTTTATTATTTATCCCATATGATTAGTCACTTAAATAATCTAATTTCTACTGTGTGATGGAATAGATTAAACTTTTTAATGATGTTGAATAGCAAATCTGATCTCTCCAATTTTAGATTATAAGACTTGGCACCAAAATATTTATTTACTGTGGGGATTTAAAGACACATTTATAGATATTAGTCAGTTGTAGGAATATTTTTTGAATGATGAGCAGGACCTAAACTAAATTAAATAAGCTTGGCTTTTTGTGGAGAAGAGAAAAAATTTTGAGGGTTCTTTTTTGTTTATGGTGAATTATTGGGATGTCAGTCTTTGAAGTCACTAATATGACATTTTTAATAAAATAAATGTTATTTGTTGGGATAAGGTCTAGAACATCCTTTTTTTTTTCTTTCCTTTTTTTTTATCTTTCTGCAGGTACTGAACCTATTTTTGGCCTTGCTCTTGAGTTCGTTTAGTGCGGACAACCTTGCTGTGACAGATGATGATAATGAAATGAATAATCTCCAAATTGCAGTAGCAAGAATGCAGAAAGGCATAGATTATGTGAAAAGAAAAGCACGTGAATTCATCCAAAAAGCTTTTGTTAAAAAACAAAAAGCTTTAGATGAAATCAAGCCACTTGAAGATCTGAACAACAAAAATAGCTGTATTTCTAACCATACAACTGTGGAACTGAGCAAGGACCATGATTATATTAAAGATGCAAATGGAACCACCAGTGGTATAGGCACAGGTAGCAGTGTGGAAAAATACATAATTGATGAAAGTGATTACATGTCATTCATAAACAACCCAAGCCTCACTGTGACAGTGCCCATTGCTGTGGGTGAATCCGACTTTGAAAATCTGAACACAGAGGAGTTTAGTAGTGAATCAGATCTCGAGGAAAGCAAAGAGGTATTTATACATTTTGTGCATTTCTCTCTAATCTTTTGAGGGTTTTTGTTTTGAGGGAGAAGGAAGGGGGTTTGTTTGTTGAAAGTTGTTATGTTTTGTTTTTATAAGCCAGTGTATTCAATTCTTGATCATTTGTTATTTTTACACTTCTTTGTAGATGGGCGTTAATGAATGTATAAAGGAGGATTTAATTCCTGATGAACACAAGTGTGAGAAAGGGTTAAAAAATATAACCTCCAAGAGAGGATAAGAGGCCAGGCAGTGGGAGACCAAACTAATCCGTAAAAACTGCTTATGGTCCATATGGTAGTTGCAACAACTAGTAGAAGGCAGTGCCTTAGCTACAGTGTTATTCTACCAGAAACTTTTGGTTTCCTCCTGTAAGGATCCAATAAGGAGTGTCATACACCTCTTGGCCACTTAAAATGTACCCCTCTACAGGATTTTATTTCTGAGCATATAGTTTATGTATGTCCTTTCGACACAGGAATTCTTTTAGGTTTTAAAATTGGCAGCTCTTGTAGATTCCCATAGAAAGAAGTCTTAATCATAAACTCTTCCATATATTTCAAATTTACTTGTTAAAACTGAAAAATATCAACAGATGAAAATATTTAATGTGTCTAAAGCAATGCCAAAGCAGGCTATAGATCTAAGCCTTTTTTGGAATTGTAAATTTAAAAAACATGTTGAGGCTAATACCTGTTCCATTATGTGACTTTTTGTCTGTGGCTATTTTAACACAATGATTTAAATTGATTCAATAACAAAATTTGCAAAACTACAACCTCAGTGACTTACTTTGTTGATATTTTAGTCAAATTATAAAATTACCTTTCCAGACACTTGACAATATTAATTTTCCAAGTTGAGGAACTTTAACCTTGAACTAGCTAGTTTCTATTCTGGTAGCGATGCAGTTTCTTTATAGGATAACTCATCTTCCCCCCTTCCTCCCACTGTTGTATTACTAGCAGTACTTCAGATACCTAATTTTAGGGTAGCTGAATTCTTTACCACTGTCCCTTCAGTGTGCATAAGCCATCTAGTGCTCACAACAAAAATCCAATGTTAAGCTAAGTGCAATCTTCAGATCCTCCCCCAAGAAAGGAGACCTGTACAAAACAGCCTCTTCCCCCAGAAAGCTATTTCAGAGACAGTGTTGTTCCCATTTTCAATTAATATCTGAAGCATTAATGATTCTTTTCCTGTTAACTATAACCAAAACCTCTATAATTTGGCTTTGACTCACATTTCTGAACTGTTGTTACAACAGAGGTTCTAAAAATTTATTTGAGCACACTATGAACTTGCCCCAGCATAAAGAATTTCAAAATAAAACATTTAAGCAAAGATTCTTTGGAGGAAAACAATGGTTAATCATCTGCTCTCCCCACAACTACCTTAATGCTGGTCAGTCCAGTCTTCCAAACCAATTAGGCAGAGTGACACAAGCTGGTTTATGACTGACCAATGGAGAATTGATTCCTTTTAGAAATAGATTCAGTTTAGAAAAGCTTTATGTCGATGTGCTGCTACATATAGGAGCAGGTCTATCTTTTATCCCATTGAAAAAGTACTATGACACTTCTGACTTACTACTAACCCTGCTTTAGTAAGAGTTTAGTTGTTACTTACCTCTGAAGTATGGCCTTCTCTGCTTTTTTCCCTCATTCCTCTGAACTCCTATCTCATTTATGTAGTTATTTTTAGACTCTTACCTGATTTTCTGTAGACGTTACCAATTCCTGTATAATTACTTAAGCTTCATTATTTCTGTGTAGGTCAAGACATCATTACCACTTTTGGCTTGTTGTGCTCATAAATCTTTGCAGGTTCAGCATCATCACCCATATTTTTCAATTTAAAGCATAATTTTGTTTAAAGTCTTATCTATCACTGATACACCTTCTATTTAATAGATCCATACAATGTAGAAGGAAAACCAAAGAGTGTACAAATTTCACGGATGTTTATCAGCAATTTACTTATGTTGAATTCTAGAACATTCAAAAACTTTGCCCAATTATTTACTTATTCCAGAATCAAATAATATTTGCCTTAAAATTATTTACGATGCATTTGCGGTGCTTCTTTCCTTTACAGAAGTTAAATTCATCTAGTTCATCTGAAGGTAGCACAGTTGATATTGGACTGCCTGCAGAAGAACAACCAGAAGCTGAACCTGAAGAAGCCCAGGAGCCAGAAGCCTGCTTCACAGAAGGTGTTTGGAACAAAAATACTAATAATACTTCTTAAAAGAATAATTTTCTATTTAAATTAAATATTAAGATTTATGGATCACATTACTTGTTTGTTAATGTTTAAACTTTGATTATTAGCAGTAGTACTGAGACCGCAATTATACTATATATCAGATAAACCATTAAGGAAACATTTTGTCAGAAATGTATCACTATTTTTAAATACAAAAAATACATTATTGAAAGTTTTATTTTAGTATGAGTTACTGTACTTGGAGTTTAGTTACAGTCTCTTAGATAATAACACTATTTTTAAAATGTTCTTCATAGATATCTATCATAGTGCTTTATAAAGTATACATTACTGATAGAGCTGTTGAGTGATAAATAAAAACTGCACCTAGATGGTCTTGTGCAAAACACTAAATGAACCTTCTACAAATTGACAAAAAAAGAAGGAAGAGCCTTGTGTGCCACCTGGGGCAAGAACAGTCTCACCTGATAGACTCTTTCACCTTTCACTTTTCCTCCTTTCTTCCTTCATTTATGACCAGAATCTGGTCATAAATGTTTTTCCAATGACATTTCCTTTTGAGAAACTTTATGGATGTGTGCATGTGAAGAAGGTGGGGAAAGAAATATGTTTAAAGCAGCAGTGTAAGGATAGAAATACCATTTCTGGTGTCTGTAAGCAACAGTTAGGTTTAGATATTGGAGAATAAATGCTACAGTCATGTTGGGTTAATTCTGGACATGATAACAGATCATTCTTTAGAAATTTGCACTGAACTTGCAAGAAGTATTACTGTAACAGTCTAGAATTTGCAAGGAAAATACCATTATTGTTAACTAGTATTTTTCTACATAAAAGAAAGAAGAAACAAAAGTCAGGAGGAAATCATAAAAGCTTAAGTAAATTGGGGGCACAAGTTTGTGAAGTTAGCTGGTACAGAAAAGCCCAGAACTCAGCTAAGAAGCTTAGATTTTTTTTCGTGAAATGAATGTAGCATTGTGTGAATTAAGCATCCTGAAAAAGAGGGTACAATTTAATATCATTTGCCCATATGTTACTACATAAACCTACTTGACATTTGGATGAGAAGGTCATCTAGCTGAAAATCTATTGGGTTTTTACTAAAAAGCACAGCTTCTGTAAAATAGCATTGTATAATTACCAAAATGCATAACCAAAACTGATGCAAATCAACAAAAATGTCTTCTTTTTTTTCTCTCTCATTACATACACTGTTCTAAAGGCTGTGTAAGAAGGTTCAAGTGCTGTCAAGTAAGTATAGAAGAAGGGAGAGGAAAGCAGTGGTGGAACCTTAGAAAAACCTGCTTCAGGATTGTCGAACACAACTGGTTTGAGACTTTTATTGTCTTTATGATTCTCCTCAGCAGTGGAGCTCTGGTAAGTAAAGCATGAACAGAATGTCTCTATGTTGTCAGAAAACTCCTTAAAACTTGGGTCTTCAAACATTGTTTTAACTTTACACAGTTCCACGTCTTCAAATGACAGGACTAAATTTTAGTCAGGCCTTCAAAAAAATGGCAAAAAAGTCTCTTCTCAACAATATGTAGAAAAAAAGAATGAGTGTAAGTGATTAGAGAAAGCCTAAGGTGACCAGGCTACACCTGAGGCAGAGAGATGAACCACATGTGAAGAAGAGAACATTTTTAACTTTGTTATTAGAATTTCCTTTCTTGTTTCACTGGTGTTTACTGGTGTAACTCAGGGAAAAGAACTGTCACTGTTGAAGAGTTTGGAACTAAACTGTAATGGCATAAACAGTTCACCATAGCTTGCAAGAGCCAGGGCTAGCTTATGCAGTCTTATGAATGTTATGTGCTAGAACAGAAAGAAAGATTAAGACTGTGTATTTTTAATGATTCCTTTCTAAGACTAAGAATATATTACTTAGGCTTGCAATTCAGCTTCTACTGACTCATACTCATGTAGACTAGAGGGACATCTGTAAGAACATGAATTTGCTTTAACAAATATGTAAGAAAAAGAAGCCAACCATAATATCACTCTGTAACAATAAATGAAACAAAACATACCAATAATATGTGATTACAAAAATAAAAATAATGAAAAATAATAAAGAAATTGGAGATGAATTGTGAAATATAGGTGAGCCTGAATATATACTGAGGTAACATTTCTTAGGCAAACTACATGCTCTGAGATAATGTAGAGTATATCCAGCATCTACCCTGATAGATGCAATTACCCTTTGTCAAGTTACTGAAGTTCCTACATAATAGAAATATTGTGTTGCAAAATTGTATTATAAACTCTTTAGACCATTACCAACACTTTAAAATACTGTTGATGGTTAGCAGTTTATGATTATACCTACCCTAGTTCCAGTTACATCTCTAAGAATTATTCTGCTTTTGTTTGGTCTAATATCAATGCATCCATCAAAAAGCAACTCTTACTCAATACCACGTGACACCTTCCCTGTCATTTAAAGCCATCTGAATAACAAAAAATTCAAGTCTACACTACTGAATTTTGGTTCATGTAACCAAGTGGAGAAAATCTTCACTGACAAGAATTTAAATGAGAGAAAAGTACTAGAAAGAGATCTGGTAAAGGTGAATTTCTGTCACTATATTTAGAGGAAGTCTGAGACGAGATCCCATGGTGTTGGCGCCTCATGCTTGTGAACATAAGGTGTGTCATCCACAAAACCTTTACTTTGTGGAAAGGCTTTGCAGACCGTGGATTAGCCCAAGTCTCTGGAGATGTGAGATCCAGCTCTCCCTTCAAATTCTTTTGTGATAGTGAAAAAGTCTCTTTGGATCTGCCAGTACTATATCCAAGTGTTCACCCCAAGGCTGTGCTCCAGACAAATCTCACTGTCACCAGAGCCAGGAAATCTGGCAGACACAGAGAGACTGCAAACTGCCTCCAAACCCCTACCCCAAGGGCACTCGGGGAGCCAACATACTTCCAGCTGCCAGGAGCACTGCTGGCTCAGCCTTTGGCACACTTCCACCTAGACAAAGGAAATTATATCTGTCGACTTCCCAGTTCTGTGAGATAAAGTTTTTAGTGAATCCATATGAGTGTCAGGTACCCCAGTGCCTGATCTAAGTATCCGGAATTACCGGTACACAGTTGTTAGCTTTATGACTGATACACAAACATTAATCATTTGAACTGACAGATGTAAAGTGATTCAGAAGCAGGCTGAGTAAAAATAAATGTGCCAATAAATATCCAAATCTTTTCAAGCTGGCATATCATTCCAGTTCTTTCAGTCTCATGAAATCAGTCATTCTCCATAAGAAATAATAGTGTAACTGAAATTTGAAAGAAATTAAAGGAAAAATATTTTAGAGACAGAAAAAACTTATGAAAATCAGAAGCTATTTGTTTTTTCAAATGCCCAAAAATGAGAACACAAAAAGTATAAATAACATTGCATGGAGCTCAGAAATTTTATGTATCTCATAAAATGTGAATAATACAGTAAAGCAGGTATTTGATTTAAATAATTTCTTTTAAGAAAGGAAGAAGTTATTCTGTGATTTATAACTTAAAATTTTCAAAAAGCAACAGGACATAAAAACAAAAGGTCAATTGACTTGTCATTTTCCTGAAAATTTAAATAACTATGGCCCTGGATTTTGAAATTGGATCTACCTACATACGAACCAAATGATCTGAGTAGAATTCAGTTCAGGCACAACACTTTGCAGAATCAATGCTATTTTTCAGTACAGAAAATGATCTGAGAAGAATAATTCACCATCAGCAATAAATAAATAAATAAATAAAAATCCCTGCCCAGTGGAGTGGTTGCTGTGTAATATCTATCTGCTTCTTCCTCCTGTGAGCTGGAAATATAGTTCCATAGGGGGAAACAAGTATATACTGAGGTTAGCAGAAAAAGAAGCATTGAATAGAAGTGACATAGCCATGCCTTTTCTTGAAGATTGTTTCCTTTTTTTGTTGCCTTTTTTTGATTTGCTTTGTTGCAACCTGAAGTATATGCAGTAACAAAAAATAATATATCTTTGAATGTTTATACTCACAGGCTTTTGAAGACATATATATTGAACAACGTAAAACTATCAAGACCATGCTGGAATATGCTGACAAGGTCTTCACTTACATCTTCATACTGGAAATGCTGCTGAAATGGGTGGCCTATGGCTACCAAACATACTTTACTAATGCCTGGTGCTGGCTGGACTTCCTGATTGTCGATGTATGTAGTGTATTTCCTAGGTGATACTTTTATATTTATCTGATTATTTTTAAAATTACTCTCTTTGCAACCATAATATCTATTAGTGCCAACTAGTTTACTTTTCACTTTAAAAAGTAAGGTAGCTAGAAAAATTCCATACTTCTGTCTTTCACTTTATACTTGCAGCACTGCCTTGCTATACCACAGAGTTAGGAAAGACTGGAAGTTCTCCTGCTAACAGAAGGACCTCACTTGGTAGTCTCACAAGCAGTTAAAGGGTTTATCCCAGCACTGCTGTTGAAAGAGGCCACGCTGTCCTCCATTCTGGCCTGATCTGCTCATTCCACCTTCAGACCCACCATCCCTCCTGCTGTGGTCTAAGTTGAATGCAGCATTTAGATGGATGCCTGGTCCACCAGACATCCTATACACATCTGAATCAAAACCCCTCTGGCAAGAAAACAAACGTCACATCTCCAGATTTCAGCATATGGATAAATTATGGTTTTACAAGGAAAGCAAGATATATCTTTAGCATTGTTAGTGTGGCTTACTTAGTATTAAAGTCCAGTAAATATTACTGAACTTGCAGTCTTCACAACCACGTTGGAAATTAGGCTCAATAATCTTTGCTGCAAGGGTTGTCTGATAGTTCTAACTCTACTTTGCTGTGCCGTGAAATGGGAGAGAATTTTTCTTAATGCATTGATACAATTATGGAGAATTTAATACTATCCTAAGTATACCCTTTTGAGAAAACCTCCAATGCTCAGGAATGCAAGTATTATGTTTTACATAGTTACAAAAGCACAGCCAGTCACAATTAAGACAGCAATTTCTGGCAAAACCCAAATATTGAACAAGCTTAGTTTTAAAATTAAGATTGTTTTTGTCCTGGTTTAAATGAATTAGAAACAGACACTGAATAGGTAGAAAGGGAACTTTATAAGCATTTATTATGCCAAAGAATTGCCAAAAGTTTCTGATTGTGTTCCCAGCATACACGGGCTAATCAGAGCAATTAGTTTTCTTCAGCTTTGTTTTGTGATGGGTGCCTACAACCTTTTTGATATGTGTACATTATGGTTTAAATATATCTAGGATTCAATCCCACATATAGAGCTACAGGTAGCTATGTTCATATAAAGAAAGACCCACTCTTGGGTTCTCTAGTATTGAAATTCTTCTCAAAATGGCACCTACAAAAAAAAAGCTTGAAGAAGCATGCAAGCAGAAGCAGCTGTTCCTTTTCTAAACTAATTTTCTCTAATATTTGACCTTATTTAAATCATAATATTGCAAACGGCCGTCTTGTGAATGTGAAAATTTGAATACATCGTGTGAAGGTATAGTATGTATTCAAGTGTCTCAATAAGCTCGTGATCAAATCTTAGATTTACACATCTTTTACAAAGATATTTTCTTTAATTTTGCTTCAGATCACGGCAGCTTGAAAGTTTTTAGTAGTATGAGGAATATGCTGGAGAAAGAAATTCAGATTTCATCAGAACCTAGATTTATGGGTTGCTAGAGCTCAGGATTGACAAGTACAGAAAAGCTAAAGATTTCAAATATAATGCTTGATTTTAAATATAGTTCATAAAAAGTACTGTCGTAGAGTTCTCTTTACCTGATATATTTTTTCTTATAATGAAAGAGTACACGAGAATATTATGCTATTTTTGGCCCAGTAAATAGTTAAGGAATTAGAACAGCATAATGCAGGAACATTTAGGGGAAATGGGAAACAAACAGAAGGTAATGTTTTGGACAGGAGCCATAGCAAACGTGGACAATGTGGTATTTTGCACTGAGGTAACGTAGGGACATGGAATATTTAAAGGCCTGTCGAATTCTGCCATCTATGGAACTGTTCTTATAAGGTCTTAGAAACAACATAATCCAGGTCAATGTTAAGCTTGTAAAGCACATAAATTCAGCAGTAAGGCAAAAGGATTAATTAGTGTAACTGATTATAGAAAAATTAATCCTTTCTACCAATTTCCAGAGAAGCAATATTGCTCTGTGACCCATGTGTTAGTTCAACCCAATCTTCAATCACTTTCCTTTCAGTTGTGGACAACCAAATGGACATTATCAACCATAACTATTGATCCCAACAGAACTGTAAAAAAAAGAAAAAGGAAGAATAATACCTAAATTGGTAAAAAGGAGAGATTAATTTAATTTGCTTTTTGTTGTTTTAAATGCCCACAAATCACTAGCAAAATATGACATTCAGAAGTATTAATGTTTCCAGATATTAGTTATCTTATGCTATTTTTTTTATTTACCTCTTCTTCTTTCATATTACTTTTTTCTTCTTTTTTTTTTTCATTTGAAAGACTCCCTATTCCTGAAGAAAGTGGTCCAAAGTTAGAATCTTCTAAAGAAGTGTATATCTCACATCTATGGTACGTAAAGTAGTATGTACAATATAATAATTTTTACTTTCCTGTTTTCATATAGGTCTCTTTGGTTAGCTTAACAGCAAATGCATTGGGTTACTCTGAACTTGGTGCCATTAAGTCCCTTAGGACACTAAGAGCTTTGAGACCTCTAAGAGCTTTGTCACGATTTGAAGGCATGAGGGTAAGACAACATGAAAGAATCTGAAACTATGCATGCATAGAAGGAGTACATGCATGCAGAATCAGGAATGAAAAGTCCATGCAGAAAGGCTGCACTATCTTTTTATCGCATATCTTTTACTAACAGATAAGCAAAAAGCTTCATCAATTCACCTAAATCCATATGCAGTGTCACATAGAAGTTACATTCATTAAGGTTACTTTACTTTCTAGCCAATCTCAGGAGTTTTTCATATAAGTCTTTGAAATTACCAACTATGAACTCACTTAACAGACTCTTAATAATGAAAAAAAAAGTAACAAAACTATATTAATTTTTTACTGATAAACATATTACAATATTGATACAGGAATCTAATTTAGCATCCGTTGAAGATATTGTCTGTTAAAATTTGAATTTTTAAAATTTTTCTTTATATTTGATAAATCCCCTTTAGTCTAACCCCGCTGAATTTAACTAGATGGTATTACAGATATATTCATACCCACTAGTGGTTTAAATCTATTTCTGAGTTTGGCTGACTTAAAAAAACAAATCAAGTTATTTGATTGCTCTATGAAATTATTCTCTTTGTAAGGTAAATGCTTTCTTTTAATTTCAACTAATCTCTATTCAATATTCAATACAATGTATATAAGGTCATTTCTTACTACTCTGAGTAATTTAGAGGCCCTGCTTACTATTCATCTCACTTAAGAAGGCATTTTAACTTATTTTTTCATTTGTTTATACCTTCTGTTCCTTAAAGCCACTGAATACAAACTAACTCTATATGCATGTCAATGAAATATGTTTTAAGAAAATGCTTTTTCCTGGTTTTTGGAAACATAAGAGGAAACAATGCAATAATGAATTTCTAGTCAATTAGAAACCAGTGGAATAGGTTGGAGTATACTGTCTTCAGAAAGAATTCTAAGCTTAATGATTGAAGCTTCAAATTCTTTTCCTTGAATTGTATTCAGTAGACTACCTATCTCTATTTCAGAACGCAGCAGAAAATATATCACTAACCAATGATTACTAGATTAATAAATTTCAGCTTCATACAGCAAATTGACTTTTAACAGTTTTCTCCTTATTTGAAACTCATGAATTCAGCAGGGTAAGAGCTGGTCAAGTGTTACAGAATTTACCACTATTTGATTTAGCCATTTGCTCTTTGTCTCTCTTTGTACATACTGTTCATGAACATTCAGAAAAATGTATGTGGTTTTGTGCAGAGAAATGTCATGAAACTGCTGTCAGCTTTACTTTTTTAATAACGTTCTGGTCAGCTGCAGGAGGACTGGGAGACCAGTATAGACATTACATAGGAAGAAAAAAAAAAGGCAGCTCTAAAAATTATATTGGAAAAAAAGGTCATTTCTAGAAAGATACTATCAAAATTGATTGCCAAATGTTTTATTCAATTTTTCTGTATTCTTACGTAATTGCCTTAGTAAAGTTTCCTCTTAAAAATTTAGGATATTCATGCTCAAAGAAAAGTACCTGTTATTAGAAATCTATTTACTGCTTTCCCTTATGTCTCGCTGAATAGCTATGAAATTATGCCAGAAGCCCAATCATATGATAGAATTTCAGCTACAGAATATGAATAATTCATGATCAATTTACTGTGCAGGAATCACAGACAAGTTTGGAAAAGCAAAAAGGTTTCAGCTCTGTCCTCCAATATTAATGACAGTCAATGAAGTGCCTGATTCCAGTCACTTAGCAAATTTGACTGGCCAATTATATAGGCCTTATATTTACTATTATTTACATGAACTTCTGAAAATGTTTTTTTCCAAAGTACTTGGCAACTATTCATAACAGCTCACTGACAGTTGTTTGCATACCTTATGAATGACTCACGAACAGTAAAAAGATTCAAATAATAAATAATTGACCAGCTCATGGTTAGACTATAATCAGATTGCTGTCTTCTCAGAAACTGAGTTCATTGCGTAAGAATTCATAAGATTTTTTTTCTACCTGCAGGAAGTAAAAATAAATCATCCCTCTTTGCTTTCTTATATTGCTCATACCTATGCTGAGCTGTGATAAAACAAGCTGACTTTTTATTCAGCATGTATTTAAATTTTAATGTTTACTCCATGTTCAGAACTGTGCAAATTTTGCCTTGAAAATATAAAATATCTTAAGTATTCCACATAAATCCGTGTATATAAAAAGATCTGCATTATTTTGTAAAACAATCTGCCAAGTTCTCAACTACTTTAAATCAATCAGTGTTTTTCTTATATAAGTTTACCCTTCTAGGGAATTGGAAGAACACAGCATTTTACACAGTCATTAAATACTGATGACTATTCTGTTATCCCAAAATATGAAATATAATTCACATTTTCAGTTACATTCTTAGAAGTCTACAGCTATACTCTGTAGTTACAACTTAACTTTATAATTTTATAAATGTTATAATTATGCTTAAACTTAATTTTATAATTATGCTTCATAAATGGCATAAATTATCTTTCCAAAGTGAATATAAGATATATTAATCTCTCACACCAAAAAAGGGTACAAGTAATCCATAGCCTGTGCTTGCCTTAAGCACATAAGTGAATTTTGCCATATTGAAGTTATTTAGTATATCTCTAGTATACTGAAGTCTAAAATATTTTAGTACTTTCTATAGTGAATCTCAAAACGAACTCCACCCAGATGCTGGAAGGCAAAGTAAAGAATTGCTTTAATTTAATTTAAATTTCTGTCATAGGGTTTATATTCTCATCTCAATTAGTGTATGTATTAAGCAGAAGTAGCAGCAAACTGAGATTTGAATATACCCATCGCTTTTTGTTTAGCTTCCTAGTAATTGCAATATAATGCTTTTGCGCTAGTCCTGAATTGGTATGCTACCTGTAAATGTAGAATACTGAATTGCTTTGCTGAGTTAGACAATTAATGACAATAAAGCATGCATTTATGTCTAATTTCACAAAATAAAGCATGTCATGCCGTGCTTGATTTATTTATTAGAGAAATAGTAGAAGGCAGCAAACAATCTGAAATCCACTTGCACTTTCAGTTTTGCATGCCTTATGCATATTTCTGGCTGATGGCTTTAAACATTTACTGTATTTCAAATTTCCAGTCCAATTTCATAACTTGTAAAACTAAATTAGAGTATTTGATGTCTTAAATATCCTGTAAAATTCAATGGCTATTCCTTAGATTTCCTTACAAGGAAATTTATAACGAGGCATTTTCAAGAGTACTCAAACTTTCATTAGTATAAAAGAAACATTTCTCATATAGTTGAGTTATAAAACATATCATCAAGTGTCTGTCATTACAGATTCACAACTAATAACAGGCTATATATTTCTATTTCGTATAGGATAACCTTTCAGCTTGGATGGGGTGGACCCCTGGTTCCTCCCCTTATCTGTATTATGGGTACAGTATTTCCCCTTTTCTACCCTTAATGAGTACAGTCTGACTAATCACATTGTATATTTTAGGGCTAGAAGGAGAGACAATCATATTTGAGAATCCCAGTACCAGCAAAGTAATACAATATTCACCCTACACTCCTTCTAAATCACTTTAAATCTTTGGAAATAATGCTTTGAAATTTTTTATGTTACGGAAACAACATGAAAACTTTTGAGCAAATCAGTATTGTTATTTAGAGTTTCTGGAGTTCTTTTTGCAGGAGAACGTACCTCAGCTATTTTAATATTTTTAGTTGCTTTTTGAACTGAGATAAAAATTGGCTTTCTTTAAAAATTTGAATGTGACTTTTATATTGTTTTGAAAATATCCATGCTTTACCCTGTTACTCAATTTATAGCTATATATATTAAAAATATCCTGTAGAAAGTTTTGCACATTACTCTTAATACATTAAGCCCACACCAAAACACTGTGATCTGAATAGTCACAACTATAGATATTTATATAATTGCAGTATACATTTTTGCATAATTTTAAAACCCCTATATGTTACATTAAGTAAATCACTCCAAGTGTATACAGACAACGTGAAACAACATATAACATATATAATCCTTTCTTGGAATCTGAAGTTAGTATCCTTTGGCCTGTGTTGAAAACTAGTTTCTATAATTTTGATTAAATGCCAGTAACAGTATTATCTTCCTTAGGGTTTAGAAACATCCTGCAGGAGACATGTTGGTGACATAAAAATTCTGCATTCATTATAATAATTAGAAAAATCCACTTCTTAGAACTACAGCCCTTGCAAGCACCAGCTGAAGAGGTATCATTAGTGCAGGAGTTTTTATAGATTCAGTGTAAATGATGTATCAGCATAAACTGCGTTCAGTGTAAATTTATCATCCTATCTCACAGCTAAGGATTATGTATTCACTCTCAAGGAAGTGTATTTGCTATTTTCTGCAAGTTTCTCTTAAAAATAGAGGAATATATTTTGTTGATCTAAAGATTTTGAGCTTTCAAGGATTTTTTGAGGACTGTGATCTTATTCATTACCTTTGAGTTTTAAGGAGTCTATGAGACGTGTTATGTCTCCTGAAAGACAATTAAAAGCTTTACAAACTTTGGTGTCAGAAGACTCTGTGTATAGATGTTCATAAATCATACAGGAAATATCCTAGTATTTTTTTAGGTTATAATTCTACAATTAGAAGAGGACTATTGAAGTATTTTATATAATTGAAACTGATATGATTTTTTTCCAGATTTGCATTTGTTTTATCTTAAAGAAAATTCTTACTTTTAGATTCAAAATTTAATGAAATTTGAATGGGATAAATAATATAGTTTGCATTTTAATTGGAAATGTTACAGGGCATGTAAAGGTCAATGACATTTCATTAATGCAACAGGAATGGCAAAAAGTTGGGGTGTTTTCATTGCATTCTGTGAAATACAAAGATACTGTTCCCACATCAAGTAATTACTCTGTTTTCATGCTCATGTTTCTTTACGATATTTACCAGGTCTTCTCAGACAAAGGGAGTCATGTGATTTATTGCTTGGCAGATAATTATTGTACTTTATCATACAGTATGTTAAATTATGTCTTTTCTTCTGTTTTCTTCAAAAGTACTTTGTAGTATACTTGATTTCTAGTGAAAAACAGAATCAGGCTGCTCCAGAACCTCCAGTCTTTTGTTAAATCCAACAGCATAGCTTGCTTTTAATAGACTGTTATGTGAATAAAGAATGCCTGTGTTGCTACTTTAACCAAGTTGTATTTTCTTATAAAAGCTAGAACAGAACTGCAGAATCATCTAGTTGAAACTATCTGCTAGCAGCGGTAGCATTCCAAGATGTAAACTCACCACCCAATAGCATGAAATTTCTCCAGCACAAAATGTTATAAAAATAATTTTGCATTAAATGTTTGAGGAAGTATTTTGCTTTCCTTGAAGATAAAATTCACAGCTTTCTTCAGTCAGGTGCACTTGTACAGTCCCGATAACACAAAAGTACAAAATACAGTAATTGGCTTGTTAAGGGAGTGATTTTCTTTTTCTCTGAGATTTTTTATCTCTTACTTCATCTTTATTTGTTCATTACTGTTCAGATTAAGATTTCCTTGTAACTCCTTGTCAGGTCTCTTTGGTTCTTTCCACATGCCTGCCTTTGCATACTCTCAGTTAAACACAACTTTTTCTTTACAATCACTGCTTTAAATTGTAGTTTTCAAATAATCTTCCCTGTGTATTCCCAATGTAATCTTTATTTTACTAAAAAAATGAAGACCTGGCCATAAATAACTTTTTTCAGTTGATTCCTACGAGATGCTTCTCGTGTCAGTTCTGACACTGACAAAATGCATTCATTATTTATTTCAGGATACTATCTTTTGTGCATTTTTTTAAAATTAATTTAAAGAATAGTATAGTCCCACTATCATAATTTACTTCTACAAAGTTTCAACTTACTAATTTTTAGTGATCGTGACTTAAGGCTAAACATTAATTTGCTAGAATAAGGTTTTAGTTTTATTTTTCAATTTTCTTATAACTTTTCTAAACATTTTTCCAAATGTTATTTAATTCTGGCCTTAGCCTAATCACAGATCATGTAATTAAGGATAAATTATATGTATGTACATAGCATTAAGGCAAAATGTGTAGCAAAGGTAGCAACTAGTTCTTTTACTATGCCCTTCTTAAAGGTAAATCCATAAAATTACTCTAATTTTCGTTGGAAGACAGATAAAAGAAAAAGCCAGACTCTTCTTAGATGTGCCCAGTGGTAACAAGACAACAGACATAAGCTGGGTTATAGGAAATTCTTATTTAATATAAGGGGCTTTAGGGAAGTTTGTGTTTTTATGTTTTTAATTTGGAGGGGTGGGGCCATTTGATTTTCATTTTGGTAGGGTTTTTTTTGTTTGGGTTGGGAATTTTATTTTTGCAGTGAGGCAAACACTGGAACAATGGAATATAATTAGTGGATTATAGATCACACATTCATACCAACATGATGTACCACCCTGATTTCTGTTTGTGGGACAAAGTTATGAAAGTTAGTTTCTTGCAAGAAATCCATCAGGATAAAATAAAGAGGAGTAATTAATTGAAAATGAGAAGGTTTGAATTACTTGGATTAATCTACATTTTTAGATTCCTAGAATCTAAAAATTCTTCTAGTTCCTCCCTAGAATCATTTATCTAGGGAGGAATTATCATGTTTTTCTCTCACAGATATATTTAATTCTCATCCTCTGTTGTCTCTACAGCCAGTTCATAGCTGATCAAGCATATGCAGCATGCTTCTTCCCAGTGTACCCATTCCAAGCTACTCAATGAGAAAATATGTAGTTTAGAGGTAAAAGAATTATTACAATCTCTCTCAGTTCCTTTGCTATCTTTCCTCCTTTCCCATTCTGTCATCATCTGCTAGACTGCATTGTCCCATATATTTTATTACCTGTTATACACATTGACAAAAAAAAGATAAATTTTCTTTATTATCTATGAATAAAAGTTCCCATCTACATTACTGCTGTGGCAATGCACATATACTTTATCGCTTCAACATAATGAACTTTTAATCCTTATATAGCCATACATGGCATCCCTCTTCCATCAAACTCCATGTATACACTCAGATGAGACAGGGTATCTCATGTGGGAATATTTTTCTTGAATTGCATCTTCAGTTATCTTCCTTCATGGGCACCTCCAAACCTCACACTAAGCAACTGTGGCAGAGATCCCAGAGCCTCTGCTGAGGATCAGTCTTAATCCTGTGCACTGGGCAATGTTTGTATTCAGTCTGCTGGCCCACAGGTCCAGTACCTCCCTTGCTTTTGTGACAGAAACATTTTCAACGGACGTAGCTACTCTTAAATTAAGCCTCATAACTATTTCCTCCAATCCCACTGATTCTCTGCTGTGTTATGATTTGTAGAAGTCGCTCCTCTAACTTCAGAGAAAGGCAGTTTCCATCATCACTTTTATAGTACCAGGGAGAACAGGAAGCCATTATTACAGCATCATTACCCACAGCGGTAATCTTTTTGATTCAGGGATGGGCTTTCTTCATGGTCTTCCTCAGATGCTCCTTTGATCCCGTGACTGGGAAAGTCAATGTATTCTTTACGTCTTTTGCTCCCTTGCCTCAACTGTTCCACCGTTTGAGAGAATACACCTGTCTGTTACTTGATACGCACTTAGTCAAATCAGTGTGGTTTCAGCATCTTCTAGCCTTCCTTGTGTGTTTTCTTCCAAGTCCTTCACTATGAGAACATGCTGAACTCAGATCATGTATGTCACCTGCGCCTCCATTCCTGTCCACTCACAGCTCACCTCCTGCTCATTCCAGCAATCTTACCTATGTAATGTACCAAGAATCTAAACCAGTGTCTACTTGCTCACTTCTTCAACTTTCAGTGCAAATGGTCTCTCTGGCAGCTCTTTGGGAACTTCTCCTGTTTATTCATAAAATTATGAAGGTGACACCTTCCAAAGTGGAGGCAACTTTTCATTTTAAGTGGGAAGAATGTTCCGGACACAATCCTATAATCTCCTCTTCCATGCCAAAGATGGTAACTTCCTCCTCATTTATACCAGGAGCACAGTTTGGAACTTCTTCACAGAGTCTGTGACAGTTATGGGTAAAGTGGATAAGTAGATTTTTCAAGGTTTGTTTACAGATTTCAGGAGGCCCTGATACATCCATTACTCAACTCCTAGGTAGAAATTCCTGGAAAGTCTGTGTCTGCTGAGGTGCCAGGATCTATGGAAAATATTTTGCTGTGGGAACTAAAATACATTTATATCTCACTATGTGTTCAGCTATGTCTCCCACAGCAAGGCTGAATCTAGTAAAGTTTCCTAATACTCTACTCATACAGCAGGGATAAGCTGGTATTTTGCACAATCCTCATTCTAAGGAGTCTTTCTGCTGTGTCTTTTGCGACCGGACTTGCCTTTCTCGTATTGGCCTTTTTAGCCACCAACGCGCTTGCATGAAAAATGGGTAGAGCCCTTCCCAAATCTTCGTTCGCGAAGCCTAGCCATGACATATGAACAGGTCTGATAGAAAAACTGATTTTCTTTCTAGTTTTTATTGTTTTCTTTGGAGAGTTGTCCAAAAAAAGATATAAACAGCAATAAAAAAGAACAACTGGACTACTACTTTGTCTTGACATAAAGTCATATCAGCCAGAAGATAGGACAGACAATTAGTGTTGCAGTAATTCTTTTATCTTATGTATAAATCTGATGTTGGAAGATAAATATTATGAAAATGTAAGCATGAAAAATTGTGTTTATATATGAAATACTGCTTTGTTCTAGAGGAGACATGACAGTTTTTTATTCCTGGATGAATATGAACTGAAATGAAAAATAGTCTAGAGACCCTTTGTCTTTGTAGGTATCAGGTGTTGCTTCTCACTTGCTCTTATTGCTGTTCCACCTACCTGAAGCTATAGGAAGGTGAACAAGCAGAATCAACTTGGGTTTTTGCAGCTTACTCACTGGAGTCAGCCTGACCAACAGCATCCCAGCCTTGAGGAAATACATAGGTAATCTACAAAACCAAACAAACAACTGTGCAGACATCTTTTTCCAATTTACTGGCATTATATTCTGTATGAAGAAATAACAGAAAATAAGTCCAAGAGAACATACCTTTTAAAATAAAAAATACATTTTGAATCACATATATCTGATCTTAAGGAACAAGCAAAAATAAGAGCTGTAGTTGCCAATATTTTCTTTTCATTTTCTACAGACTCTTTCCAACAAGATGAGAATGACAATTTTCATTTCCTAAATTAACTCATTAAGAAATGCTAATTGATCTCTTTTCTGCGTTCAGTTCACTTTTCAATTGGTTCTCCCTTTCTTCTCTCCATTTGCTGTAACTTATGTGTGTAGGTGTTGTCTGTGTATGTATGGGTGCTATCTTGGATGTATATGATGTAAGTTAATGTCATGGTTATCTTGACATATCTCAGCTAATTCCCAAAGCAAATACAAAAAAAAAAGTAAACCAGAAAAATGCTGTTAAAGCAATTACCTCCAACTGTATGTGTTGAAGAAATTAAAGACTTCTTCCTAAGGTGGACTTTACAGTCAGCCGAGCATCTGACCAGAGTGTAAAAATGCAGCTTTACATTATAAATATGATAGGGGAAAGGCTCAACACTGGTGGGGAGAAAAACGTCAAACAAAACCAAGATGCAAACGGGAAACAACTTCTAAAAGTTTTAATTTTCTTTTCTTCTTTTCTTAAAAAACCTTCCAGGGGGACTGGATAGCTCAAGGGGTTGGTAATAGGATACAGAGCCTTTCATCTCTAGGTCACCAGTTCGCATCCAGGCCAGGTCAGTAGTGACCAAAAATTGTTACCATGTGATGGGTTTTCAGTGACCTATATGAAATAAGTTGTTGGAAGCATTGTTGGAACATTTGCTAGAAGCTGTTCTCTTTTTATCCAAGAAGATGTGGCTGATCTTTTCATAGTCTCAATGGTGAGACTGCATTACCTGTTCATCTAAAGATGCAAGACACACTGATGGCATTTGTAGAAATCTTTCTTTCTACAGCTATTATCAATTCATAGTTGTTGTAACAATTACTGTAGTTGTTAGTGTTCTGCTGCGTGTTCTGGATCTGTGCTGTGGTCCAATGGATCTCAGGGTTGTTATAAAAGTAATTGCTACAGGCACTCAATTCATGCAAAATCATTCTTTGTGTGAGCACAGGTAAACATAATTTGTTTAAGTTGCAGAACTAAATCCCCATCTTTCTTTCTTGACATCTTTATTTTCAGGTTTTTCACGAGATTAAACAGAGGAATTCAATCAGTGTAACACATCCGGAACATTTTTATGAGTGGAAAAAAAAGGATAAGACAAAAACTAACTGGCTTAGAATTTCAAAGCAGCAATAGCATAATACAGTGTCATAGACCAGGTCAGACTTGGAATAAATTCCAGAATTTCTAATTCCATCTCTAATTTTTATGTTGTTCTCAGTTCCATCAAGCTAAGCATCAACAGATTTATGTTCAGAATATTACTGGGACCTTTTTAGCCTTTTTAAACACTTCTCAAAATGGCTAGCTTATGCATACATTACCTAGATACTTCACATTTTCTAAGAAATCTCAAGAAGCAAGAATGCTTCCTTTAAAGCTCTCATCAAAAATAGAAGCTACCAAAAAAAAAAAAAGCTAAATTTAAAAAAAAATCATGGTTTTATAAAAGATAAGGATTATTCTCAGTTACAGAAAGGTCCCATTTCTACTGTCTCGCAGCGGAGGAGACCCTTCTAAATAAGGAGAAAATATGCCCTGAAAATAACATTTCCATCTCAGATCTCTAAACAGGTCCTAATTCCTGGCCATAACATTTGGGAGGAGGAGGGTGTGCTGAGTGACGAATAACACAACCACAATATTCCTCTTCCAAAGGCCTTCAAGAGGCTGTGAAATACAGGTAGTAAGACTGAGCAGTTCTGAGCTTCCTCAGAACTATTTTGGTAGTGGGAAGGATGCATCTATATTGCTGGGAACAAAGATGGACTAAGACAACTTAATACTCTCCAAGTATCCATGCCAATCCTTTCCTGCCCCACTGCAGGACTTGGATTACTGAGAATCAGAGCCCTACTATATGTTTTATCTTACATGCATACACGGTTCCAAAAGTTTACAGAGGAAAAAAAATTAAAACAAAATATAATTTTTAAATGAGAATCTTGTATTGGATACTTAAGGAGAAATAACTGCTCATCATAAAACTTTTGGTAGCTCTGACAGACACGTGATTAATTACTGAATATATCAGAACAATGCACTTTTTATTGACATAAGGTTTATTGACATCTTGCCTGCAAGTGGCTGAGGAGGCAACTGGTCAAAAGTAATTTAATGCAAAATCAAAAGCTCTAAATATGTCCTTCTTTAGATAAATGAAGGGTATTGCTGACTTAAACTTAATACATGAAACAATACGACTGGAGCTTGAAATAAATTATGTTGATTCAAGTAGACACATATTGCAAAACTGTCTTGCTTTTCTATACAAAGAAATTAATCTTTGTTATAATCTTGCATGGAACAATAAGGCAATAAAGATATGTATTTAATTTGTGCGTAATCCTTTTAATGTAGAGCTTAGTTTCTAGATTCATGGCATTTGTGTTTTCAGCTTAAATTTCAAAGCTATGTTGATCAAATCTACAGGTTGCTATTTTTTTTAGACATTTTAAAGCTATAATTTGATGCATTTTTAGAATTTTGTTATGTCTGGATTTTCATTCAACACATTTTTTCTTTTTTATCTAGAATACATCAGTGTTAGGCTTCATCTTATAACCACCAGGTCTTCTCTTCTGTTTTTCTATTAATTATTTTCATTTTCTCACTTATTTTCCTTTCATTACATGTACTAATATTAATAACTTAAAAGAACAGTGCAATGCTACAGTTATTAATGTACTGCTTTAAAATTTATAGTATTAGTTTCTGAGCAAGGATTTATTAAGCATTGGTGAAACAGTATACAAAACTTATTGCTGTAAATATGCTTATACTCTTTTCTCTTTCCCCCTGTATTTGTGTACTAGGTGGTTGTGAATGCCCTTTTAGGAGCAATTCCATCCATCATGAACGTGCTTCTCGTTTGTCTTATATTCTGGCTAATTTTCAGCATCATGGGAGTAAATCTGTTTGCTGGGAAGTTCTACTACTGTGTTAACACCACAACTGATGAAAGGTTTGAAGTCGAACAAATCAACAATTTTAGTCAGTGCGAGGAACTCATAAAAAACAATCAAAGTGCCCGATGGAAAAACGTGAAAGTTAACTTTGATAACGTAGGATTTGGGTATCTTTCTTTACTTCAAGTAGTAAGTGATCACTCTTTATATACCTTTTACTGTTTATATGTAATAGTGAAAAGCAATTCTAGCAGCAAAGAGAGAAAACATTTACCTGATTATTTTTATCTGTGACTTGGTAATACCACTGCACTGGTAATTGATTAATCTTTTCATCATAAGCAGCAAGTAGAGCCTACTAGGATGAATAAAGAATTTTTAGGACATCCAAAGAAACAAGTGCTGTTCTTCCCATTTATAGCTCCCTTAGTCCTCCAGCCCCTTCCAACTTTTAAAGTTTCTAGAAGTACCTAGGAATGGTATTCAGCTACCTGAATATTTTAAGTTTTCCTGTTGCTGAAAAACAAACATCTCCATTGGTGTGATTAAGTCACAGAGAAGAATTCCAGGTAGTAAACCTCATCTCAGTCATGTGGCTGCCACAAGTGCAGACTTAGGTGATCTAAGAAGCAATTTCTCATTCAGGAGAGAAATAAGAAAAGAAAAATATCACTGAATACCATAATCTATGAAATATTTTCCCTGATATTTCTGTGCATAAGCACCTAGTGAGGTTTATTTAGCAAAAACCAAGGGAAGAAGGAAGAAAATATATGCAGAAAGATTCTATAAGATTATGCATTTACTATCAAAAATTGTGTCCACACAACACAATCTGTCTTTGTATTTTGAAGTAGCTAACAGGCTGACCCAGCTTTAATCAAGAAAATTCTGAACTCTAGCATATGTCATGTGTCTTCAGCAACCTCTATGTTTTTTTTTAGGTTGTTGTCTAATTCTGTAGCATCTTAGGTTTCATTTTTTTAGCTTTTAAATAAGTTTCTAGCTTTTATGCTGGCATGTGAAATCTCAATAATACAAATCATTACCATGATGAAGTTGTATCGACATGATCCTGCACAAAGTCTAAAACAGTAGTTCTGAGCAATGTGAACTGCCTCTCCCAGATAACATATAATCTTACCTGTGTGACTGATAACTCTGACAATTTAAATAATCATTTCATTATGATTATTTACTTTACTGTCACATCAGGAAAGAGTGGAGAGGGACCAACAGTATTAAAGAAATAAACTACTGAATACAACTTGATTTCAATGACAAAATTTTATTGTAATAGAAAGACTTTAAATTCTTATTTTCTTTGCCTTATTTATGAAATCCACTGACCCAGAGAGCAGAATATTTTATTACACATGTTCAGGATGAACAAGACATCAACAAAACTCAAAAATGATGGTGGGTTTTTTTTTTGTAAGTAGAATGTCCATGTATTGCTAAAATGCCTGTAAAAGCATGAAAGGTTTTTTTTGTTTGACATACCAGAAAAAAAAGGGGCACTTCTCTCATTGCACAAAACAGACAGTTGGCCCTGCATCTTTAAGGTTTGGTAAGTAAGCCACCAGTAATAATTTTGCAGTTATGGAATGATAAGAACCCTAGGGCAAAGAAAGAAAAATATCAGCTTGATTTTCAATTATGTGTTATAATGTGCAGAATCTATGTTTTTTCACCTTCAAAACACAATTCATAAATGTTTGAGATTCTTCCATTGCTTTCTGAATCAAAGAAGACAGTTATAAGGTGATTTTCTATTTGATGTATAAAGTACTTTGAATGAGACTCTAGAACAGGGCTCCAAACCCATCACGCCCAAAAGAAACATGAAAATTGAATAGATATGTCATTGTCCTTGATTTACCTACCCTTCCTAAACACCTTGCAGCAATAGTAATGAGTAACACTAAGGTGTTACTAAATAGAGGTATACATTACTATGTCAGAAAGAAAGATAAAGCTATTGAAACTTTAGTATTTGGCCTAAAATAAGATACTGAGCCTGAAAAATCTGATTATAAAATCATGGTTGCAAATGGATTACTTTTCGTGAACCTAATGTGAACATTAATGGCCTTTTTAAAACATCCTAATGATTAGTTGAAAAGTCTACTGAAGTCATTTGGTTCTCCACCTTAACAACTTCTGGCATAGACTGCTGTTAGGTTGTGATGGACCTGAGAAAACAACCCCATAGAGGTCAACGTCATTTTTCTGATGACAATCTCGGTGATAAGTATCAGTGCATGAGTTACTGACACAGGTCCCTATTTTCAGGAGTCTACAAACTAACTACGGAAAGCTTCCTCTTATTCCCCAGTATTTCCATTCTCCATTCTGCCCTCGGACTTATGCCTTTTGCATCAGTTAAAGAATGTAAATCTCTTCAGCTTTTCTGGGTTACAGGAACCATAACATTAGTGTTACTTTCTGTGTCACTATCATTAGTGAATACTACTGGAAGTAGTACCATTTTCATGACAAAAAGTGGAAATGAAACCAAGTCAAAAGAACTCCAAAACTCCAAACCCAGACACTGAGGACTTTACTATGCTGGGAAAGAGATAAATTAAGTCCTCTGAAAAACTTTTTTTTTAATATTTCTGATAGTATATGGGTCTGTTCATCCCAGAAAACTCTTCTTTTTTGTACGTGTTATATAGAAAAGAAAAATAGGTATTTCACACAGAAGCATTCAAAAATTGTGGGGTAATTTCAGAAAGAAGTATTGTGGGCTCAAAAAATAGAAATGTGTCATAGTAGCATTTTAAGCAAAAATAACGCTCTGATAAGCTTTTTCTTGAGTTTACTTGGTAGTGCTGGCAAATGAATTTCTGGAATGAGGGGCCAAGAAAACAACATAACCTAATTTTTGGTTGGGGTTTGGTTTTTGTCTTTTTTCTTTTGAGAGACAGGTGTGTGCGGAAAATCTTTAGTATTATAGCAATGTTACAATTCTTACTGCCCAAAAATACAGGCTAACCATATACATCATTGATAAAACCAAGTTTTATAGACTTTGTTGATCAGACTATTTTCCAGAATTCTTACAGAACTTGGAGTATAAGTACTTATGCCATCAGCACATAAGTACTCATTCTCTCTATAAGATTTTTTTTCTTCTATGATGCAGCATAGATCATGTTGGTTTGCGTGGATCTTCAAGCTTTTTTCATTTCTTGGCCTGAATTTCCTTGAGTATTTCTCTGTCCCTTAAGAGAAGCATCAAAGCAGACACAGATATACTGGAGAAATTCCTTTCACAATTGGTATGCGTCAAAGAGTGAAGAGGAAGAGGTTGGTGTACACAGAGATGTGGCATCTGCCCTGATAATTTTATGGCCTTATGCCTTTTAACTTGAACCTAGTGTTTGGATTCTTTGGTAAGTAAATCTCACAGAGGCCTGCTTTTATCCTGCTAGTAAGCATATACCCTGCTTACCAGGATAAAATGTGGCAAACCAGTGGGTCTCAAAGCACAATATTATATTATACTGCTGTTACTAATATCAAAAAGAAAATACATCTTGTGAAGTGCAGGGTAAAAAAATCAGAAGTTGAATTCTAGGGCTAGAAGTTTAGGATACCTTCAAAGTTCCAGCAGGTCAGTGTTTTAAAAGCAAGATGCTATTGTATCTCCAAAAAGGAATCTTCCTGGTAGTTATTTCTGGTAAAGAAATTGAGTAGTGAAACTCCAGCATGACTTACAACTTCATTAAAAATTATTTATCAGGGGAAAAAAAAGTCTGTGTACTTTTACCAGTACTTAAGGAGAAGGGGGATTGTTGGTCTGTTGTTTTTTCTAACTACATTTGAATCTGCATTTGAATATGTGTCATTGAAATTTCCTTGGGGGAAAGAATTTGGAACAGATGCTGATTTCAGTTATACTGCTGTAATCTTTGAAATCAATGAATTATTCCTGATTTAGTGTCACTGAAAATATACAATATATTTTATATGGTAATATGCAAAAAGGAAACTAATAATTTGATCTCCTGTCATTTTCTGTGTTATTTTTTATTCCATATGCACAAATACTCAAATGATATCTTATTTCTGATAAAGAAAACCTATTTCAGATAAATATAAGCAGGCCTACACATCTACAGTAGAAATAACACTATCACAAAATGTGATGCCTTGACTTTCTTTCTTAATTTCTTCAATAACTGTAACATCTTACAGCTTTGTGAAGCTCATTGTGGAAAACACAAGATAGTAATGTGTTATATTTCTATTTTTCCATGCTCACACTCTTTTCAAGTTTCCTTTTTAACAACAACAACAATAATAATAATACAGATCAGTTCTTCAGTTTTCTAGCACTAGCTGAAAGGTCCTGTCTGTTTATAGTGTGGTACTTTACTGATATGGTGAAGCTTAATATTTAAAAATTAGTCTGTTTTTTTTCATTCACTCTAGTCTAGGTTACACTAATAAATTTACAAAAACCCAATAATAATTCCATTTTGCCTGGAGGATGATATACAAGGTCATCATGTGTCTGAATCTGAGGCAACAGCACGCACTTTGCAGAAGTGCCATTCCATCATTTACATCATCTTTTTGCTATAAAAGTATGCCAATTATTTGCATTTACAGTTTCAGGCTGAAGTGCTGATTTCAAGTTATGACATTCCAAAAAAATGCAAATAGTGTACCAAGACAGAAACAAAAGTAGCACTGTAAGACATGAAAAAATCATCCTGTCCTATTTAGACCTCGTTAGATGAAATACCGAGTCCCGTTTTGGTTGTCATTTCAAGAGATGAACTAGTGTAAGAGAGCTCAGAGGAGAATAATGAGAATGATCAGAGGTCTGGAAAACAAGATCTGTGTGGAAAGATTGAAGGAAGGGTGATCACTGTCTAAACAATCAGTTTGCAATAAGTAAAAGATGCTGCATGAAGGTGATTAATACTGTTCTCCAGATAGGTAATGACTATGAAAAGTGACAGTCTTAAAAGGCAACAGAAAGATATAAGTATTAAGAAACAATAAAAGCAAGTGCTGGAATAAATATTTTTATAAGGTTGTGGAGTGTTCACCATTAAAAGCCTTTGAGAACAAGTTAAACATATATTAGTAATTACATAAATAAAGCTGATCTACTTCTCCTAATCCCTTGCAGTCCAAGTATTCCAAAAGGACTTTAAATTCTTCAGTTAAGACTTCTACTTTTTCAGATTTATTGTTGATTTATTCGTCCTCTGATACTACACTTTGATTTCACCATTGCCTGAATTTCATATTTTCTGTGTTGACCCCAAGATGTGAAAGTTGATATATATTGGATTTGCTTCTAAGGATAATCATGCTCTTTTCAGTATTACACTCTTTCAAAAGTGTGTAAGGGACCTCTATTCCTATAAGAGAATAATTTCTTCTTGTTTTAAGTTCACTTCAGGATGATGCCAAACTGCTGCATAAGCAAAGGCTTTTTGAAACTTTCACTAGAAATTAAACCTCAAGATGATGCCGATACAGCAATAACCATGGATGAAGAGCGTTCCACTCCTGATTCCATTCTGCAACTGGTCTCTATGGCAAGAAATATGAAGGAACCAATGATCTGCAGCCTTGTTTAGCAAAATTATAATGAGAATTGAATGACAGAGAACTGTCTACTTCTTTGCTTTATTTTGAGCACAACTGGATTAAAAAATGAGTGATTTCTGTTTAGAGATGTTGTCTAGTTAAAAGATAATTGCTATAACAGAGAAAACTATTTTCTGTTTGAACTCTCAGATTAAGCAATCTACACTTCACCATCAAATATAAAAATTTACAGATTTTGGGCAGAGGAAATAGCTATAAAATTTCACTAAATGCTGTCATCTATGAGGCATATTAAGTATTCAATGCACATAAAACACTTGTAATAACAGAAGTATTAAATCAGGTATAATCTTTCAAAGTATAGAAAAATCTAAATTCTGGTTGATAGGAAAATACCTCTTTTGAGCTGATCAAATTTTTGGTTCCCTTTCATTGCCACCTTTTGACTTGAGAGGGAGGAACTACATATCAGTCTTCATTGGTGGCAACTCAGTTACATAAGGCTACTTCTCAGCCTTTGCAGTTGACATGATTTGATGAACTAAAATGATACTGCCTTCCATGATTTTTGATAATTAATTAGAAATCAGAAATAAGTTGATTACGCTTACAGATTAAAATTTTCATATAGAGACATATCGTGGGATACACAGCAGTATATCCGATGAGCAGCTCTGTAGAAAGCCAAGAGACAAAATTCTTAGAAATCTAATGTTATGCTAATTATTCCTGGTGCTGTACTGAGTTGCTGGAAATTATTAAATGAGTTGTCTTCAAGCTCTATGCTTAAACAGGTGTGTACTGTTTACAGGCTACATTTAAAGGCTGGATGGATATTATGTACGCAGCTATTGACTCAAGAGATGTAAGTACTGCAAATATTTCAGATTATGTTTTTTTCTTGAGGTCTGTCTATCAACAAGTGTTTCACATAAGCAATTAATATCCATACAACAGAATGGAAAAAGAAATTAATTAGTGTGAGATTCTATGGTAAAAAAATATGGAATACTGAATGCAAACTGCCAGACGCTCTCAGCTATAGATGGAATGGACAAAATATGTTGATAAATGTGATAGGAGTATTGTCCAAACACAAAATATTGGGGACATTTTGCACAAGGTTGCCACTTGTTCAGTTGAAGTTTTCACATGAAATCTTAGGAATGGTATTTCACTTTTTTTTTTCTTAGGTATTACAGCAACCCAAGTATGAAGACAACCTGTACATGTATTTGTATTTTGTTATCTTTATTATTTTTGGGTCTTTTTTCACCCTGAACTTGTTCATTGGTGTCATTATTGATAACTTCAATCAACAAAAAAAGAAGATAAGTATTGTTTCATTTCCCTTCTAAAGATATTCTAAAATATTGCATTTTTGCAGGTGCATGATATATGGAAAGTACACCCATGGTTTGTTCAAAATGGAAAAAGCTGAAGTATATTAGGATGTAAAATCATACCTCTAGTAGGCATTAACATCACAAGATTTTTCATTGTAGTGAATAGGACAGATGTTGTCAATGTCCAGTTTAGTCTTCCTCAAGTCATCTGCTTTTCCGTGCCTGAACTTCATGAAATCATCTTGCATGATCAAACCACTGACTTAGGTCAAAGTGCTTACATCGAAGTACTTATCATTTCTTGAATTTTCTTTCTTCTTGATTTGTAGTTATTCTATCAGCACACAAACAAATAACTAGCTGGTCATGAAACATAAAGCATTATTTCATCACACAACTTCAGGTGCTATTTTAATGGTCACTACAAATGCTGTTTTAATGAACTCAAGTATTCAAGTTCTACTTTGTGGCACTGAACAATCTTAACCACTTGTAGCAGGAGTGGTTTCTAACTATCTCAGGGCCTTTTTTTTATTGTTTCACAGTGCAGATGTAGAAAATCTCACTGGTATAGATGGTCCGAGTATAAATGTTCATCTTTAAAATTATTTTCTGTAAATAAATAAAGCAATGAAAGCTAAAGGACAAAAGCAGCTACGAATTACTAGTTTACTTTTAATTTACTGGACTGCATCGCTTTCTTTGGGTTTATGTTAACAACGAGAGATGCTAAGTAAGATTTTTGGAAGCTGTACATGGTAGAGACCTAGAGGTATATGGTTAGGGAGCCTGTCCAGCTTAGAGTCCATGCAATCCCATGTCTTCAAGCTTCCCATGCACTCATCCACAAAGGGCTGTATCCAATCCCATGCGTTCATTGACATTCCTGGAATTAGATGTCTGCGAGTATCTTCTATCAATGAAAAATTTTCTTCATGAGGAATGGGAAGTCTGATAGGTTTTCATTCAAGCTGTCCCTGAAAGGAGGTTACTATGGATTTTGCCTAGGTTGCCATGAATGACCCATAATTCTCTCTTTATTGTTACTGTCAAACACCAAACGCCTGTTGAGGCTTTTGCTAAACTGAACTTCATTGAACTTGGAAGCTAATCAAGATAAAAGACTTAAAGAGAACATTTTGCTCTTAACAGTATCAAGAGTGCTTCAATCTTTAGCTAAGTTTCTCCAAAGTCTGATAATCCATCTTCTCAAAAACCTCGAAGACTTTGAGTCCCAATGCTAATATTATGATTGCTACAGATACCTAAAGCACTAACACATTCATGTACTGAAAACCTGACTTTGTCTGCTTCCTTTGTTTCACTAAAATTGCAGAAGTGACAGTACTGAGCAGTCCAGACTATTTGAGCTTCTCTCAAATACTACTTACTGTATCTCTTCCTATAAACGAGGTACTGAAAATGATTTCTTGGAGGTCAAGGAAAATAACTGTAGAGAAATGTTGCATTGCTTTTTGCTTTTGTGAGATGCAGTACTGGATGCCCAGACAACTTCTAGACTAAATGTTTACTTTTGACAGACAGCTGCATTTGCTAGCTAAGAGATTTTTCCCAATTCAGTATTCTTGATTTTCATTAAATCACTCAATCAGTCAATCAATTATATTTTTCTAAGAGTTTTTTCAGCACTGCATATGAATGTGATTATAACCAGTTTTGATTTCATGTTTTTACTTTGGAGGTCAAGACATATTTATGACAGAAGAGCAGAAGAAATACTACAATGCAATGAAAAAGCTGGGATCCAAAAAACCACAAAAACCTATACCAAGACCAGGGGTAAAATTATTTATACACATCAGACCAATAGCTATTTACAAAGAGTTTTTACTGATACAGAGAGAGCAGAAATATGCCCATGTGAAAATTACCATTGATTGTGTATTAGTCAGCAGAAATGGAAAATAAAAACAGAAAAAAAAAATTTTCCCTCACAACCATTTTATGTATGAATATGCAACTGAGGAGGCTGAACTAAGCCATTGTATTTGAGTATTCAAGACCACTAGTTTCAAGTACCACTAGACCACATTTTTATTGAAGTCTCATAGGCCTTACTGCATGTGGTTTTCTACTTTCTTGTAACAGGAAAAGAAAACAATTACAGTTTGTATTGAATGTTTCTTTTTTACTTTCCTCCTCAGAATAAATTCCAAGGCATGGTCTTTGATTTTGTGACACAGCAAGTATTTGACATCAGCATCATGATTCTTATTTGTCTTAATATGGTTACCATGATGGTAGAAACTGATGACCAGAGTGAAGAAATGGAAAATATTTTATACTGGATAAACCTGGTGTTCATTGTCCTTTTCACTGGAGAATGTGTCCTGAAATTAATTTCACTTCGCCATTACTACTTCACTATAGGCTGGAACATTTTTGATTTTGTGGTTGTCATTCTCTCAATAGTAGGTAAGTCTTGTTTATTAAAGTAAAAAGAAGGTGAAATGAATAAGAGGTGAACTTTTACTTGAATAGAGCTTATATGGTTAGCTTTTGCCTTTGCAAGATTTATCAACCAAGGCATTCAACTTCTCATTTTATCTCATACTTTATCTAAACCAACCATCAAAACTGTTACAATCATTCAACATATATTGCACCTGCAACTCTTAAGTATTACTTCTATAACAGAAACTATTCAAGTGGAATCTACAGAATATCTTTGATTGCTACACAGAACCAACAATTTTAAAACTATTTTTCTAAATTTCTGTTGTGATATGGAAATTAAGTGATAATGTGTCTTGGTTTTCTTCTTTTGTTTTTTAGGAATGTTTTTAGCTGAGATGATTGAGAAGTACTTTGTATCCCCCACATTATTCAGAGTCATCCGACTCGCCAGAATCGGTCGAATCCTGCGCCTCATTAAAGGCGCCAAGGGAATCCGCACTCTGCTTTTTGCTTTGATGATGTCTCTTCCTGCTCTGTTCAACATTGGTCTGCTGCTCTTCCTGGTCATGTTCATCTATGCGATATTTGGCATGTCCAACTTTGCCTATGTTAAGAGGGAAGCTGGTATAGATGACATGTTCAACTTTGAAACGTTTGGCAACAGCATGATCTGCCTGTTTCAGATCACCACGTCTGCTGGCTGGGACGGTTTGCTCGCCCCAATTCTGAACAGTGGGGAGCCCGACTGTGACCCTAACAAGGCTCATCCTGGGAGCTCTGTGAAAGGTGACTGCGGCAACCCTTCTGTTGGGATTTTCTTCTTTGTCAGCTACATTATCATCTCCTTTCTGGTAGTGGTGAACATGTACATTGCTGTGATTTTGGAGAACTTCGGTGTTGCTACTGAGGAAAGTGCTGAACCCTTGAGCGAGGATGACTTTGAGATGTTCTATGAGGTCTGGGAGAAGTTTGATCCTGATGCAACACAATTCATGGAATTTGAGAAATTGTCTGATTTTGCAGCAGCACTTGAGCCTCCTCTTCATTTACCCAAACCAAACAAAGTCCAGCTCATTGCAATGGATCTGCCCATGGTGAGTGGTGACAGAATTCACTGCCTTGACATCCTGTTTGCTTTCACAAAGCGTGTTTTGGGGGAAAGTGGAGAGATGGATGCCCTCAGAATACAAATGGAAGATCGGTTTATGGCATCCAATCCTTCAAAAGCTTCCTATGAACCAATTACAACTACATTAAAACGAAAACAGGAGGAAGTATCTGCTGTTATTATCCAGCGTGCTTTCAGACGTTACCTTTTAAAACGAACAGTAAAACAAGCTTCCTTTATCTATAACAAAAACAAAACCGAAGGAGGGGCTGGTCAGGGTATGAAGGATGAAATCCTTATTGACAAGTTAAATGAAAACTCATTTACAGAGAAAACTGATATAACTGCATCAACAGCAGTTTGTCCACCTTCTTATGATCGTGTAATGAGGCCAGTCAAAGAAAAGCATGAAAAGGAAGATAAAGATGGTCAGAAATAAAAGCAAATCACAAGCAAAATCATATCTGTGCAAAATAGTTCATAGCCTGTAAGGATCACGTGTTTGTGTCAACAGGACTCCTGAAGGAGGTCTATGCCAAACTGACAATTTTTACAAATATACTGTACATTAAAGGTCAGTGCCTATTAAAAGACAGTGACCCCTTGTCAGTGACTGTGACTGTGATAAGAGGAAACAACCTTGACAGGAGGTTACTGTTCTCACTACCAGCTGACACTGCTGAAGAGGAGAGAAAAAATGGCTACACAGACTGTAGGGACCAGTTAAAGGGGTGCAAAACCAAGTATTTGTGTGTTTAGCATAAAACAATATGGTAACTGTATCCACTGTTTGCATTTCAACTGCCACATACTTCATATTTTTACAAAATCTGTGTTGGTGGATTCATCTTGTTTTTATTCATATGTTGTTTATTATATGTGACTATTTTTGTAAATGGGGCTTCTGTTTGGGAAGGGGATTAAGTACACCTTTACAGGTACAAGGGCCAGGTGTTCTATTATACGACTAATATACACAAAGAAATTATTTGCATGAAGGCATGCTGCACTTATAGATCATGCATGAAAATAACATTAAGTCACAAAGAAAAACAGGTTTTTTTAGCACAGTGTTTCTGGAAAGGAATAACAGATTTTGAGGTGCTTAATTACTGTATTCATGTTATATCATGTCCAAACAAGTCTTGGTATGCCTGTAAAGTCCCCTACAACTCACAAAAATAGTAGAGATGGTTTATTTTTTGCACAAACCATTACGTTTCAAGCGGTGCAAACTTCTTTCTAGGTCTGGAGTCACAGATTTTGTCTTTGTCAAATGTCTTTCTGCATACAAATACTAAATGAATCTGCCTCAGCCCTCCAAATTGATCAAAAGGAGCCCTTTATCAAGTTGTTCTGCTTTATCCTGCAGTATTGTTTAGCCATCTTCAGCTCTCAGTAAGGTTGATGTTGCTGTACATGTTAATGAAAAGCCCTCTGTTATGTAAATAGTAATTTTTAACCTGTGGTGCATGTTTGAGCAAACAGATAATGACTTTAGCACATTTATTGCATCAAATATGTACCACAATAAGTGTAGTGTGCAAGCATTCAACAGGAAAAATTACGTATTATCTGCCATTATAGATAGTTTGGATGCAATCAGTGCATGTTTATATTGCCTATGCTGCTGTTCCTTTGACTGTCCAGGATTCTTAAACATGGAAAGCCATACATCAGAGCTAAGTGAAATAAACTACTCAACAAGACCTCATTCCTCCGTACCATTAAGCAATATTTTGCAGCTATTTAGGAGCTTATTTGTTTTACATTTCTGAATTTTCAGTGGAGAGCTTATACTGTATATCCAAAATGTACAGACATGTTGAAAATTACTAAACCTGTTGAAAATAATGTTAGGATTTTATAAGCAAATATAAATACTGTAAAAATCATTTTATTTTATTTTTCAGCATTATGTACATAAAACAAGAACTGAATTTTATCTTCAGGTTGATGTCACACCATTTTTGTTACTTTCTGTCCATAGCACTTTTTCACAGAAGAATTCCAGAGAACAAGATACAACTACGTGAATGGATAGCTGTAGGTTCTTATTTTTTACAATATTTGCCAACATGTCACTACTTTCTGCAAAGTAAGTTCATAATTTGCTTCAAAAAATCTAAGTTTTTTTGCAGTTGGGAAATGGTCTAAAGTTCAAATTGAATGTCTAAGCAGTGCCTGCATCATAGGTTTTCAGATACAACCTTTCTTTCACAGAATCCTTAATCTTTTCTCATAGTTACTCACAGATTTTCTTTTTTATTCATGCTGCACTAGAACAGCTCTAAATGTTATCTAGGATCCACAATATTTTTTCACAAAGAGAAAGTAGCAAAATTGTATAATCCAACACATCAGGACATTTTATGTTTCTTACACAGGAAAATTAAATATAGATTACTTTTATTAAAACTATTGACTAACTCTGTATTAGTGAACTGCATGCAGGAAAATGCTACTATTACCCTAACTGATGCTAAAAAACATTATTAATGCGTCAAAATAATAAAGATTACATTTTTTATTGTATGTTCCTTTTCTCTTTATTATCTGACATTAATATAAAAAGGTATGCTTCTAAAACCACAGAATGAGAGGGTACAGCCATACTGTTCTTTCACAAACAAATCCTTAGGACTTGCTTGTTAGTCACCAACTAGGAATTTCTACTTCAGTGTATGTTAGACAGTGAGCATGATGATTCTGCATGTATCAATAGTTCTGCCCTGAGTGACCTCATGACTTCATGCAGCAGCCCCATGCAGTGGGGTACCACAGCTGTGCTGTGTCCCATGAGGCTCAGAGCATTTAAAGAAATGAGAACTGAGCATTCATGAGTTTACAAAGAGAAAATGAGTATTAAAAATAGTATTGGATACATGACATTCCCCAACTTGGATTAAGGACCAGTTTATTCTTGATGGCTACTGTTCACAAACAGGCTAAAGAGCATCTTGTACTCAAGTGCATTTCTGAAAAAGGTGAAACAGTTCGATGAATAACCACTGGTCTTTTCCTCAGGAATTTTAAGAATCTGTCTCAAAGCACGATGTTCCTAGAAGCAATCATTTGTGGATACTGATATGGAAAAATGCAAATGCTGCTGGAAATTGAGCCTTCTGGTTGTTCTTTATCAATCGCATCAGCGAATTTCTGAAAATATTAATTTTAATGTTTACATAACTTTATATTGCATTTCCCTACAACTTACAATGAAAACACTCAGAGGTGAATACTGAACTTAGTATAAAACCAGATTAGGAGCAATTGCAGTCTGTAAGCTTGCTCAGTGGCTAATGCAGAAATAAAATTTCATAGCATCTTCCCTGAAATTCACCAAAAGTCATTTGAGGGAGGGAAATGTTTCTGCTTCAAATTGTTCATAAATGCATTATGAAAGGAAAAGGTCTAAGACTTCGATAGAAAAGCCTAAGTATCAAAGTGAAAAGATAAGTATTTTCAGATTAATATGTAGACAAAATATGTCTTTAAAGTTTACCTTTAAAACTATTTTAAAACCCCCTTGTTTCTCATGCCACTTTTAGGTTTTAAGTGTTACAGAAGCCAAAATGTTGCTTCAGAACAAGTCAAACATAACTTAAACAGAAAATTCAGAGGATTGTCTTGGCCAACAGGAAAATCCAAATATGTTTACAGGGTGCTGCTTTGTCTCCTTCCTGATGCTGGGATAAGAAGTGTGTGATGGAGGAGTCACACGTGGGGTGGACTTGCTAGGAAAGCTCACTCTGAGCGCTCTCTGCCGGAAGAGTCAATCAGCTTCTCATACAGATTCAGTGCAGGATGGGTTCTGCCCGTGTACTGCGTGGCATTCCTGACGGCTTTCCTGTTAGACGGAAAGCGCACCCGTTCCAAAGGAACGCTGTTCAGCAATTTTTGTTCCTGGTGTCTAGAAATAATGGCTGAGGACGCTTTCACCTCCAGAGGAAAATATGAATTTTACTAGTCTTTGCACCTCTGAAATTCTCCAGGAGGAACGACAGGGGGATGAGGGAAAAGCGACCTTTCTGTATCGGATTTTATCCTATTGCTGTTTTATTTCCAAGAGAAGTGTCACGTAACTCGAAGTGCTCAGGGTTGAGTCACATTATGAAACCTATGGAGGGTGGGCCACTTAGTCGTATGCTCAGCCAAGAAGCAAGAAAACAAACAAATTCCCGAAGCTCGCATTCGGCATTCCGGCTGTGACCCCTCCTGAGGGACAGCCGGCGGCACCGCCCACCCGCCGACAGGGGGCGCAATAGACCGCCGGCCTCCACAAGTTTTCCTTCCCGTGCCTCTCCCGCCTCCTTCCCGTGCCTCTCCCGCCTCCTTCCCGTCCAGGCCAATGGCAGTGCGCTGCCCTCGCCCTTCCGGAGCCCCCCCGCCGTGCCGCTGGGTAGCAACGATGGACGCCGAGGTGCAGCAGGTGGGCGCCGCCGCCGCCCCGCCCCGCCCGGGAGGAAGGAGCGGCTGGGAATGAGGGATGGAGCGGGGACGGCCCGGCGGAGCCGGGGCAGGAGGGCGGGCGGCCGGGCTGGGTCGGGACGGGACGGGGCGGGTCGGGACGGGACGAGGCGGTGCGGGGCGGTCGGCGCGGTGTCCCCGGGGCCGTCCCGGGTGAAGCGATCGCACGAGTGACCCGCGGCCGCTCCCCCCGCAGGCGCTGCTCAATTACTACTGCCAGGAGGGGCGATTCCAGCACGTCCGGGCCGCGGCGGACGAGGCGCTCGGGCGGCTGGGCAGCGACCCCGTGCTGCTCTTCTACCGGGCCTACGGCGCGCTTAGGGCAGGTAATGCTGCTCGTCCTCGCCTCACAGAACTCACTCTACGGAGTCTGTTTTCCATGTTGAGGAAATCATCAGTGTATCGTGATCTGTCACCGCTCCTTTCCAGTTTGGATGAAAGTGATCTAGATCACATAGTGCCAAAGTGAAAAATACGGAGTATTTTTCTTTTTAATGGTTACGTGAACATGGGTCAGGTAAATGGATTCCCTGAAAGGAATTTGAGCTCTACCCAAACGCATACAGCATTCGATCACAAAGTCATTCCCGTGTCCCAGCTAATAGCTCTTCCCTTCAAAGCAGCTGTATCTGATTCTGTTGTATTCTCTGCCTCCGGGAGCTGATAGCTAATACCTGTTGGGGTCATCTTTGTGTACATTAAACTGTTCTGATATGTTTATTTAGCTATATTTGTATTTCAAGGATGTCACAGAATATTTACAACCCAAAGTGGCAGAGGGCTGTAGCAGGGTCTAGGAAGGTTTGTTGATTTTGAGGTAGTGTATCTGTTCCCAAACTCCCAGATGTTTTTTATTTGTGTTACAATCATATAATTTTTGAAGATATTGTCTATCCTATTGATGTTCAAAATATTCACACAAGCAGGGCAAAAATCCTGGCTATATAAAGAAACAGGAGCAAAAAGAGCTGCTCAATGCCCCATATGAAGCAAATAATAAATATGATTTTCATCTTTATGGCAGTTGGCAGAACTAGCACATAACTCCTTTCAAGTTGTCTGCATTGAGGTGCTATTTTCTTTCTTGTGTCTGTTTGAAAGACTTGCACAGAGAAGTGAAAGTGGATGTGTGAATAATGAACAAAAGCATGGAATTAAAAATAGACAGGAAAATTTAAGTCAGATTGATGTTTGATGTTGATATTCTTTATCTTGAAAAGTGCTATACCTTATTCTGCAATTGTTTTCATTAGGTGATGTCCAAGAGGGTATTCGACAGTTGGAGTCTCTTAAAAACAAACAGGAGGTGTCACTTTGTACAATGATGGCTCTGATTTATGCTCACAAAAAGAGCCCTAATCCAGGTATGCTCACTAAAACATGCTGCTTTATGTTTTAAACAGCTCTGTATGAAGGCCTGAGAGTTGTAGGCTAATTCTGCCTAATTTAAAAAGGTATACTCCAGCTTTGCATCTGACATAGGAGTCACTATTGAGTGACACTTACAAGATGGTAAACAAAAACCAAACCACAAAACTCTGAAGAGTAAGAGTGAACGTTAAAATAAAACACACACACACACAAGTCTGACTTATCCACCATGATGAACAAATATTTGAGGGAAAAAAAATTGAATCAAGTTTCTTGTGATTCTTTTCACTGATGTCTGATACTGGTACTTTTGAGCAGAACTGCAATTTAAGAAATCTTTAAAGCCATGCCATTTCTATCTTTCAAGTTTCCCTGACCATACAAATAGAGAAAAAGAATTTTGTGAACCTTAGTATTCCTTTCTCCAGTCTGAAAACTGGGACTTCCCCTTCCCATGAGCCATGTTCATGGGAACCCTCTTCTGCCTTTTCTGTCTGTACCTGATAAATATTTTTAGTTGGGAGGGATTGCCTCTGTGTTTATCGATGTACAATAAAGAAAACAATGTTTGCTTTGGAAGACCTTGGCTTATGTGCTGCTCTTTTGTAATATTTTGAGAGGCTATCAACAAAACAGCTCTGAACAAAACCTTTTCAGATCGAGATGCTATTCTAGAGCTGGATGCAAAATTGAAGGAGCAACGTAAAACAGCAGGACAGAAGGCTCTGTACTATGCTGGCTTGTTTTTGTGGCATCTTGGTCGTGAGGACAAAGCCCGGGAATATGTTGATAGAATGATCAAAATTTCTGGTGGTGGTAAAGAGGTAACTGTTTTCTTCATATGTAAAATATTGATAGGGCCATGTGTACTGTGAAGCTTGACTATTCCATTAATGCTATTTGAAGGTTAACTATTTTCTATTCTAGTACTTTCTTAATTAATGTCATAAATTCATTTGACACAGCTGAGTAAATTCCCATGATAATTTTTTTCTCCACCAACTATTTGTTTTCACTTAGTAAATAATAAATAATGGCTTAATAAATGGAAAAAAAACTCACTTAATAAATGGAAGTAACACCCACTTAAACCAGTTTTGTTACTTGATACTGAGCATCATAATTCCTAGCAAAAAAATAAGCATGATAGTCTCACTAGAGGGAGACATCTGTTTTGAATCTGAAACTCTAAAGTACTCAGAGGATTGGGGATTTAAATTTTCAGCAGTTGTTAAAGGGTACGTTTGCCTGGAGTTCTACTAATTTTTTTTTTAGAAATCTCTATAAGTGTTATATGTAGCAATGTCTTCTGCATTTATATACAGACATCAAAATTCACTAGAATCTTTAATCTCTAAAGAGGTTTGTGAAAACTTACTGTGTTTTTTTCTTTTTAAGGAGGTATCAGCTTTAGCTCAAGTAGAGAAACACAAAAAATTGGGGAGTTTTTGTAGTCCAACATCTTTGAGGCAGAGCTGTCAGAACTGAATGCATAATAGTTCTCTTAGGACACTAGTATTAAACACATATGCTGTTTGTGAGTTGTCCCACTGTGTGTTTCAGTACATTGCTCAATTTGTAATTTATAGTTTTATGATTGATATAATATTACATGGGTTAGAAATCTGCAACTATTAAACATTAATTTCTGACATTACATTATGAATTAAGTAATGGCTTAGCTTTTCAACTAATAATAATGGCCAGTCTTCGCGAACGAAGATTTGGGGAAAGGTCTTTTTACCTTTCCAGCCTGCGCAATGGATTTTTTAGGTGAGACACAGCCTGCGCTGAACTTTTCAACTAACACCGATTATTAATTACAATTGGTAGTTATTTTAAATTACTGACTAGTTTATACTAATTAAGAAATAATTTATAATGAAGAAATAATTAAGGACACCACAAAGCATTAGTATGTTAACTTCTAAGAAAACTAAGGACAGGTCATTTTGGTGAAATAGCAGTATTTATGACTGCTTATTGAAGTCATAGTAGTTGGTTTTTGTTCTTAAGAATTTGGGAATGTTGCTTAGTAGGACATAATTGCAGCTGAAGTATTTAATAATATTTGAAATAGGTAATTTATTTTTTTATAGATACCTGCATATTGATGAATAAGTACATTAATATTTAAATATATAGAAAAAATAGTTTTCCTTTTTTTTTTTTTTGCTTTCAGTTATGCTTATCTCTTTTTCTAGTTTGACAATTCAAGGTTATATGTACTTCAGATTTTTTTAGAGGTTGTTCAGGGTGCTTAAACTTGGTGAAATATGATTTGCTTAATATATACAGTTTGTTTTGATAAGATACTCTGTGTACTCCTTGTATAGAAGTACGATACCTGCCTTTCTTTAAAAAAATGCTTCAGTATATGAAGTTCAGACAGTTTGTGTTGCATAACAAAATCATGACCCTGATTATTAGCAGTTACAAAATATGTCTCTTCTGCTAACTTTCGAGTTTTAAATACAAGACTCATTTCTTTAAGATACCAAAGAGCTAGTGACATTTTATATTTTAATTTTTTTTTTGATGGCAGTTATAATTTGGTTAAATAATTCAGCAATTCAAAATAGATTTGATTTTCTTAAGCTACAGTTAATGTCTGGAACACATAAGAGAAATAAAATTCATAATTACAAGTAATAATTTTTTCAATGAAAAGCCACATTTCACCTTTAAAAGTTCTATTTTTAAATTTTTTTAATAATACTGTTAAAGATTTGGGAAATGTCAGACTTTTGACCTTCATACATAAGTTTTTCTTATTAATCAGAAAGTAGAAGAAAACCCCCAAGTTTCTCACTTTTTTTCAGCACCCATATGTTTCTCTGTGTCTTATATAAGCAAAATCTTAAGTAAACATTGTGCAGAAATGTTTGCGGAAAATATTCTATCTAATGTGATCACTTCTGTGAGGTTTTGTTCTGTCTGCTGAGCATGTTAGACTAGTTCAGTGCTATTGGTGTGCTATAAGTAAATACACTATTTGTTTAATTTAACGCTGGAATGAATTACTAACATTTTAGATTATGCTGTAGACTGGTTATAATTATATATATTCTAAATAATTTACATAGATACTCTTAAGTCCTGTTTTATATTTAAGTCACTTCTGCTTATTGTATCTAGTATAATTTTTTTACTGCCTATTTAATGAAGAATTCCTATTTATGTTTTGTTTACAGGGGTTAATTTTGAAAGCATGGCTTGATCTCACCTGTGGGAAGGAAACTCATATTAAAAAAGCTGTGAAATACTTTGATGAAGCACTGCAGGAGGGCAATGATGTTTTTGCACTGCTTGGTAAAGTAAGTTTGCTTCATGATTTTAACTCTTCCTGAATGTCGTATTAGTTTTGTAGAGTGATTAGAGAGATTCTGAGAAGAGTTGTCTGTAGTGAGCTTGTCCAAGGTATAGACATATAGCTCAGATCATATAGGTACTTCAGGGTGCATTAGACACCAATGTAAAAAAGAAAGGTATAGATTAAATACAGTCAGTCTAAATGTATATTAAGGTTATGACTTTACTATGTACACAAGAAAACCTTTCTATTCATGTATTTGTATGTACAAAATGAGGTTTCAAATCACCTGAAAATGTAAAAATATGTGTGATGGCTTCCTTTTTGCATGGGACACCTACGCACGTTACAGAATTGCTGTTAGCCATGGCAAAAAAGTAGTAGTTAAACACTGTAGTGTGATCTTTTGTGAACATTGTTTTTTTTAGTTGTCATTAGTCTGTTTCAAGCGTTTATTTTGATTATATTTCCTTAAAGGAGCGGTATGGATTGTCTTCACATGTTTTTCTGTTTCAGAGCATATTGGTTTGTTTATATCACAGACATTGTTACACATTGACATAATGTTCGTTTTGTATTCTAAAGCTAAATGCACAAAAAAATTGTTCAATGAATATTAAAAGGATAAAGTTCAGGAGAGCGTGCACAATGTTTGGCTGCATGTGGACCATTGAATTAGATTAACAGTATATGTGAAATTTAGTTACTGCAATTAGGTTTTAGACAGACAGCTATCATTCTAGGGCTTAAGAGATTAACTCTCAGAAACTACAGTGTTTGAACCATTTCTGTCTTTAAAAGATGAAATAAAATGGCACAAATGGAACATGGTAAGTAAATTTAAAGCATCAAAACAAAACAGGGTTGAAGTCCTGATTTCTACTTGAATTAATTTAAAACTGTGATACTTAACATGAAGTAGTTTTGTATTTAGAGCACTCTGTAAATCACTTTATAGTTTAAAAATTGTTAATTCTGGCAACAACGGTTCCCTGCTGTGTGTGGGTTTTTACAAGATACATACCTCCGGGCTTGAAAAGATATTTCGTTAGTGGGTTGTGTTAAATATCCTAAAATTGTGAGACACTTTATACAAAGTTGTTTGAAAACTAATAAAACAATTTTATGCTTCAGCTACATCTGTCTTTTTCTTGCTTGCAACTGACTAGTAAGTTGTGAATGCTGCAATGAGCTTTATTACAGAGTGCTCATGACATGCACACCAGGCTTTACACATCATCTTTTGCTATTGGATTGGTGCAGTATGTCTAGTTGTGGTGGATATTGAGGTAAAGCTATTACGTAAGGAAAGATTTTTCTCTCGTTAGCTCTTTTTCCTGGTTTCTGTATGAAAGAATCTTCTCACCTGTGCGAGTGTACAGGTTGTTGATACGGCTTCCCTTCCTTCCATTAGGCGCAGTATTTTGAGGTGCGACAGAATTATTCAGGAGCTCTGGAAATTGTGAACCAGATAATTGCAAACTTCCCGAACTTCATTCCTGCTTTCATAAAGAAAATGAAGCTACAACTAGCCTTGCAGGACTGGGAGCAGACAGTTGAAACAGCGCACAGGTTGAGTATGAAGTAGCACACCACTGAATTGTTTTCTTGGCATGTTTACACTCTAAGGACTCTTAGAAACAAAAGTGGATAGGTTTCCATTCATTTTTAATGAGTGTGAATTAGTTAAATCAGTTTTTTTAAAATAAATTTTAAGTAAATTAGGTTTTATTAGAACCCAACCTTGCAATTCTGTGAGGATGCTACATCAATACGTGAATCTATTTGGGATGGAAGAGGGCCTTTCTTTAGATAGGCATGGAGTAAGAGCTGTGCTTTCAGTTGAGAGCCATGATGTAAAATGACTGCACAATACAAGTTATCTATTCTCATTTTAGGATAAAATAGATGATTGAGCAAAGGTTTTGTTTTGGTTTCTTCACATTCACTTTTTGTTTGGCTTTAGACTATTGCAGAAAGATGCCCTCAATTTAGAAGCCATAAGAATGGAGGCCCTGCATTTTCTGTGCAGGGAAGGAAATATAACTGAGGTGAGTCTTCTTATTAGCAGAATGTTGAGCACAACACAGCTTTTGTAGGGACTAGATGCCACATGCACTGTTGTCTTTATGTCTTCTCCTCATGTACTTTTGTCTGGTCCTGTGCTACACTTCTGATCTGCAGAAGGAGTATATTCACCTATTCTGACTTGAATGGCTGCTCTAGCTTATTCTTGAGGTGTTTTCTGGATGCCAAGGAAAAGAAAATTTTTAACCCCATCTTTCCAGAAAACAGGTATCAAGTCAAACAGAAGTCTCCACTAGACAGTTAATTGAATCATGTTGATTTGAATCAAAGCAAGTTTTTTTTTGTTTAAATGCTCTTTTGATAAGTTCATAAGTTATTGCAAGTCTTCCGTTATTTTTAAGTATTTCATTAATTGAAATAAAGGAAATAATGAGGTCTTGTAGTGATAGATTTTTGGAAGCAGGTCATAGTTAGTTATCAACAGTCTGTGATGTTAGACTGTATACCCTGTGTTTTGTTCACCATATTTTGACAATAACTGTTTGTTTTTTTCAGCTCTAAGAATTCTACATAACTTCCTTCTACTCGCAAGATCCTTTTTCTTTTTTTGCACAGGGCCACATGCATGTATTTTGTACATACTGTGCTTGTGGCATTTTTCTGGAAATTTTAAAATACTTGGTCTAAATTGTTACCAAAAAAACATTCATTTTTTTTTCTCATTATGCAAAAATACTGGTATAATTTACATGGAGATTTAGCAAAAAAAGTGTTTTCGGTGTGTTGTTTCAGGAGTTTTCAAGTTCTAGAAGAAAAGGTATTTTAGGTTGTTTAACATATTTTTAGTTATTTAAAGAACTTAGTCATTTGTCTATTTATAATCAAATTTAAGTTTTACTTAGACACAGTCATGGGAAATGTGGAGAAACAGTAAGAATTGATGACTCCAGTGAATCTGTCCAGGAAGGAAACTTGCTGGACATAGTAGAGTGTAAACTAAAGATTCTGGGGTAAAATGTCACATGTAACTAAGAACCAAGTCTAGGGAAAAATTTAAGGGCCTGATTAGATTTAAACATGTTTCAGGTGCCTGCATCTAAAATCATACTAAAAAATTCTGTGTACCTGATTATTGTAAGCCCAGAAAATCACCTTAGGTGTTTTGAGAAACTGATGTTAAAAGTCTGAGCATCTGGAAGTGCTTTGTTTTTGAGCATGTGTGTCCGTATCACACCGAAGCCCAAACAGGATTCACAGATCAGATTCCTTGGACTGTCTTGCTTTATGGGACTCTTCTTTTATATCAGACTTAGCTCAAGTCTTTCACCTTTTTTTAGAGCATGGCTAGAGGACACATAATCTGCTTTATTGTTGCTTTACTACTCCAGAGTATTTTCTTAGGAATTCTAAAGTCTTAACTCCTAGCCTTGAAAACCTCTGAATTTAAATTTCAAGATATTATTCCACAATAAAAATGTGAGTAGTTTTTAGTGAAAATCCTTTAGTTGTCCTAATCTGTTAATTCTTTCTATTACTTATTTATCTTTCCTTTCTCTCCAAGGCTTCGGCAAGACTGGGAGACCTAATTAAAGCACTGGATAGGTTAGAACCACATAATTCTCAGCTCTTCTGTAAAATGGCTTTAGCTTTCAGCAGAACAGTGAGTATGTTATTGTATGCAACTATCTAAAAATCCTGGTTCTTGTTTTATTTTCTGGTAGGCAGATGTTAAATGTCTACTAAAAAGTAGAAGATTGCAGACAAACGAAATAGATTAACTCATGTAGCCTTTGGTAACCACATTCAGTATGATTTACAATACTGAAGCCATCTCATTCCAAAAATGGTTTTACTGCCTGCTTTTAAATTAGAAACAGGTTTGCAATGAAAATATTCAGATGTCTACCAATGATGTTCTTTATGTAGGAAAATGACAAGGTTAATCCAATAGCCTTGAAATGGAAGGTTTTTTTAGTCTCTGTATTTATCAGAAATGCTGTTAAGGAAGCATTCAAAGCAACTATCAACTATTCTTTGTTGTATAGCATTGTATATTTATGTTTGAATCCATCCCACTTTAATGTCACTATTTTGTAGAATTACTACAGATTATATTATTTTTGTATGAGATGTTGTTGTCTCAACTGCTACAGTATGTTCAGTGTGTTTTTCTAATTGAATCTGAAAACTAAGAAAAGCTTAAGGTTTAAAGATTGTTTTTACCATTAGTGTGGCCGGAACCAGCTCATCCTTCAACATACAAAAAACTTAGTTGAAAGAGCATTTGATTTGGAATCTGACAATGCAGAATTTGCTACTGAACTTGGCTACCAAATGATTTTACAAGAGAAAGTGAAGGAAGCTTTAAAATGGTACAAGACTGCTATGACACTTGATGAAACAAGTGTTTCTGCACTAACTGGTAAGGTCTTATACTTTCTTTTACTGAAATGCTTTTTTGACCAAGTTTTCCTACTACTGCTGCTAGGAAAATCTATAACTGTTAGAACAGGAGCACTGGGCTGTACTTCCAGATTCATGTTGTGCTGTCTTCCCTGTAGCAACAGATTCTCCTCACTGAATATGTCTTTCGGTCTTACTTTTTGAAAAGTGGATCTTTTCTAACAGAACTCTCAAAGTAATGGTAGGAACAGACATGTCTGTATTTTATTTATTTTTTTATTTTATTTCTGTAAAGCCTAGAAACTAGAGAACTCTTAGGCACGACAAAAATTAAAATATCAAGGGCAGTTGATAGAATAAGCTGTCCGTATCTACATTTGTGTCCAAATTAGATTGAAAAACATAGTCAAAACATCATACTTCAGGTGCATGTTACATGAAAAAACCAAACCACTTTATAAAAAGTCCCATTGCTGTCAAGAAAATGGAAGGTAAAATATGTCATATTTGCTTGGCAAGTTTTCCCCTGTATTTTTTCCCCCTTGACTATGCCATTGCCTTAAACAGTATGAAAAATTTAGATGGTAGGAGTGGTTTGTGTGTGTTTTTATTTTGATTTCCTTCTTGTACTTGTTCTGAATTTAGAAACTAAACGTTGTGGTTCTTCTGCTTAGTCTAGAACCAGTTGAAGATTTACTATTTCAAACTGCTTTATAGCATTGCATATATTAATGTATCAATCATGTATCATCTCCCCTAGGTTTTTCTAGGTATGTAACATTTGCATTATCATAAGTCTTGATCCATTCTTTCTTCTCATGTCACCACTTTATGAAGAGGTTGAGGAGAGAAAAAGTTAATTCTGGCATACAAAGCATATGCTTGACTAGGAAGATGAATTGACAATAAAGTCTTTAAATATGTTACAGGAATCATTCGTTGTCAGCTAATACAAGGACAATTAGAAGACGCAGAGCAGCAGTTGGAGTTTCTTAATGAAATTCAACAGTCCATTGGGAAATCTGGGGTAGGAGAGATCTTTCTTCATTAAAATACTTTGATTACAATCTGAGCTATTACATGTTCTGTATTTCAATCACTCGTGCAGAGCATTCCTAATGGAGTACTGTTAAATCTAAGTTTCAGTTTTTCTCCCTATCTAAGTAATGTGTTCCCTAACTTTGCAACGCAAGTCTATTTGCTTGCAGAGCAAAGCCATCACTGCTTTCCAACAATGCTTTATCTCTGAAGATAAGTTTGAAATGACAAGGAGATATTAATTATTTTCAGTATTTTCTGCTCAGACAAATTTAGAGAGTCTTCAACAAATTAAAGGAATGAATCGATGTCATAATCATCAGTGTCATTTACAGTGAATATACTAAATGTCTTACAGTATTCCAAAATATAAAGAAGAAATGGCTAACATTAATAATTATTTCGTATTTTATGAGTAACAGATTAATGTATCTGGAATATGGAGAATGTTTGGGGGTTTTGTGTTTTTTTTCTCTGTAGGAATTGTCTTTCTTGCGTGCAGTCCTAGCTATGAAAAAACATAAGAGAAAAGAAGAAGTTATTGCCTTATTGAATGATGTTCTGGATACTCACTTTTCATCTTTGCATGGATTTCCTCTTGGTGTGGAATATTTTGAAAAACTAAACCCTGATTTCTTGCTAGAAATTATGAGAGAATACCTTAATTTTTGCCCAGCACAGGTAAGCAGCTGTAGATCACATCTGTCTGAAAATGAGAATTATTTCATTTTGAGACCAGTTAATCAGGAAGCAAAAATATAGGAAATTTTTCCTCTTAAAATGTGAATTTATTTGAAGTAAGTGTGTGTTTTAAGATATTATACCACTATATAATCAAAATAATGATAAAAATACATCTCTTGTAATGCGAGCAAGTTGCAGTAATGACAGCTGAGGAAACTTGGGATATTTATTTAATGCACTCTGTGTGTATAGTTATACTTTCTTAGTATCTCTTAAGAAACTCTAACAATACGGTGAATAGAGGTATCTCATTGTGCAACTATGGTATTCACACTGACCACTCTATTCATGAAATATTTTTACTGGCTTAGGATATCTTTTCAATATACATATATTCTTTCTTCATTTCGGTTCATTTTGTGTGTTGGTAAAAATTAGTGGAATATTGCCTTTTTATATTACTTAAGTGGTTAATTTTCTGTGACTGAATTTTGTGCTAGTTTTGGAACAAAGCCATGTAGAACCTAATACATTGAATGGGGACCTGACATATTTAAAGCAGAAGATACACATTTAAAATTTCTTTAAATAGTATCTTCCTCAAATGGATTATTCTTCTGAAATAACTGGGAGCTGACTTTTGTCATTCTGTCATTACTGGATTTCTAGCCTAATTATAGAACCTTTCCATAAATATGTTTATGTAGAGTTTTAAAATCTTAACAGGCAAACAAGTAGCTTTCCATTGTTATCGTCTGTCCCACCATCTGGAATAAAATTATAATATTTGAAAGTCTAAAACATCAGTATGAGATTTGATTTTTTTTTACTCCTAGCCTGCAAGTTCTGGTCAGTCTCCTTCACCACTTCTTAAGCACTGTGCTTCTGTTCTTGAAACTGTTGTGAAAACTGTGCCTGGTCTTCAACAAGCTGTCTTTTTAATTGCAAAAGTGAAGTACTTGTCAGGTAATAGTTATATGAGTGGTTAGTTATCCACCTCTTTAGTTTATTAAAGATAAAAAAATAATTTCACACATTTAAATCATAATGAATATTTTTCTTTCACTTCAGAACACTGCGTTACAGCTAAGTGAAAAATATTTGCATTTGCCTTTTTTGTAATTTATATGAGGGTATCTTAATTGTACAGACACATAAATATAGTATTTTTTTATCTATTTCTTCCCCAAAAGTTCACTTTTTGAATGACTTACAGATGGAACAATGGGAAAATATCATTCCTTTGACCTGCTTTTGATTTCACGGCATAGCCACATAATACTTTGTATATGAGTTTAATCATTAAATGCTGACATTTATTTAAAAAAAATTCAGTAAATAATAAATGTTTTGTATTTAACCTCTGCATTTCATGTCAACTGTTTTTTGCTTTTCCTTTTTTAACTTCCTAGGGGATATTGAAGCAGCCTATAGTAATCTGCATTACTGTCTGGAAAGGAATCCTTCTTATGCAGATGCACATTTACTGATGGCCCAGGTGTATTTGGCTCAAAACAATACTAAACTATGTTCTCAGTCCTTGGAACTTTGTCTAAGCTACAATTTTGAGGTGAGTTGAACAAAAGAATTAAACCATTTTATTCAGTCAGTCATCTGAACTGTATGGTTTTGGATCTAATAATTTTCAACTGAACTTTTTATGACTTCCACTACAAATTTAATATCTAAATGTTTATATGAATGTGGTATCTGAATATTTATCAAAGAAATGACCATAAGGACAAAACTAATACCATATTACAACATACTGAAAGTGCTTTGAAATACAAAAGAAAGAAATGGCAGCTTTTCCTGAAATCCTTACTTAAATATTAAAAATATATAAACAGAATTTGTAATTTCAGACTAACCTTGCAACAGTCTTCAGAAGCCAACACAGAAGAACTTGAAGAGTCATCCAGTATTGTTTCCTGACTTTTTGCACAGATGTACAATTGCTAATGTAAATATGCACAGATACATGAGGGGATCAGAAGGGGTCTGTAGTTACCTCTTGACAATTCCTGATGCTTAAAGCACTGTAAGTGTTAAAAGAGTAGCCATGTGCTATACTGTCTTCCATTAATGTCACATCTTTGTGCATTTTTTCTGTCCCCTCAGGAGCAAATTTTGTAAATTGAGCACTGTATTAAAAAACATACACTGTTTTGCAGTGGTCCTCACCAGTTTTATTTAATGAGCTAATACATTGCAGTGTGGGATTTTTGATTTGTTTACATCAGTGGAACTTTATGTAGGATTAACATAGAGTTGAAAACACTTTACACACCACCCATTAAGTCAGAGTTGTGCCAAGTCTCTCGAGACTCCTTAGCTGAAAAGTGCCAAACTACCATTTCCTCACAAATAATGTTCTCATCTTAGTTTCTTCCTCCAAGTGATATAAGAAACCTGAAGACTAATACCTAGTTGGGAGACACTGAGGTGCTTGCTACTTCATACAGTTATATTTCCCTTGTAGACACTTTCTTTTCATATGAAGTATGTTTTATGAAGGTGGAGAAATGGCAGGCAGGACTTGTGCTAAATAATGATTGTATAATTCTTTTAATTAATAGCCTGATAAACAGCAGTGTGGGAGATACTTGGAATCCCTTAAAATTCAGTCTAAAGTAAATTACTGAAATAGAAATTGTATATATATTTGGAGAAAAATTGGAATGAAGGCCAATCTTTAAAAAAAAGTCTTGCAAGGGGTTTGAATACTATATATAAAGTAAAATTTGGAAACTCTTTATCTTATATTTTTTGTAGGTGAGAGAACATCCCATTTATCACTTAATTAAGGCCCAAACCCAGAAGAAGATGGGAGAATTGTCAGAAGCTGTTAAAACCTTACAGATGGCAAAGAACTTGCCTGGAATGAGAAAACCTACTGCTTCCTCAAAAACAAAAGGGAAAAGTATTGAAATTGATGCAAGTGATCGTGTGTCTGTATTCCTAGAGTTGGTAGAAGCTCATCGTTTGAATGGAGAACCGGTAAGATGGCAAACTTGTTTAGTTGTAAAACACACCTGAAAACAGCTTCCTCTTCCCATTGACAGAAGAGTCTATTCTCATTAGTTCAGAATAGAAAACCATCACTTCTTTTACCAAGAGGACTTACTTGCTGAGTAAAATCTTTAGCATGTGAATATCTGACTAGAGAACTTGTACCTTAAATTGTACAGAGGAAAAAAACCCACCTGCTTCCAGGTGTTCAATTTTAAGCCTACAAAAACCCTTTAATTTTATACTGTTGATGTTCATTTGCTGGGATATAGATTTCCTGTTTTGTGATCAGAATGCTATTGACAATATTTTTGGATCATATCTTTATCTTTGTGTAGCAGCATTGTTACTATCAGCAGTATCTGGATGAACAGTAGGACACTACATATGTTTAAGAATATAAGAGAAGCCATTCAGTCATGTAGTCAGGAGGTCATCCTGCTCAAAGCAAGACCTGTTAGAGCAAAGTGCTAAAGACATCATCTAGTTGAAGTTTGAGCATGACTTGTATATATGCAACGCAAATGTTCTTTTCTCTACTAAAACCTTTTATAGTAGTTCATATCACATAAACTTTATTTACAAAATAGAGAGGAAAAACACTATAGCAAATCAAGTGGATACTATGACTTGGGTTTTTTGTGGTTTTTTGGTTGGTTTGTGTAATGCCCTAAATACTCACCGGCTTATGATATCTTTATTTTTGACTGTTCAATAATGGGAAATAAATTAATTCTGTTGTTTTATTGTTTGCAGCATGAAGCTGCTATAGTACTCCAGGATGCCATTAATGAGTTTTCTGGAACTCCTGAGGAACTAAGAGTTGTGATTGCAAATGCAGATCTGGCAATTGCTCAAGGAGATGTTGAACATGCCTTGACTATGCTCCGAAATATTACACCTGAACAGCCTTACTTTGTGCAAGCTAAAGAAAAAATGGCAGATATTTATCTTCAATATAGGAAAAATAAGAAGTTATATGCTGCCTGCTACAGGTAGAAGTTTGTGGTGTGCATATATAGTTTCCTAGATATTTAATGATAGCATTGTGAGCTCATTTTTTTCTCTACTACCATAAATCAGAATTATTTAGTGACATTTGAGTAAGTGTGGTAACATTTAAAGGGTAATTGGAATTCTTACTTTAAAAGATCATTCAGATTTTTTTTGCTTTATTTTCAGAAATAAAAACTAAAATCTGCAGAGGATAAAATTGTTGTGCCCTTCTGTTGTTTAGATTCCAGTACTGACATGTTAAATATTGAGCAAGGTTTTGTCTTCTGTTTCCAGTGACCTAGTAGAAAAACTGCCAAGTGCTCATACTTTTCTTCTTCTTGGTGATGCATACATGAATATTCAAGAGGTAAGTGCTTGCAAGAGATGAATGAAGTTGGAGTGTTCATTGACTTTGTCTAATTGAAACAGTGTGGCATGCTGACTCGATTTGTAATTGGCAAACAGAAACTGCTTTAAGATTTAAAACAAACAAACAAATTATTGGCTACACTGTAACTGTTTAAATTCAAAACAAAACTACTGAAAATGCATTTCTTCTAGAAACTGAGCAAGTGAAAGTCAAGGAGGGAATTTTATCTAGAAGAACGCTGACTTAACAAGTGAGAGCTAAATTAAAATCAGAAAGGAGCTGAAGATGTGTAGAAGTGTTCTGAAGTTTAAAATAATTCTAGGTTACATAGTTCTCATGCCGATTGTTTTTATTTAAAAGTTTTAAATTATATAGTTCCTATATGGTTTTTTACATCCTTTACTTTCTTGGTGAACTGGAAATGTTCCTTGGTATTTGTAGAAGACAATGTAGTCAAGTAGACCTAGGAAATTGAAGGATACAGGTGTATATTCATATGTTAAAAGAATAGACTGAGTTAGGACAAGCAACTGATAATTTAGATTACTAATTTGGGGATCTGTAAATGATTAGTAGTTGTTTATTTATTAGTGCTTGTGTATAATTTTCTCCTTAATGAAGAATTATCACACAAAGTAGAATTTGTTTGATCTGCTATAACATGGCTAGAGGAGAGAAATGGATGATCATCCCACAGTAACACATTTACCTCTGTTAACTAGTGACAAACAGTAGTAATAAAATTTCAGTGGAAAAAGAATGAGGTTAATTCAAACTCATTTGTTTGCTAAGTTCTCTCCGTATTTTGTTTTAGCATGGAAATATTAATTTACGTGGGCTTTATACTTACTGCAAATTTAAAGTGACCATTCTTCTCTCAGAAGTATTGTACCTTATAAATCAGTAGTACTTGGCAGTCACTCCTAGAGTTGTTACCAGATTTTGTTTTCTTCATATGCTTTTTATCTTAATCCTTGATTTATGTGTGTTTATATTTTACTGTTGAAGCCTGATGAAGCCATAGAAGTGTATGAGCAGGCCTTGAAGAAAAATCCAAAGGATCCATGTCTAGCAAGTAAAATTGGAAAAGCCCTAATCAAAACACATAACTACTCAAAGGTATTCTATAAGTACTGTATTAGGTTAGTTGGGTACTGTGTCCGTTATTGCCAACATGTGGGCTTTGCCTGACAGGTTGGGTAGAAGAAATACTTTACTTCACATTGCTGAACCAAACATTTTATCCTGAAAATAAGTATGTAGATCCCTTCAGATCATCTTGCCAAAGGCAAAGTTGGTGGACCCACACATTGGTAGATTCAAATCCCTTCAATTGTAGTTCAGGTGACTTGCAGATTCTGTGGTTTGGGCCTGCACTCAAAACCACGTTTAATTGCTTCTCCATTGACCCAGTTTTGCTACATCTCCTAACATTAACACTGAGTAGGAGGGTAGTAATAGAAGCTTTAGCTTCTTGTTGTAGGAGAAACAGAAAAAAAAGTTTTGGGAAAACTTGCAGAAGCAAATGATTTTATTTGGGGAACCTCAAGCTGCTGGAGAGTGCGTTCAAAGTGTGCATTGTGTTTTCAGTGTTATCATTTTCACTTGCTTCCGTTTAGGTCAGTATGGGGAAAATATGTGTCCTTTGTACACACTGAAACAGAACTTTATAACTCTAGTCTGACTGGAATTATACAACTTCAGCAGCTAATGAAAATGTAGTTTAATTGACAGTGATCCTGTCTAAGATAGAATGTGATAACGTGGTTAAGCTATGTAAATGCATGCTGATCAAAATGTGGGCTCTAGTTATTCTATTTGTCTTTAATTTGGCATTACATTTTTGGAAGCCTTGAACTTGCAACTAAATAGCACTTTTAATATGATATTTATTAGAAATTACTTGGCTACAAGAGAAGTAAAGAAAGTAAAGGAAATTCTTAAGCAACACGTCATTAAATACCTAAGTAGCAAGATTGTTGTCTTTAAGGTTTGTCTTTAAATTATACACAGATTTTTGCGTCTTCCTTTTAGGCAATCAGTTACTATGAGGCTGCACTGAGAAGCGGTGAACAGAATTTCCTTGGCTATGATTTGGCTGAGCTTTTAATGAAACTGAAGCAGTATGAAAAGGCAGAAAAAGTGCTTCAGCAAGCTTTAGATCATGAGCCTGGTAGGACTGTTATTAATTCACAGCAAAACGTACAATTTCTATTGTTATTTGTGTTTTCTGCATGATTCTAAGGAGTAAAAGAGTTCCATGTAAACTTCTTTTTGAACTGTTCAACACAGGAGACTATTACGTGTCAAGCACTCTAAACTAAACTTCACTTACATTTAAATATGTTTTGCCAGGACTTTTAAACTTCAAAATGAAGTCAGTAATGCAATAGCAGAGCTCCACACATGCAAGGTTCTTCTGCGTTAACAAATGTTCTGATTCTGAATTGATCAAGTATAGATGAGTCAATCCTGCTGTTAGGGGATGGTTGTTTAGGTGGTAAATACTACCCAGTATCCTGTAGAGCAAAGAAATTGAACTGGTTGAAGATGTTCAGGATCCCCCTTTTACATGTTAGGAATATGAACTTACAAAGCTTAAACTTCTGGATTTTTTTCCCCTTGTTTTTATTAAAAGGCAGTTAAGAAGTTTTAAGCTGTTTAGTTGAGCTATAGCCTTAATTAAGGAAATCTTTTTGCAGTAGTTTAATTACATTTGTTAACCTTTGAGGCTATCTGAATATGAAAACAGTATTATCAAGTCTTATTACTAGTCCATTCTGTAAGTTTTTCTTACGTCACTATTTTCCGGGTTTTTTCATGCTTTGCAAGGGAGTGTTGGTTTTCTGTCTTGTTTACGTGTTACTGAAAAAAATCCTCCAATTTAATGTTGTATTCCTGTCTTAGTTAAGCCTTTGAGGATCTGGCTAATTTAATAATCATGTTCAAGACAGCTTGATTTTCTAGAGTGGAAAGATAATTAGCAGTAACTACAGTTTGCTCCATGTACTTTAAAATCTTTTCTTCCATCTTGAAGGAGAAAGTACATAAGCCAATACCCTTTTTGTATGTCTTTTGATATACACAAATTCTCTATGTGAAAAATGTTTATCTTGACTGATTGGGAAAATTATTTAACAGTTTAATATTTTAAATTTTTTTAGAAATGCTAAAATATCCTTAGTTTGCAAAAGAAAAACGAATTACAGGTAATGTACTGGAGGGAATGATCTTACATGGTTGTCTCCATGGTCTAATCTCTGAATTAGAATAGCATGTCACAAGTACAGCACCTTGAAGACCAATTTGCTAATAGAGTATAGCTCTACATACTTATTTTTTAATTTTAATAGAGACAAAACATAGATTTCCATGGCTTTTTTATTTTAATGTGAAACTGTGCTCAAGATACCATTTTGTCAATAGATTAAAATGAATATAAGCCAGGGAGAACTTGTATTCTTCAAATATTAATTTATGTGTATACATTTTAACTATTATTCAAAAGTAACTTGCTGCTTTTTAAGTAGATACTGAAATATTTAGTTAAAATAACTTTGTATTCATGCTTGGTTCAGACTCTAGCAAAAGAAATGTAGTTTGAGGTCTGACTAGAAATTTCATCAGTCATGCTTTTTGCATGTACAGTAACACATTGAATCGATTTGGACATTTTTCATTAACTTTGAAGAGGATTTAGACAAGAAATGTCAGGAATGGCTTTATTTCCTGTCCATTTAAATAAAAATATTTTCTCTCCTATTTCTGAGAATGCAAATAGACTAGAGAGTCTCAATTTTTTTGTATTCCTTTTGCATCTTTCAATATCTTTGGCCTTAAATTTCACTTTGTTTGTAGTGTGTAATGTTTACTCTGCTCACTACCAGCATATTCTGCCCGCTGTCAAAACACTGCCTAAAATCACAATCCTAAGTAGGTAAGATGGAGCTGTGAGTTTTTCATGTAAGCTCTTGTGTGGAGTATGTGGAGAGCTTCATCTTTCTTTGACTTTACCAGGATCAGTTCTTTCAAGAATAATGTTTTTTAAATGTGATTGTTGCAGTTAATGAATTGTCTTCACTGATGGAAGATGTACGTTACCAGGTGCTTCTGGCAAAAATTTACAGCAAAATGGAGAAGATTGACAAAGCTATTGCTTCACTACAACAGGTAAAAGACTGACAATAAATACCTATGAAAGCTTGCAATGTCCTCGTGTTTATCCCTGGTTTCACTTTTATCCCAGATTCTAACCATAATATTCCTGTGAATGTGGGAATGTGTATATATGCCAGGGGTAAAGCACCGGTGACTGGTGCAAAATTTGAAATACATAAGGGGCTAGAAAATCTAAGCTTTTTGCAAGCAGTATTACCTGACTTTTAAATCAGAATGCAAGCTTTTACTGGAAGCCTGCAGTTGTACTATGCCTTCATTTGTGTGTGGAGCATAGTTTTAACAGAGCCGGTGAAAATGAAATTGGCCATGGGGACAGCAATGTTACGTATCTTTAGCTCGGCATTGAACACCATTCATAGAGCAATCTGGAACAGCTTTTGATGGCTACTTGTCATTTTGTTGTACTACTGTTTATTTTAAATAGCAATAATAAGATCTGTTCATTCTGGAGTTGAATATTACCACTCAGACGAAGGCTAGAAAGGACAAAGTTGGAAGCTAGAGATTTAATCCCTTAGAAGATGCTTTCTTGACACAAAGGTTGAGCAAGAGGTTGGGTCAGTAGATTCTATTCCATTATACCTCCACTCTGTGAAAGTGAAGGTAACAGAAATGGTAAGCCTTGGTAGCATCTTCTGACCAGCAAGAAAAGTAAAGTGTGTAGATTGGTTAGAAATGTAATTGTATGTAAGAGTTAAAAACCTACCGATACTGGTATTTAATCTCTTGTTAAATTCTTCTTTTTTCCTTATAGTGTACCATTTTCTTTCACAAAGTTGACTTTTTTCAACCCAGTTCTCCTTTAGTAAAATTCTCCCTGGAGCAATCTCCTTCTCTTATCTTTTCTTTACTTTCTTAGTTCTTCCAGGTTTCTCACTGTATCACACTTCAAAAAACTTTCTCTCCTTTTGTTTTTGTTGGTTTTGTTACTACCCTCAAAACTGTCCCTCCTAGTACCCATTCTCTTTGAAATATTTCCCTGTTCCTTTTCATTCTGATGCCACATTAATTTACACAAAACCGCACCTCTATTTTGATCATTTCAGCTGGACTATCTGCTCAGTCATGTTACTGCCTCTTAAACAGGTTTATTCCCTTGGTTTTAGAAGTTCTCCCCAGATTTTACTTTGTGTTTTAGTTCTCCTTCCCTGCTAGGCAAAATGGTAGGGGTGTATGAAGCAGCAAAATAGTGCTTCCTTCTCTTAAAAAAATTAAGAACACTATTTTAAAGTAGATAAAATTAATTCCTTTGAAAATTTTTGACTGCTCACTGCTCTCCTCACACTAGGCTCGGGAATTACAAGCCAGAGTGCTTAAACAGGCTCAAGTACAACAGCTGGATGCAGTTCCTGCACAGAAACAGTTAGCAGCTGAAATTTGTGCTGAGATTGCAAAACATTCTACAGCCCAGCGAAACTATGAAAAAGCAATTAAATTTTACAAAGAAGCCCTTGTTCACTGTGAAACCAATAACAAGGTCAGTTCTCCCTCTGACTATTTTGCATTGTTTTTCCATTCAGTTTTTAGATCTCGCAATACATTTTTCCAGTTATTCACAGTAGAAGTATATTTGCAATTATTTCTACTTCATGATATACGTAGAGCCTTGAACTTTCTGCCCTTCATTGCTTATCATGATAAAATAGTCGTATGTACTAGTAATTTCTGTCTCTTACCCAAATTCCTGACTCAAATGTTGGTCTACGAGCACTCCAAGGTGTCTTTTAGGTCATACAGTGAGTCTGTCTTCAGGTACAGGTTTAGTGTGTGTAAGGTATGGTAATAATGGAGATTATTTCAGTCTTTCTTGTTACCTGTCCTCTGGAATGAACTTCTGGTGATTTTGGTTAGTTCAGGCAATTTCTGTCTTTTCTGTGTCAGCTTTAGCAGTTTTAGACTTTTATCTAAACTTGGTAGGATTCTGATTTTAGTCACAAAACGTTGCTGCTTCTCCTCTGTGCTGTCTCCTTCCCACAAGTTGATAAATACAGGTAAATTTGAGCTTATTTTTATCCTCCTCTTCCTTCTATTCCTTTCACAGCCCTGGACTTTGGAGATGAGAGGTAGAAGCAGAAGTCTAAGAAATCTGTAATTATAAGTGTCAACTCATTATACCCACTCAAAGTGGAGTTTTTTTAGCTTAAAAATAAACAAATATAATTTTTGTTCATTTTCCATTATTTTCTATCATAATTATGTTATATATTTAGTTGTGTGTGAAGACTTCTTATTTTACTGCTTCTTATTGAACAGTTGTCACATTCACCAGCTGCGAAATTATCAGCATATCACCTAGTTTTAATACTTGAACTCACGTGTTGTGGTTTTAAGAATCTAGGTCCTTCCTAAAGATACAACTTCAGCATATTTGAGACAGGCTTTCCTCAAGACATCTTATAAGAATGATGATGGAGAAGAGAAATTAATTAGGAGAGGAATAAAAACATCCTTAAAATAGTGACTTCCCTATTCTACTGTTAAGAGCAAGGGGACTGCCTGTCATAGTACAGGTACAGCTATGGCTTTTGTTATCAGTATCAAAGCCTTAATCTTTTACCAGCATAGCATTTCCCTTCAATTCTTGATAAAATCATGCTATTGAGAGATTCTCATTGTTACAAGATGTGCCGTGCTGCTGACATTTGTACTGAATATCTGTTAGATGCACTTACTGAAGATTTTTGTTTCAATCCTTCTTTGCTAGCAACACAGAATACAATGACATCTTAGAAAATACAAGTCTGAATTTATAATTAATTACTTGTTGCCTGCTTAGAGTACTGAAAGCAAAATACTTTGTTATAATTAGTATAAAGGAGTTATCTCAATTTATTTTTACAGTTTCAGTAGATTTGAACTTGTTTACGTCCCTTCATTTTTAAAAAACATTGCTACTACAAGATTGGAATTGAATTATTTTAGATTACAAAATATAATTTTGAGCTCTTAAACATTCCCCTGTTTCTTCATGTCTTCAGAATTTACTTTCCTTAAAATTATATATGGAAATAATGGACATTCCTTTGAAGCTATTTGTACCTTGTTTCATCAGAACAAAATGTCCTGTATTTTAGCCAAAGTAACCCAAAATACATTTGAAATATTGCATTAAACAAATTATTCAGGTAAATGTGAGAGATTGCTGTCCATGTCTTAAGGGGTTTGTGTTGTGTTGTTTTGTTTTACATAGTTAAATCTGGTAGGTAGTACCCTACCTTTGCTTCACTGACCAGGTAAGAGGCAAAGCAGTGTGCAGATGCAGACTTGAAGTGGCTCACAGATTGCATCAAGCACATCATTTCACAGAATCGTTGTTTGTGTTGGAGATGAAAATTTAGAGACCTCTTCCAGTCAGTAGAATGTAGTATAGAAGTTCAGCTTAACTGGCTTTTTTCTCTGACCTACTCAAGGCCGGAAGAGTTCCTTGACCACAAGGCTGTTTTTTGGTATTCCACTGTGCTGTGCACAAAAGAACAGTGGCTTAAAAAAAGCTGTCATAATTAAAGTTCTTACATGCATGCATTCTCTGTATCCTTTCAATGCTTACCCTCCTGCCTTTCTGTTTCAGAATTACATGGTATGTGTTTAAATACGTAAATAACAGGAAGTAAGAAGAAAACAGTTGTTAAAAACTATGCAAGTAGCCTGCATATCCTGAACAGGATGTTCAAAACACTATTCTGATTCAGGAGTGCCTTTCACAAGTGTAACTAGAGAGAGAATTATGATACAATTATAAATGCCTCTTTTTTGGAAACAAAACACATTTAAAATTAAGCAGGAGTGACATTGCTTACTGTTTGTCTGCTCCTAATTTTACTTTGTGATCAGTTTACCTTCTGTTTGCTTCAATGAAAGCTTGATTAAATATGTGTTAACTTGTGTTATAAACTTTCTTGTGGCATTTTATTCAGAATAGTCTATGATGGGACTTCAGCTTTAAGAATGCTTGCTTATGTACATTTCAGTTTGTTAATGTTTGCTCTATGATTGCTTCTCAGAAATGGATCCACACACAGTCTTAATGTGGTAGGTTTGGAAATGCAAATAAGAAAACTCTTTCTTGCTTGTACTCCATAACTAATTGGTGAATGTTAATGAGCTTTTGTTTCTTTCAATGAATTTAAAACTACTTGCACTTACATTTTTTTCGAAGACCATTATTCGTACCAAAATACTGTAGCCTTCAGAGCAATACTATCTGAGCAGCTCTGTTTTCAATGTACCTCCAGAATATCCCTTGGAAGAAGAAAAGTTTTTTCTGTTTTAAAGGTGAGGGAAAGAAAATGAATTAAACTAATTGACCGAGAACCCACAGGCAACAATAGAGAAGGCTCTGTCTTTAGAAGAGAGACAATTTTCCTCTGAAGCTCTAAAATATCAGGTTGATACTCACAGAACTCAACCAACTTTCTTCATCTTTGAATTACATATGGTTAAATATTTTAATACGCAGGCAATGTTGGAACTTGCGCGTTTATATCTTGCACAAGATGATCTTGATGCCTGTCAATATCAGTGTTCCTTACTGCTGAAGAATGACCAAGATAATGAAGCAGCAACGATGGTATGTGCTATTATACTAATCCTGAATCATGTATTTGAAGTTTGTGTGCCTGTAATATGCTGTATTCATAAATTACTACTTTTAAGAAAGCCTACAGCTTGTTATTTCATAACACGTGTGAAAAATCTATTACAACAAAATGCTTTTCTGTTTATGCTGGATGATGTTTCAGTATGAAGTTTCTACCAATCATAGCCTTTGTTCTATCTCAATACAATGTGTCTTTAAAAGTAGAGGAAAAAGTAGTAGTAGTAGTAAGATTGGCTGAAGTATGGCTAAATGGATGTTCTATTAGCCGTTGACTAATGGTCAGGGAAGAAGCTATTTTTCCAGCACAGTAATATTAAAAAAAGTATTTTAAAAAAGTTCCAGAAGAAAAGAACTATGTTCTTTAGGTTGTTTTACAGCCTCATCCAACCTTAGTTAATCATACTCCTGCTTAACAGGTTTTAATCCTAGCTGCAGGTTTTCTGTCCAGGGCTTGTATACTTCTTGGCTTAAAAGATGTCTCAATAGACTGAGCAACTTCTGATTCGACAGATTAGGAGCAAAATTATTTTAAGATGGGAATAATTCATTTTCTTATATCAGTCTAACATCTGAAATTTATCCTAGTATGGTGCATGAACAGGAGTAATAGCACTCTCAATATATGCTATTAAATCTACTCTGTGTTAGCTACCTATCAGCGGAAAGAAGCAGAAATAAAATAATTTGTTTTACTTGCACTGCTAAAGTGGACTGCCTTCTTTTTTTCCCCCTGACTTTAAACTAACTTTGCTTTTCTATATGCTTAATCTGCATTTATGGGAAATAAAATTAGGAGTGAAACTACGCAAGGGAAAACAAACATATTTGAAAGCTACAGCAGATTGCTTAATTATCTTTTAATTTCCACCTTCCATGAGAAATTGAGATATGAGCCTGTGTCTGTTTGTTATTACCCTGTGTGTGTGTATGTAGTGTTTGTTTTCCAGAGAGTAATGAAAAGTCCAATTCAGTTTACTTCTTGTGCAATTCCTGCAGCACTTTAAAACTATAGTTTTAGCTCCTCACTTCATGTAACCAGAGTTCATTATTTATAATTTTTATTTTATATTTATATTTTCACAATTTATAATATCTTGGTTTGTTTTCTCAAAATTGTTCAATGTTGTAGATGATGGCTGATCTCATGTTCAGGAAACAAGATTATGAACAAGCGGTTTTTCATTTCCAGCAGCTCCTAGAGCGCAAGCCAGGTGAGTATTTAGCAGTGATATTTTTAATTCTTTCTGATATATAGTTCTAACAAGAGAGAGAAATAAATATCTAAAAAATATTTGCTTGATTGAAAGGATAGGTGTTAATTATAATGTAATGAATACTAGAGCCAAAGACCATTACTGTATATCAAATTATAAAGATATTGTAGGGGAATGTGAGAAAATTATTTGTCATAGATACAATGATTTACTTTGCTGCAATGTAATGTGCATAGTTTACCCTAAGCCAAATACAGCTGGGGTGTTATTTACTTATTAACCATAAAGCACTTTCTTTTGTGTTCAAGATATTAAGTGCATGAGTACAAAGGTAGCATTTTATTTCAAGATTATTAAAGGAAACGTTTCTTGGACAGGAATAAGTTTCTTTTAGCAATTTTCAAATTGTGACCAGACAGAAAGCTACTAAAAATATTTTAAAATTGTACTGTAATGAATGTAAAGCTTTCTAGTGGTCTTTGAAAGAAGTTGTAAGAGTGCAAAAAATGGTTTTGTTTCTTTTGTCTGTTGTTACTATGTAATATGCCTTATGTATTAAATCATATTTTATTTCCGTATGTGAAAAAATTAAGGCAGGCTCTTCGTTTCTTAAGCTATTCATACAGCAAATAACTATAATTACAGTGTCCTAATTATTTGTATATTTAGATAACTATGCAACCCTCTCACGATTAATTGATCTGTTAAGAAGAGCTGGAAAACTAGAAGAAGTCCCAAGATTTCTTTTAATGGCTGAAAAACATTCTTCCAGAACAAAACTTGAACCAGGATTTCACTACTGCAAAGGACTGTATCTTTGGTACTTGCAATTATAATTAAGATAAGGTTTATTTGGTTATGTAATATGTATTTAAATTATCTTTCTTGTTATACATTGTAATTCAGAGGTGCTATGTTGATTACTTAAGGTGCTAGGTTTTAAGGAAAGGTCTCAGGTTCTCTGAATATCTCAGGATATTCTTCCTGGTTCAATGATGTAATACTACTTATCTTCACATTTTAGAATTTTGAAGACTATTTTTAGTTTGCAAAAACAAGTTCCTTGCAATAGTATGTGTGCTGTTCAAACCTTGCATTATCAGTGTAAGTGGTTTGTCTGTTTTTAAATATTTGGGTTTCTTCTTGGGATTTGGAACAGCAAATTTTACTTGGCCAGGTTTAAATATTTTAATTCTCTGTGTAGGTATATAGGGGAACCAAATGATGCACTACGGCATTTTAATAAAGCTCGAAAGGACAGTGACTGGGGACAGAATGCAGTCTACAACATGATTGAAATTTGTTTGAACCCAGATAATGAAACGGTGGGTGGAGAAGTCTTTGAAAATCTGGATGCTGACACAGGGTAGGTGAATGAAATGAATAATGCTTGGATTCTTCTGTCATCCCTTTCCTCTGCTGCCCCTTGATAATGTGCCTGATTTAAATTGTTAGAACATTGAGATCATCTAATGCTATGATTATTTTATGCTATTGTAAGAGACCATTCTATTCTGTAATAATTGAGTCTCAAGCACAAAATGTAGAAGATTTTCTCTGGAATCCTGGTCACTTGCAGTTTACAAACAGCTTGTTGGGTTAGAACTGCTTTTGTTACACAAGAGAATCAGTGTAGAATGCCTACTTACCAGAGCCATTTTTTACAAAATGGCACGCCTTTAGTATAGAATCAGTTCTAACTTGTAAATAATTTGTTGTATATTAAAAAATAAGCTTTTATGAACACTTTCTTTCTGGTAATAGTAATTCAACAGAGAAACAGGAGTCTGTGCAGTTGGCTGTAAGAACAGCAGGAAACCTGCTGAAGGAGCTCAAGCCTCAAACCATTCAGGGTCACATTCAACTGCGAATCATGGAAAATTATTGTCTCATGGCAACCAAACAAAAATCAAACGTTGAACAAGCGCTGAACACTTTCACTGAAATAGTCCTGGATGAGGTTAGTAACCTGCCTCATTTCCTCAGTCTTCCCTTTCATACTTACGATATTTTTTAAACTGGTCTCACAGTTTACAGTCAGCAGTAGGAGCATGTGTTAGTGCTATTCGTTCTAAGGATTTTTTTTCCTATTAAAGAATATTTTATATAAAATTTAAAAAAAAATTTCTGAAATAGCAATATATTTTAGAAGTTTTCAGTTGAATTGCAAATTTAGAACACAACTAAATGCTAATATTGCCAGTTTCTGAAATGTGAATAGGCTATTTGGTTGCTGGGTTTGTTTTTTAATTCCCAGGCTTGCCAGCAGCATGTCTGATGATAAAGGCTATACAGTGCTTCATGGCAATTGGACAGAATTTAGACTCCAGGACAAGATTATCCATCACCTTAAAATTCATCCTTATAATGGAAATTTTCAATATTTTATAGCTACTTGTAGTCATTAGTTTTAGGATTAATAATGGATGTTCCTGTTACCAGCAGCTTTCGACAGATTTTATTGAAGCAGGTGTAGACACATTTAGTGCATCAGAATGCCACAAAATACTTCAGTTACTACTACCTGTTAACTGTGTGCTAAACTGTACTGTGTCTGAGCTGAATATACTGATGCTGCTCTTATGTGTAAAGGAGTTCTAAGAATCACAAAGGTGTCCCTCTGCTTCCAGTACTGGCTTCTCAGTCCTGCTCAGGGTTGGTCTGAGGTCCTGTGAATATGGAATGTTTTTCACATTGTGACAGTTCCAGCAAGGAAGAATGCTCCAGTTTATTTAGTTATTTCCTTCTGGGGTTGCATAAAATTTATAGCTTTAATCTCTTCAGACTTCTGAGGTTATTGCTCTATGCTAGGTGTGGCTACTGAAGGAGAAGGGGGATGAGCTTATTGTTAGGTGGAAGAGAAGGGATTTTGGTGGGGTCATTTTTTTTTTTAACACACTAAGACATATTTACAGCACAACCCTACAAAGAGTTGTAGAGGCAGAATACCGGTAGTGAGCCAAGAACACTGAGAGGGAGAAAGAAGCTTTTAAGCTAGCTGCTGATAGAACTACTCTCTGCATTTAGGAGCCAGTTTCAGGATGTGAGCCCCATTGTCATCCTTTCCTAGTAAAAGTGGGATGTTAAAAATTACACTTGCTCTTGTACTTCTTTTACTGCTTGCTTTTGAGGCTCTTGCATAGAATGGTGGCTTTTAAAAATCCTCTTTATTTATACACAGCTTTTGGATGCATACAGTTTAGACTTAAATTTTTGGGAGCTGTACACCTAATTATAGGAATCGGTGTCCTTATTTGACAGGCACTTCTAAAAGTGGAAAATACCACTTGTATTGTAACCTCAAATGAGTTCAGTTTCTATCTGAGGTATTTATTTTTATATAAAAAGGATAGCTCTTAGTGGTATAAGACTTCTTTTCTTATGAGATGAAATACCTGTGGATGTTTTCAGCATTTCCTTAGCCTGGTGTTTATCATAATTAGTCTTACAGAAATAATTATAGCACTAGGTGGAAAACATGTTTGTAAGATTAGATGTTCTGTCTTTATTTCCTGAGGTTATGCTTTTAGTTAAGTTTTCAGATACGTGGTAAAAGTCTTTCTTTAAAAAAAAAATAAATGTTGAAAGCAAAATAAACCAGCGCCAAGCAGTCACTATACTTATTACTGCAGAAGGATCATATACCAGCACTTTTGGGAATGGCCACGGCCTACATGATCTTGAAACAGACTCCACGAGCCAGAAATCAGTTAAAACGGATTTCAAAAATGAACTGGAATCTCATTGATGCAGAGGAGTTTGAAAAGAGTTGGCTTCTGCTTGCAGATATATATATTCAATCTGCAAAATATGATATGGCAGGTGAATTATTAAAACGGTGCCTTCGTCATAACAGGGTAAGTGAATGCACATTGAAACTAACCGTCTATTTGAACTAATCTAAATGTTTTGTTTTTCTCTGAAACAGAATTTTGAAATGTATTTCTTTGTTCAATTGCCTGGTATTTCGCTTAGTAAGGACAAGTAGACCAAAACAAGGCAGGAAACCAGTGACTTCACACTGGAGGGTAGTAAACAAATCTGTGAATGCTGCTTAGTCTTTTTTGTAGTAACTTATGCAAGTTTTAGCTGTGCGGACACTGAAAGCTTGACATGTTATGGAATGTCAGAAATGCATTTTACTGAGTCTCACAAAACTGATGAAGAAAGGTGTAGGCATATAACTTCTGAAGACTTGCTCCATTTATTGAGATCTAATCTTCATCTTTATGTTTTTAAACATTTATGTTCATAAGCCTGCTACAGTCTAGGAGTATTTTTTTTAATGCTAGTATTAATCCTCTTCTGTGGTGATACTGTCTGGTAGATTGTCTGGAGACAGTTTACCTCAGGGTTTCTGAGCAGGCAAACTGCACAACACCCTACTTTGACTATGGGAACAAACACAGATCTTCACTCTTGTGCTTATTTTTCATTTTGTCCATTTTTGCTGATCATGATTTTCTATCTGTACGCTTCACTTTCCTTCATATGAGGCAGTTCAGTTGGTAGACTGGTCTTCCATAGATCCTATGCTGCACATGCAGGATACTGTTTATAGAGCACAGCTTTGGTTTAGAAAAAGACCTGATGCTGTATATTTCTTTTTTTATTAATTATTTGAATAATGAGCCTTACCTTCTATACCGGTCATCTTTCTGAAACCGCTTTGAGAGACAGATGTTTTTTGAACTCTTTTTATTTCTAAATATAAAATTAAGAGGCAGCTACAACAGTTCTTAGTATAATGGTATCGTGTACTTCTGCAGAGATGCCTCTTAAAATAGGATGTACTCAGTTTGATTTTTACAAAAAAAGAGTTTAAATTTTGTTAAGAAAAAATTCTGTCTTAAGGTCAGTTACACACTTGTCCAGATGGCCAAGGCAAGTTGCAAAATGCGTATAAGCTGGAGGATAAACACAAGTCGTATCTCCCAAAATAAGACATATCTTGAAACGGATGGTCTGTTGAGCAGGTATATACCACAAACAACACTTTGTTGCAGAAATTCCCATGCATAAAAGCATAGCCCACCAAGTAATTTGTTTTCTTCTTAAACGTTTGAGACCCATGAGGGACTTGGATAAACAGGCTCTGCTTACAGCAGGGAGGAGGGCAAATCTGAAGTGTATCTCTGGTTCCTTGCAAAACAGGGTCGTGACTTTTCTCCCGCTTGCGTGCAAAACTACAGAGCAGGAATTGCATTATACAAATAGATGTTGAATATTTTAGATCTTAAAGTATCTTGTCAATTCACAAGACAATATTTTGTATGGTATTCTCCATTTTGGAAGACTTGATTAGATTGAGAAAACACTTAATTGTAATTCATTAGTTTTTAGCATTATTTTTAAGAGTCAAAATTGAATTTTATTTTATATATATATATGTACACACACACACAATTTAGGTAAATATGTCGAGTGAAAGTTTCTTAAAAGCCTAGTGTCTTTTAATATGGATTTGATGTGGTTTTAAAAGACTTAGGATTGGTTAGTAAGATCCCAGTGAGCAGACTGTTTCTATGAAATTGGGGTTTCTTTACTGATTACTCTTGATTTTGAACTTTTTGTTTTGTTTATCGCAAAGGAGAGGGGTAGTATATTTTTATCTTCAACTTCCAGGTATTCCCATATTGATGCCAGTTTGCTGTGGTTTGAAAGTTTTTTATCAGTAGATTTCAGAAGCCCAATTGGCAATAGTGAAGTTAAAGAGGGAATGTAATTTATATATCAGCATTTTTTTTGTGTTGCATATGTAAAAAAGGTGCCTAGTTTCATAAAAGCTGTATTTGTCTCTTGAAAATATTCGACCTATTGGCAGCATAATATAAACTATTCATGGTAAGGGCATGCAGTAGTTAGGGCTTTTGTAAATTTTTTCCCTTCTTCATGTACTAAAATTAAGATTTCTGTATGAATTACTGTATCTTTCATACTAACCTTTATTATGGAGTTAACATAAGTGACACTAATATTTTCAACTGCTGCTTAATAGTTTTTTGGAACTTCTTTTTCAGATGCTTGTGACTTGCTACTTGGAGTTATAAAAAATAAAATACTTAATGATTGATTTTTCTCTTCAGGTTATCTGTGTCTGCTTTTAAGCTTAAAGTGGGAAATTATAATGTAAAAGTGTTTTCAAAAATAAAGCTATGAAAATACCTTTTTAAGAAAAAAATAAGAAAACAATATTTGTAGAAGGTACAGCACCTTCCAGATAGACTTGAAATGCAGCTGCTGTAGAGTTATTAACTGAGAGAGGTATCTATTTTTGAAGGAGTAATTCCAGTGGCCTCTGTGATGAACTCTGTACTTGACCCAGAGTAATGCAGAATTCCATATAACTCATTTGTCTTACAGATACTTTAAATCAAGACTGTCGTGTCATCAAAGTTAGAACAAGTATCACTTGTGCTTTCCAGTTGTACAGATTTGAAGTATTTTAGCAATTAACCTGTTGGTATTATTATATATAAGCTTACCTAAGTAAAATCTTGAATGAATATTTATGTTTTGCAGTCATGCTGCAAGGCTTATGAATACATGGGATATATAATGGAAAAGGAACAAGCATATAAGGATGCAGCAATAAATTATGAGATGGCCTGGAAATATGGAAACCAAACAAACCCAATAGTAGGTATGTGTATATATAACCTATAAGTATGATTTTGGGTACTACAGTAGGAATGAAACAACTAGCCCGTACTGGAAAGACTGCTTTTAATTTTCCATAGAAATAGAGTATCACTGCTTTTCCTCACATAAAAGCCACAAATGTTAAAAGGTGTACTGAACAGTCACTTGGAAAGCTTCCATGGCAAGAGGTAGTAGCTTTATGATGCTTCAGAAGATTCTGCTTTCTGTTTTAGTACAAGGTTTGATCTGAAACAGTTTTAGTTTGCTATTTGTGAACTTCTCTATAAGTACAGCATTAATTTTTAATAATGTGTTTTTAGTAATCTGCTATGTACTGTTTATATGAGAGAATCTTTTATAAGATATAATACATATATGATGGTGGCAGGTCATTGATTTGATTATTTCATTTTGATAATCAGACAGATTATCTGTTTATATGGATCAGGTTTTATATACATGAGTAAGGATTTAAAAAATAAATTATTTTAAGTGTCTTTAAATATATCTGTTTTAAAAAAGATGGCCAACTGAAAACTTGGGACATTAGTCAAGTTCCAGTTTGTATGGTACATTGAAGTTTGCACTAAACTGCCACATATTTAGACTGCTTAAATGTAGGAAACCCTTTATGAAATGGATACATAAGATAAAATGTCCTTTTCTTACTCAACACCTATAGCCTGTCCATGGGTCCCAAGGCAGGTAGTTGACACAAATTCTGTTCCAGATTTTGGGATATGTTTATTGCCCCTCAGAAATGCATACTACTTCCAGTCTTTAATCTGTGGTCCTTTTTTGTGCCCTTATTTTTACTAGATGTTTCTGTAGACTGAGCCATGAATGTGTAGGCTAAAACATTGCAGTTGTTGATCAAATAAAATGTATTAGAATGAAGTTTTAATAGTAAAAAGTTGTCATTTCTTGAGTACTTACTTACTAATGAGGATAAGTTCATAAATGAAAGATCTAAAATTTCAGATTTTGGAAATTGCATGCTTATAATGTGGGGCTTTTTTTCCTCAGGCCTGGTCTTTGTCCAGGCTGATAAACTTGAGCTTTACCTCTTAGTTGAAAGTATCAGCCTGGCAGGTTGCTATGCAACTTAGCTACTCCATGTGACTTTTTATATCAGTGGTCTGCTGACAGTGGAACAGAATAGTGTTTAAGTCCCTAGTTTGTTATCCTGATTCTTTTTCCTTTTGTCCTTTAGTAACAGAATTACCTTTACAGAGGGACAGTGTATTGTAGGTCACAGTGAGAAACTCTGTGGGGTACCACAGTAATTGAAAGAGGACAACCATTATGTTATTCTCTGTAGTAGCACATGCTCTCCAGAATAATGACTCCTTTTGATTCAGACAGAGCTATCAGTGTGTAAAGGACTTTTATTTACTACTTGAATTGACTTTCAGTAGAAATTTTGATCACTACCAGGCTTATATGAGAGAACGCTAGAAACCAAACATACTAACTTTAGAAACACATGATGACCAAAATGAATTCAAATGTGATGTTTTTGTTACTCTATACAGAAACTGAAACTGTTGCCTTTCTCTCCCCCTGCTCCTCTCTCCCCCCACCTTTAATTACAGGATACAAGCTGGCTTTTAATTACCTGAAAGGGAAGAGATATGTTGATGCAATCCATGTTTGTCATAAGGTAGAATTTGCATATGTACTTAATAGTCTGTCTTCTCTAGCCGCATTCTTTTACATAGTGATCTTTGGTTTTTTGTTCAGTTTAAATTTCTAAAATACATAGCTCAATGTCAAAAAGATACCCTATTTAATAAGTTTTATTAAATTAAATATCCTCTACATAATTGGCTCTATCCTGAGCAACATGGCCACCAGATAGATAAGAGAGAAAAGTGTCATATGTGAAAGGATATTCAAATGGCACCACGTTCTTTTGGCCATGTGGTTGCAACTTGGTCAATCCCTACAGAAGTACAGCTCAAGCAGTTTAGTCAAATGTTGGCATCAGAAGAAACTGTTGGAAAGTAACTTAAGTATTTACCTTTGTATAGTCCAAACATAAGTAGAGCAGATGTAGAGTAAGAGGAAGGGCTACTATTAAAGAAGTAGAGTGAACATTATGAATGAATAATTATTTGTATTAATAATAAAATAAATCACATTTGTTCTTTTTGGGGAAATCAAGATAACTAGAAAGGACAAATTGAATGGGAGGATAAGAAAGAAGAGGGAATTGAAAGGAAGAAGATGAAGTAGATATAATATAGTAAGAAAGAGCCTAGAGGGAGTGAAAACATAAAGTCAGAGAAAGTATGTGAAATGATATGTGAAAACATATCATTGCAGAGAAAGTATATTTAAAACCTCAGAAATGTCTCCAGAGGTCCCTGTTCTGATATGTTCTAAGACACCCAGAGGCTTAAGCCTTTGACCTGTGTCTTTCACACCAAGGTGACAGGACAGTGGAAACGGAAGCAAGGTGACTCTGATAGACCTGGTTTTGACCTTTGTATGTGGTCTCTAGCCACAATGAAATATTGGTGCATTCTAAAACTGGTCATGTTGTTATTTTAGTTTTAGAACGTGTAAGCTCAGTGATGAGGGTTATTACCAAATACAGAGTTCTTTCCTTTTAGACACAGAACTTTTGGGGTTTTTTGTCTTTTGACAGGTCCTTGGAGCACATCCAAACTATCCAAAGATCAGAAAGGAAATACTTGACAAGGCCCGTGCATCACTAAGAACCTGAATGAGTTTTTTTTATGACTCATGGACTTTTGTTTAATCAGACTTCGGAAGCAATGAATTAAATGCTGCAGTGACAGAGACCATATCAGCACAAAAGTATTGTGAATAGGATGATTTTAATTATATTAGAGAGCTGGATTATTTTCAGGAGAAGTCTGCAACCCTGAAAGAAATTGTATTTTTTCTCGTTTAGGAAAGAATTCTACTCCTATGTGTGTTATGTAAAGTGACATCATAAGAGTGTTATCAGCATTATAAAATTGTTTTAAAGCATATATCTCAGTATTTTGTTTTGTTTATTTGAAATTGCATTCAAATTAACAACCTGTCTTATCTAGGGGAGATACATTGTTAAGATGCTGGATTTCAGTTTGTGTAAACCATTACTTCATAATTACAGTGTAATGTTTATTCTACAGGTGTTAGTAGAACACTAAGTTATGGGGGCATTTTTGCTACATATAATAAAGTCATGCTTTATTTTTTTTAATCTTGAAAAAACAGATATGTGCATTATTGAAATTTACATTTTTAATGAAAATGTAATAGTTAAAATGAAAATCCTGTGTAAATATTCAGTAAAGACTTTTTATAGATCATGCAAGTCTTACACTTACTTTCTGCTCACGTTGTCTATTATCCACCTGTCAGATTTCTATGAAGAGAAATGTCCTTAATTTGCAGTGCTTAGTCTTTCAGCATTGTATGTGTAGGCAATACAGTCATATGTGCAGAAATTCGCACTCAATTTGTTTAATCTATATAAAACACCTTTTTAGAGAAATAATTTTTATTAGAGGGGATTATGATCTTGTCTCATACGGAATGTACCTGTGTATCTTTAAGGGAGCAATAGCACGTTATGAATGAGAGGAAGGAGAAGGATCACATTGTTTTCACTGATGCAGAATTTTTGAAAAAAATAATGCCTAACAAAACCCACTGTTGTACTGCTGTATTTGGTTTTCAAACAGCACTTGTTGTTGTATGTATCTTACTAGAAAAGTAATGTTTTGGCACGAAAAGGGAATTCTTAATGCTAGTGATTAAGTTGCTTTATTTTATAAGCAGTTTCAGTTTCCTCCTCAGCTGTTAGCTTCTCCTCTTGACATTGTGTAAAGTCACTTTCAGTGGTTTCTTTTTATGACAACTGAATGATAAGGCTGCAAAAGGCAGCCTGTTTACAATTGATCTAATATTGCATATCAATACCTGGATGCTGTATCTTGAGTAACTTTATAGCCTTGTTTCCTGGATACATGGATATGCATCACTTACACAGTGATGCTGCCTGCTGGTGTTTGCAGTTTGTTTACTGTATTCCAGTAACTTTTGAGCTCTTGGTCAGCTAAACTAAAATGAATAGATGTGTTTCAGGACTATGACACTTCTACAAGATTTGTGTAAATATTAGAATTGAGAAAAGACTCAAATAAGTGTCCTCTCCTTCCCTACGGAACCTTGAGACTTATGGTGTAACCTGCCACTTCTGTTTGAGCACTGGCTGTACATGACTGTGTACATGACTGTACCAGGTACAGTACAAGCTCCCTGGTTTTTTTGCCTGTAAGTTTTGCAGTATGATAGAGCTCAGAGGACAAAGATTTAGTATAGTAGGGAAAAACTGACAGTATTGGAGTGGAAGGAGGAACGTGAAAGGATCTAGAAAATGCTAAGGCTGGAGGGAACTCTAAGGAAGCTGGGCTGTGGGAGTCACTGTGCTATGAATTCTTAAACTATGCTCTTTTGCATTTTTTTTCCACTGTTAAAAGAATAAGTACATAGACCTTACTGAGGCAGTTTCTAGTAAAACAGCATTTCTTTGTACACAGCCTTATTCATGCAGGATCAATGTGTTGTTGCTTCCTGGATAGCATAGGAATAACATTAAGCTGAATTTTAGAACAAAAATAGGTGGGTTTATATTAATAAATGCAAGATGTTTTCAAAAAAGGCAAGACATCTGCATCTACGTTTTTCTCATGAGATGGACATTAGCCCTTCATAAGATGGGTGTGACAGATTAAGTCATGATAGTGATAAGATACAGAAATTAGTTGATAGAAATTGAACTGAGACTTTAAGCTTGCTGTCGCTAACTTCTGGTGAAGAGTTTTATGCATAAACCTGCATGCAGGTAAAAGATTTCTGAATCCCCATTAGCCGTCTTGAGCCTATATAGGCACTGGTGTCTTTAGAGATGAGGTCTTTAAAAGAAGAGTGTAAATGACACACATCTTTGGATTTCAATTAAAAAAAAAAAGGTGGCTCTAAGTAGTCCTTCAGAGAAAATCTTGCTTTAATATGGTCATCTCAGAAGAAATAAATGCCCTTTCCATATCCCTTTTGGTTTATGTAAGCCAGTTTAAGTTTTCCTGTGCTTACAATTTTTTTTTTTTTTTTTTTTACTTTGTCTGCAGAAGGAGTGGCTTTGTGCCATTTCTCTTTACTCCAGCTAACTGAAAGTGTTAATTCAGTTTCTTATTTTAAAAAATGCATGTTCTGGTAGTTTGATGGGATTTTTTAGCCCTTTTCTTAATAAATGCGTTTGAATGGAAGAGACTTCTGGGATGGAGGGGAGTCAGTAATGCTGATTTCAAAGCACTGCACTCTTTAGTGTGATGTTGCTTAGCAACCCATCTTCCAGTTTTGCCTTTGATGAATAAAAGAGGAGAGTGAAGCTGTGGTTTCTATTGATTCATTCACTGAAACTGAAAATCTAAGCATCTTGTAGCCATGGCAACATAAGCCATAGGTGTCTCTTCCTCTTCTCTTTTGCCCCCCGTTTACCTGCACGTACAGAATGCCTAGAATATATTCTAGAGAGTATGTAAAAAGTGTTGGTAACTGTTCTAAGTAATAATTCTTTTTTAATTTGCTACTGCTTTTTTCACATTTGTACCAATACTAGAAGATGGTCTAGGAAGTATCATTAGGCAAAATAATTAGTATGAGTAGCTAAAAATAACTAGTAAGACTCTTAAACAAAATTAGAGTAAAAGGAATTTGAAAGTTTTTTCCTGTTTTTGGACAAGGTTTGTCTACTGTGAATAAGTTCTCAAATGTATTGTAGCTACAGTAATTTTTAGAAAGGCTGTAGACTTTCTAAAACCAGGCAGCTCTGGTTTAGTAAACTAAACTTTAATCTTGTTATTCATTAGGTGAGTACTTTATTTATAAACACAATGCTTTAAACAGAGTTTATAAAGTTAAAGAATTTGCTGAAAACTTTCTGAAGTAATTATCTTTGAAATTGGTTCAGGAGACATTTCAGGGAAGTCTCAATAGTGGGAGTGGATTCTGGCTCTTCAGAAGCTGATGATAGCTCATTAGTGTGTTCCATGTACAATGCTGAACAGAGAGAAAATAAGAAATTAAGGAAGTATTTCATTATCAAGTACTTCTCCATCAGCTTGTGACTATGCCACTTTTCGAAGATCACAACAGTGATTTCGTGATCTGGCTTTATTTGCTCAGTGGTTTTACCTCTTGCTTCATCTTGCAATGAAATTAGAACCCTTTGTTGTTTGACACACTGATCTGCCTTAAAATGTTGAGAATTGGACCATTATGGCAAAAATCATATGCTTTTATCTCTGCTATATGTTGTTGCTAATTATGTGACATGGTGCTTGCTAGAAGGGGAGCTAAGTGAACAGTCTAAGTCTTGTTCTGAAGTTATTTTTTTGTTGTTCTTGATGTTTGGTTGGAATTGGGTTTTTTTAAGGAGTCAATATGCCTGTTAATGCAGGTTCTATTCTGGAAAACAGCAGCTTTTTAAATGTTCACACTAGAAATTTGCCTTACTTTAATTTTGTGCTATGAAAGTTGAATGTTGGCGGTGCATGTCTCAGGTGATGTAGTTCAGGCCTCAACTTTCAAAGGCATAAGGAAGGATTTCAACATGCTAGAAATACCAGAACATGTTAATTGTGATAAATGCTGGTCTAAATCTTTTATTAAGAGTTCCTGGGCAATATTAATTAATCTGTAAAAAAAACTGGTATCAACATTTTTGTTACTGCTGTAGAATCAGTATAACTACTGCCAACTGCCCACATAGTCGCCGAGCTCATTGTTACCTGCAGTTCAGCAGTGAGAGAACGAAGCTTTAAAGTGCTGGGCTGGGACAGTGATTTGAGAATAGGAAGAAGGGGAAACTCTACACTCCATTAAGGGAGTGCAAATAGTACTTTATTTTTTTTTCTCCCGTGAATTAAACCACGCTTCAATAGAGAGGAGATTTCGCATCTGTCTCTGGGAAACCGCATTGTGAAGAGAGGGAGCTCAGTGTGATATCCCTTCTCCGATCTGTGATCTCACCTCTGAGGGATTTTGTGTTCTGTTTCCGAGCAACCTGAGCTGAGGAGTGCTTGGTCAACCACGTCTTGCACCACATCGCACTTCGATGGCTGAAGCAAGACCCGCAGCCCCCGCCGTGGCGCTCGAACTGCGCTCCATGGTTCGGACGGTGACGCGCGCTCCGCTGCGGGGCGCGTTGTGTTACTGTGCCAAAGGCGCCGCGTCCCAGGGGAGCGGGAGGAAAACAGGGAGGAGGGAAGGGGCTTCTCCCGGGCGCCCCCCCGCACTCACACCCCTCACACCGCCCCCTCCTCGCCGGCGGCGCCTCGCGCACCTGGCGCCAGGTGAGGGCGGGGCGCGGGCGCGCGGGGCGCAGGCGCGGGCCACTCGGGCGCACCTGGCGGGCGCGGGGCGGAAGCCGCAGAGCCCGCCCGGCTCCGGCCTCCCGGGACTCCCGGTGTTCCCGGTGCCCGCGGCCGCTCGCGCGGCAGCGCTTTCGCCTTCTTCCCGCCGGACGAGGTGAGTGGGGCAGTTGCAGGAGCCCCCGCGCGGCTCCGCTCCCCCTTGGCCTCGCCGCGGGCTGTGGCCGGCGGCGGGGCAGCGCCCGGTGCCGCTTCTCCTCCGTTCGCCGCCTCCCGTGCGGGCGCGGGGCTCGGGGGGAGGGCGGGAGCCGTGACGTGAGGGAGCCGTCCCGCGGCGGGAGCGGTCCTGGGGCGGGCGCGGGGCTTGGGCTGCCCCGGGAGTCCCCTCAGGCGCCCCTCGGCGCGCTCCCCCCGCGCAGTGCCCTCAGAGCCCCCCGAGGCCGCAGCGCCGGGGCCCTTCCCTTGAACGGCACAGCCCAGCCCTGCGAGCCTTGCCCGGGGCCGGGACAGCCCCGCTAGCCCTGCACCGGGCCAACGGGGAGTGGGCGAGGAGCCCAGGCTGTCGCCTGGGCAAACGGGTCTCCGGGAAGCGCCGGCCGGATGCACCGAAGGTATTGACCGAGGGAGGTGTCTCCTGCCACGTACGGATCCCGCCCAAGGGTTTGCCCACAGTACCGCATTCATTCCATAGCAGCAGGGTGGTAGTTCCATTGTGTACATTGCCAGCTAGCTCTGGGACAGTTCATCCTACACGAAGTGCTTTTGAAAAGTTACCACATTGTCTCTTTTCCCCGGCGGTTTGTTAGTGTTCTACACAGCGTGTGACAATACTTACAGAATGTTTTCTGGGGTCTGGAGAACTGACAGGGGAAGCGTATTTTGACATTAATAACCTCAGTGTCGTGGATTTGTTTTTTTTTTTAACTTTGTTTAAAATATTCTTGTACAAAAAAGAATTTACGGATAAACTTTTTTGTTGATTAAATAAAAAATATTACTGGAAATATGAATGTTATATACGCATCTCAGTAATATTTTATATGGTAGTCATCTGTAACAAAACGAACTCTTTTGTTTAAAAAACTACAAATTACATTGATCTACTCAGGTTTGACTAAAGCCGATGTTACGCTGCTGAGCTGACAAGAGTTAAAGACTGAGACAAAACAGCCAACTTCACGGGGTTTGGTTTCCTTTTTTAGCTAGGTTTGCTCAGTGGTCTGGTCAGTTTGGCATCTGCTACTGTCATCTAAAGGCTTCTCAATAACAGAGCGAAGTAAAAATTAAGTTGGTTACAGAGAGCCTGAATTACTATTTTTGTTGCACTGTGGGAAGGAGCAGAAGACCAGTTTTCCTCGTAATTGCTATTGCCACTTAACTTTGGCCCTTTTTGGGGGCTGGGTAGTACCAGAGGCAGCCCGGATATCTTGACATCTGTTAAAATAGGAATAAGATATAATTGCCATCTCTGTGACATTCCCCCAAAGTCTATGGCTCTAGGTGACATGCCATGTTGCTTTGAAATTGGTTTTTTTGCTTTGCATAAGTTCGCTGCCTGGTTGATCTGTTCCAAGAGCTATATCTAGTGCAGGCTTTCCCCTTTCTTTGGAATCAATGTTGAGAATCGCATTCTTGATACGAACTGCTGCTCAGTTGCCTGCCAGCACTGATGAGTTTCTCATCCCAATCTTCTCATTGCTGTACTTGTCTTTACAAGATTTGAAAGTGGCTCAAGTTTCTAGACCATGAAGTGCTAGGTTTTGTCCACTCATGTAAAGCATGAATTTATTCACTTGCTGTTACCATTGTCTGAGTTTTCCTAATACTCACTGATATGTGCCATAGGAAATAGTTCTGCTTACAAACAGAGAAATCATGTCACAGAACTACTGACTTCATAATTCAATAGTCAAATGGTTAACTTGAGGGGACTAAGGTTATTCAGCAGTGAAATGTAGCTGGAAAATAAACATTGAAGTGGGAAGAGGAGGAAAGCAAAGACACTTTTGAAAGATTCTGACAGAGATTAGTTTACTAGTCACTGACCCAATAAATCTCAGTAAATCTCCCATGAGGAGACTCTCACTTATCACTTCGATAAGAGGTTGAGGCCAGTCAGAAAACTGTGATTTCAAGACCTGCACTTGATACTCAGATGCTTTTGTATCTTAGAAGCATTACTACAATCAGGAAAACAAACAAAGTTCCCTTGGTTATGATCCAGACATTATCTTCTGGTGCTTAAATGATAATCAGACACTAATCCTTCTAAGTTAAAACAACACTTTACAGCTGCTATCATGCTCACTTGTCATCATGGCATTTTTAGGGACAGTCTAAAATTATTTTAACAGAGGCCCAAACCAATCTAACCAAGAAAAAAGGCAAGATACACAGTTGAGTGAAATTTAAATTTGAGATAAGTGCATGCTATTTACATATCCCAGGTCTTTACACCATGTACAGTCACAGGTCTGTAAAAATAAGACATAAATATTTTTATAATATATGCTTACCGTATATTTTTAATGTGCTATTGGTTGTCCCAGGGAACTGTCTAACTCTGCCTATCACATACAGTGCTTGGCTGTAGAAAAATAGTACTAGTGCTCGTTTTGAAAGAGCATGTGATAGTTTGAAGCACTTCCATTAGAATACGTGGAATGTTTGGTGATGATTTGTTTGGGGTTTTTTCCCCAATTATTTTTTGATCTCAAAGAAACTGCTGAAGGAGACAGTTGACCCACTTGTACTCCAGCAAGTTGTTTCAGTGCTGCTGTTGCTGAGAATTTCTTCAGCCTTCTGTGTGATCATCCATTTACAGCTTCTCATTTCTATGTAATAATCAGTGAGGCAGATTGCATCCAGCATTTGCTAGAATGTTTCTAAAACAAAGGCTCAGGAACTGAATACATTCAGTATTCCTCTTAAAACTTTTTTTCAGGAGGAGAACCACATTTCCAGTGGCTGAGCTTCAAAGAATGTACCCCGAGGAACAGCACCTGGGGTTTGTGAATCTCTGTTCCTTTTAGGTATGTGTACCCTATCTAGGAGTGTGTTCTTAGTGAAGCAGATAAGCAGTTCTCTTTTGTTGCAATTATGGAGATAGAAACTAGTCGGCTGATTCTGTTTCTCTTTATGTGAAGCTATAGTCTTTCACTTTAGTACAGCTCATTTTATTATTTGTTCCTTTATTTAAGTCAAGGGCTCATATGCTTGTAAACAGTAGCATAGTCTGCTGGACTGAAGCAACTTTTTAAATTTTCCCTGATTTCTGAAGTACTTTTGAATGTTTTTGATTGTATGAAGAGCCTTCATATTCCATATTAAGGTAAACTTGTATGAAAACTTCACTCTAAATTGGATGTTTCTTAATCTGTCACAAAAGGTGCATGTGTGAATGTATGTTCCTCTAGGATATACTTCTAGGAAGTGGGAACAGTTTTGTTCAGTGATTTATTTATTTTTTTGCTGGTAGAAAAACCCTACAATTTCCATGGTGGTAGAAGACAAAAATATAATTTACCAAACTGATTATTTCAGTAACTAATATTTTAGTAATATCTACATTGATATTCATGCAAAAAAACCTGTCTGGAATTTTAGATTCAGAAATACTAGTGGTGAAAGTAGGACTTCTTACAGGTAAAGTATCCTGAAGTATCTTTGTCAGACTTTTGCTAATTTGGGGAGAACAGTTGATCATGAGTGTCAGGTCTTGTTTTTCCAAAAGAATTTTCTCATTGTTTCTATTCACACACCCCACTTCTTATTAAAGGGACAATAAGGGTTTGTATACTTTGATAACAAAAATAGACAAACTAGAATTATAGAATACTTGGATTAAGTTGAAGTAAAGTCATGTAGTTAAATAGTTTTGATTAGAATAGTTCTGAAACATTTTTCCTATTTTTCCCTTTTTTAGTCTTTTTTTTAATTGCTTTTAGTATTTTTTCCTTAGTATTTTCTATTTTTTTTTTTATGTTCTATAAGCAGCATTGTCAGGAAACATTTGAAACTTGTTTGACATTCAGATAAAAAAAAAGTAGATTTTAAAATGGTTTTGTTAAAAAACTGCAGTCAAGTGTATTGTTGATAGTAACCTCAATAAATTTTGCCTCACTGGCATGGTCTGAAAGAATTTCTGCTGATTTGGTTTATATTGACACTTTCATTTCTTTTATACAAAAAGAATTATTGTCTACAGTGTTGTTCTGACCAAGCTAACAAAAAATCAGAGTTGTCTGCGTGTTGGCTACAGTAGGGAGGCTTTCTTCTAAGTAAGAGATTTTGCAGACAGTCTGACATCAGAGTTAGTGGGTGGTATAATGTAACATAGACTGCATTGAATTCACACACTACCCATGTGATATGGTTTGAAGTAGTGTGGCAGCTGCTTTTTGGCACTTTTAGAAGACTTTTGTAGTATGTATTAGTTTTCTGGTTATTTTCTTCTTAAAAAAAAAAAACTTCTAATGTTTAGGGCTAGTAATTTCAAAGTGCTGTAAGAATCCAGACTGCTATTAGTGAAAATAACACTAATGAATAGAAGATTAAACACTTTGTTAAACAGTCACCCCAGGGAGTTTAATCATGCCACATAGTTCTTCAGCATGTCCTGAAGGATTGAACAGTAGCTTGGTCTGTGTTTACTGACATTGCTGTGCCATGAAAATGTAAGAGGCATTTGTGCAGAATAAAGATTGTATTTCTGGCTACAAAATTATCCTGGTGAAAATCCTAAGTAAGATACAGCTTTCATGGCAAAAATTCTTCAGACAATGTAGCTTCTGTTCTGGAAAACGCTACTACTTTGTGCAACAGAGAGCTCTTCTCTAATTGTAAGCAATATCCCTGTCAGATATTTTGTTAACAAAACTGCACTCAGCATTTGTCTATATCAAAAGGTTTTGCTGTATGTTTGTGGCAAATGACCCTCTGTCCACTTCATCTCTGCTGCACATGCTGTCCCAAAGCTGTCACTCAATCCTTCCTCTAAAAAAGAAACATCACTTGCACTTGTTCCTGTGCACGTCCTGCGTGCCATGTGTGCTACTGCAAACTGCTCTTCCACATTGAAAGGGTTTGTTGCTGTCTGCCACAACACACCTGACACAGGTGAGTTGTCTTTTCATTTCTAGGGACAAGACACATTTCCCCTGTGTGTTGTGGCAGCTTGCTGTAGTTAGACCTGAGCAGCTGAGACAGATGTATCCAATAAAAGGAAATATGTTGTCAAAGAGAAGTCCAAGTGTACGCAAATAATAGTGAATATAGTAACACAGGAGGACAAATGCTGAATAACTTGCTCTTGGTTGCTCATTATGGAGAGTAATTTAATGACTTATTTGTCTGAAGGCAGATGTATGCAAAACAGGCAGTGCAAAAAATATTCTGAATTAATTTCAGATTTTCGTTATTTGGATTTATGGATATCTTAACTTGTGTTAATCATGAGAATTCTGAGGATTTTATGTGCTTAATTTTTGCAGGAAATCGTCCCAAATGAAAACAACAAGATGCTTAGTTTATGCTTTTGGTAAAATGTACAAATGTAGTTTTTATGTTTTGTGAAGATTAGGTTAGTATTTCAGCATCAAAACAGCATCAAAACTCTGAAGTATGTCCTAAAAATCTATGAAAGAAATATTTGGTATTTTTGAGTCCATTTTTCCTTTTTGTTGATGGAAGCAATGAAGTAAATATAAAACTAGAAAAAAACAATGTCTTAGTGAGCATAAGATATGTAAGTCTTGCTGTGTTAATTGAAATACTGAAGATATTTGGAAATCTGACAGTTGTAACTTTAAAGTAGTTGTTAAGATAGTTAAAAGGTTTCTTTGGTAGTGAGACAGGTAACAGCCACACTATATTCTAGCCTTTTGAGTAGTCTCAGACTAGCTCATTAAAACAAAATGAGGCAGATGTAAATATTTAACTCAAATATTGATTAAGTTCTCCAGTTTAAGCATAATTTCAGTGTAAAACAATGTTGCTGTATAGAATTAACTTTAACCTCACTTCTCTTGACATATCTTACACCATCATGTTCATTACAGCTTAACCTTTTTCTTGTCATGAACAAATTTAAGTTTCTTTACCAAGAGGAAGAGGTCTAGAGGAAGTTGGAGAACATAATTTCATGTTTAATGAGATAAAAGAAGTTTGAGAACAACAATGTTTGGAAACCAACCAACCAGCCGACAAATGCTAATGCCCTCCCTCCCCATGTGTTTACCTGATTGACTATGCCTAATGACTGCTTATGAGATAAAGAAGTTATATATTTTTATATATCTAGATAGATTTTTTTTCCATTTGAGGAAGATATATTTATATTGCTTATTGATTTCTAAGCTTTAAGATTTACTGGTACCATATGTGCTTGTGCATGGTGCACTGAGAAACAGTAATGTGATTTTGTTTTTGATGGTGTTACAAAAGCATTCCTGCAGAGGCTGTAGCCCATGCAATGACAGTCTGGGTGCTAATCTGTACATATGTCAGTGTTTTACATTGTGTATAGCATTTTCATGGCAAGTTGGGGGGTGGTGGTGAGGATGACTGCACAGGTGGCCTTTGTGATAAGAGACAGGGGTTGCTCACCCCCCATTCTGGGCTGGACACAGCTGGTTCCAGACAGCTGTAAAATAGACCCACTGTTGGCCAAAACTGAGCCACCCATGCAGCAGGTGGTGCCTCTGTGATGAGGTATTTCAGAAAGGGTAAAAAATGCTTCACAGCAGCTGTGAGAAAGAGGAGTGAGAAAAATGTGAGACCCTGCAGAAACCAAGGTCAGTAAAGAAAGGGGGGACAATGTGTTCCAGGCACTGGAGCAGTTATTCCCCTTGCAGCTCATGGAGAAGACTGTGGTGAAGAAGTATTTCTCTGCAGCCCAGAGCAGGTATCCGCACTGCAGCCTGTGCAGGACCCCATGCCAGAGCAGGTGGATATGCCGTGAAAAAAGCTGCAGCCTATGGAGAGGCCATGCTAGGAGCAAGATCCTGGCAGGAACTGCAACCCATGGATGGCCTATGCTGGAGGAGTTTATGCTGAAGTACTGTACTGCACAGAGAGAACCCATGTTGGAGCAGGGGAAAAGTGTGAAGGGGAAGGAGTGGTAGAAATAGTGTCTGACAAGCTGACCACAGCCCTTATTCTTCATCTCCTCTGCACCACTTTGGAGAAGGGAGATGGAAGAATTGGCAAAGAAGGAGTGAAGCTGAGCCAGGGGAGGTAGTTTGAGTCTTTTTTTTCACCATCCTACTCTATTTTTAATTGCCAGTAAATTAAAATCCATCATTACAAGTCTTTTTTCCCTGTGACAGTAACTGGGAAGTAATCACACTGCCCTTAGCTCAACCCATGTGATTTGCCATGGTAGGGAGAAAATTCATGCAGCCAAAGCTCAGCTGGAGTTGAAGCTGCCAGAAAGGTGGGGGACAATAAAAAGAGTTTTTCAAAAGCTAGTCGAGGGAGGGGATTGTCCCGCTCTGCTCTGCACTGGGACAGCCTCACCTTGAATAGTGTGTGCAGTTTTGGGTACGACAATGTAAGAAAGATAATATTAAGCTTTTAGAGAGCGTCCAAAGAAGGGCAATGAAGATGGTGAAGGGCCTTGAGGAGAAGCCGTATGAGGAGTGGCTGAGGTCACTTGGTCTGTTCAGCCTGGAGGAGACTGAAGGGAGACCTCATTGCAGTTACAACTTCCTTGTGAGAGAAAGAGGAAGGACAGGCACTGATCTCTTCTCTGTGGTGACCAGTGACAGGACCCAAGGAAATGGCCTCAAGTTGTGTCAGGGGAGGTTTAGGTTGAATATTACACAGAAGTTCTTCCCCCTGAGGGTGGTTGGGTACTGGAAGAGGCTCCCCAGGGAAGTGGTCACAGCACCAAGCCTGACAGAGTTTGAGAAGTGTTTAGATGATACTCTTGGGCACATGGTGTGACTCTTGGGGATGATCCTGTGCTGGGCTAAGGGTTGGACTCCATGATCCTTGTGGGTCCCTTCCAAATCAGCATATTCTGTGATTATTTTTTTCTCACTGTCATGTTGAAGATGGGAAGTGGAGAGAGTGGCTAGGTGGGTGTCTGGCAGCCAGTCAAGATAAACCCACCAGATATGGTGAGAAAACAAGACATTTTTCAATCTGGCAGTTCGGTAAATTGGTTGCAATCCTTTCATCGGGAATGAAAGTTTAATTCTTGGTTTTAAAGTATATAGGTACTGATATTGTAGTACAAATTTTTCAGCACTAAAGAAAAATGGGAAAATAATATGTGAGACAGATGTGGACTGATTTTGTGGTTTTATTTTGTTTTTTTTTTTAAATTTTGTGAGTTGTGAAGCACATTTTTGGTACCTTTTAGTATCTCTCTGGCAATGATGTAATAGGCTCCCCTCTGCATTCTCTTAACAATAACTCTGGTAAAATTACTGGAGTTTGAATGTATAGGTTTATTAAGCTGACACAAGCTTTGAAACACAGTATAATGTGAAGAAATCCAGATGTTTAATTTCTCCTACAAATTCTTGAAGGAAACTAGGTAGGGTTGGGGTTTTTTTGTTTTCTCCGACTTGTATCTCTTCCTGAGTATATATTATTATTATATATTAAGAAATGCAGAATCTACTTGTATTTCAAAGAAATAAATAGAAAAGCAGGGGGTTTTTTCAGTTTTGTGATCAGTAGTTATCACGTGGGAACTAACTGTGGCTTTTAGCTAGATGCTCTTTATTTCTTTTCTCGGTTTACATACATGCAATTTAGACAAAAATGAAGGTGTTTCTTGAATTCAGGCTGATTTTTATATTTCCCCCTCTTATAAACTGCCAGTTTTGCAGAGAGAATTTAATTCAAATCAGTTAGATTTTGGTAGTCCTCAAATGTTTTTCATAGTTTCATCTTTGAAAGCCACTGAATATGAAAAAAACCGTGGCAGAGTTCCTGAAAGACAAGAGCTCTTTGGCATGTTCTCATGATGAACTGCAGCAGCACATGCCAGAAAATGCAGCACAGGTGAATGAAAAAATATACAGAATGATTAATTGATCCCCAGGGTAAATTAACCTAGTCCAATTTACCTGTATAAAGTCTGCATTGAACATGTATACTAGATAACTAAATTAATCTAAGAATTTCCCACTTGAATTTGATTACTTATCTTGAAATAGATTTTTTAAAAAAATATTGGAAACTGTCAAATTGTTGAAATATATTGATTGAGAAGTCTTTCCTGTCTTTGTATTTCACTTTTCATGTGGCTCTCTCTGACATACATCTTGAACCTGTGTATTGTTTTCCTTCTATCCCCTCATTGAACTAAAATTCTCTGCTTCTAGAAGACTTTAAACAACACTTTCTTCTAATTATAAACAGCCAACTTGTAACAAAATGAATGTGAAGTAGTGGCACTGTGTAGAAATAGGCATACCACTAAGAATAAAACACTAATTTCTGGTTCTTCTATTTGAAGTGTATTTATAAAATAAAACCCAAACCAAAAAACAGGGAAAGGGCATTTGGGGTATCTTATAGATAGCTTTGATGTGTATTTAAGTGATGTAGCACACATAACATTTGACATTTGGGAGTTGTGAATTAAATCCTCCCCATTAATTTCTCGTGGCTTTACATTGTTGAATATACTAGATGCCTAAATGAATACTTTTTGTTTTAATTTATAGGTATTATAATTTCAAGAAATGCTGTGACCTGTTTGAAGAACAACACTCACAAAAAGTTGTCGTGTGAAATTTTTTAAAACTAGAATGGCCCTGAAAAAAACACAAAAACTATTCAAGACACTTTTTCACTGGAAACTTTGGAAGTTTAGCATTATTGTGTTTGTCTTTTTGGTATTTTTATTTTTATTGCAAAGAGAAGTGGGTGTTCAAGATTTTAAAGATGAAGCAGGAATTGAGCCAGCTGTTGGAAAGAAAAGTCATGTATTAGGTCTTGTGTTAAATGCTATGAACAATATCAAAGGTGCAAAGCCAAAAATGCAGATAAAAGCACCAGTGAGGCAAACTAAGATTCCTGGAGAGAGACACTGTTTGCCAGGGCACTATACTGCGGTGGAACTAAAACCCTTTCTAGATCGACCCCTTCAAGATCCTAATGCTCCTGGAGCTTCTGGTAAAGCATTTAAAACCACCAACTTAAATTCAGAAGAACAGAAAGAAAAACAGCTTGGAGAAGAGAAACACTGTTTTAATGCATTTGCAAGTGATAGGATTTCTTTACACCGAGACCTTGGACCAGACACTCGACCTCCTGAGTATGTTGAAATCTGTATGTCCTGATAGTTGAAAAACTTCTCAGAAATTCAGACTGCAAAGTGATTTGAGTTCAGCATTAGGTGATAGTTTAGGAAAGTCTCCTAGCTATACATAATGATTGGCTGTACATAACAGTCTGCAGTGCCAAAGCCAAGAATGTTTAGAAAAGCTCACTTCTTTCATGGTTTTGAATTCAAAGTAACCATATTTAAATAAGGTTTTCTGCTTCTGCCTTTAAGCTAAAATTTCTGAGTAACTTTCAGGAAGCATGCAAAGTTTTGCCTAGAAGAAAACTGAAAATGTGGTTTAAACTTTTTTCCAATTTAAACACCACCCCCTGTTTTTTTAGTATTCAATGTTAATAAAACCATCAGCATAATTTAATAAATTAGGAAATTATAAACTGTTGAACAAGGTAATGGAATATCTCAGCAGGAGTCTTGTAGTTTTGAAAAATTTTATTAATGTAGACTCAGGACTTGGATAGAGTGGATTTTGGTTATGAGCAGTCTCTCAGTGTCAGATTACATGTTGTCAGCCATCTGTGCCAGGAGTGACTGAACTTATTGAGCTGCTGCTGGTACCTGTGGTGCAGCTCCCCATAACCTTTGCTAGAGCATGACTGGTGAGCATAACTGTGTATTTTGTGAGGCAATGGCTGTGGTTATTACCTTGGAGTAATAACCTCCAGGCTCTAAAGTTGACAGGTGGCAAACAGTAAGTGTATATTTAATGTCCTGTTATAATGCTTTATACTAGAGAGAGAAGGGTTTCTTTTAAGAGTTTGAGTCAAAAAACTGTTGTTTATTTTGTAACACCTGACACTTTTCTTATCTGTAGATGTATTGAACAAAAGTTCAAGCGTTGCCCACCATTGCCAACCACAAGTATTGTAATAGTTTTTCATAATGAAGCGTGGTCTACTCTGCTCAGAACTGTCCACAGTGTGATGTACACATCTCCTGCCATTCTGCTAAAGGAGATTATTTTGGTGGACGATGCCAGTGTAGATGGTAAGAAGTCCCTCTATTTTCACTTCTTTTTTTTTTTTTTAGTTGAAGACATGTTATGGTAGCAGATAAAATGATTAAGAGGATATCTCTTTGCACCATTGATGTGTATAATGGTATTCTAAGTGGGTTTGCTCCTTTCTTTTTCTTTAAAATACAAAATAGTCCTCCCTCCTCTTTTTTTCCCATAAGGTAGTCAGATATGAAATTCTTGTTCTCTAAAAGGTTTTTAAATCCTATTTCTAGTTTTTCCAATTCTAGTGCTGCTTTAACTGCATAACTGGTTGCATGACAAGTAGCTTTGTAATTTGTGCTTCAAAACAATTGCAATTTATAGAACAAAGTATCCAAGTACAAATTTGCCAATACTTGTGGCAATTTGCATTTTATCATAGGGATTGTCTTTATGCAAATTAATTTCATTAATACAAAGGGAAGTGTCTTTACTGGAAAGTAAAATTATTTATTGGAAAAATAATCTTCAACGCTCCAGCTGACTCTCAAAGATAATTAACTGTATACTGAGTGTGAACACACATGCAAGTTCAAAAAACTTCATGTGCTTAACTTTAGAGGAACATGTCTATACGTACATGCTTCTATTAATGTATTTACGCTTTTTTGCAAGTCTGTATTTAGTATACTGCACACTGGTATGTGAAGTATGATCAGTAGTACAGTTTAATGCTAAGGACGGGCAAAGTATGGAAGATGGTGTGGGATGTATAATGAGGGATGTGGGGTTGTTTCTCAAACCTTGAACATTTAAATAGTTTTCTGTATGGTTTCTGTTGCTGTTGTAAACAGAGCCTTTGAAAACTGTGTAAATGTGCCATCATTAAGGAAAGGATTTGCATGTTCCACAGATAATGTAGGTCTGTGATCCATTTGCTCTGAAAATGGAGGTTGAATTGGTATTCAAACTGTTAATGCTGCAGCAGAGATGTACTAGCATGTCCTTTCTCGTTTAGAATATTTTTAGTGTTTCATCTCCTGTTCTCTGCCAGTCACCTCTTACTACACCCTACCCCCAACAAAACTCAGCCCCTAAAAATAACCTTCAGCAGTTAGGAGTTTTTACAGTTTTGATGTTGAGGTAGTTTCTGGGGTTAATGAGTTGTTTACCTTGTTAGTTTAATAATGTAAAATGTTGGGCATGTACATACACTGAATATCGCAAAACTGATTTCTTGTTCTAGAATACCTGCACGATAAACTAGATGAATATGTGAAACAGTTCCAAATAGTTAAAGTAGTCCGACAGAAGGAAAGAAAAGGTCTGATCACAGCACGGTTGTTGGGAGCTTCCGTAGCAACAGGAGAGACCCTAACCTTTCTGGATGCTCATTGTAAGTGTAATCTGTAACTATGCCAGGTCTGCTTTATAATGCTGTTCTCTTTGATTTAATGTTGCAGATATTTTATGAATTATAAGCATTTGCAATATATCAACATCCCTATTGCTGTTTCATATTATTTAAAAGTATAATTAGCAATGCTGTTTAAAAGCAGTCTATATTGGCTTGCTGGACATGTTGAAAAATTCCCTGTGTACTACTTTATAGCCAAGTAAAGATTCAGTGTTTGTTCCTATTGTCTCCACAGGTGAATGCTTTTATGGCTGGTTGGAGCCATTATTGGCAAGAATAGCTGAGAACCCTGTCGCTGTTGTAAGCCCTGACATTGCTTCTATAGATCTCAATACTTTTGAATTCAGTAAACCATCTCCTTACGGGCATAGCCATAATAGAGGAAATTTTGATTGGAGTTTGTCATTTGGATGGGAGTCTCTTCCTAAACATGAAAACAAAAGAAGAAAAGATGAAACCTATCCCATTAGGTAAACATAATTTGAATACTATTTAAATCCTTCTGTTTTCATGGGGGTTTTGTTATGAACAGCAGTTTGTAAATAAACTTTCTTCACATGAGTATAATCGGACATCTTGGTATCTTAGATGTTTTTTGTAGTATTTTCTTTAAGAACCACATTTTAAAGCTTTCATAAAAATATGGCCTCCTTAAGACAGTAATTGCTCTGCATTACTTTTTTTTCTATGTACACTAGGGATATAGCAAGCAATTTTTATTGCTTATTATATTCCTAGCAGGAGGGGGCAGAGGAGGATTGTACACAGTTTTTTTTCAGAGACAGTACTACAGATTTGGGCTTCTCTTTCATCATACTTGAAAGAATATGACAAAATGGGTCAGAGCACCCAAATACTAGGCTGATACAGTAGTGTGTTCGATGATAATTGTACCTGTTTTGGCCACAGACAGGTTACTGGTCTGTATGAGTAATAATTTTACTTGATATCCTCCATACGAGGAAAATATGTTGGTTTTCCTGATGCTCTCTTTTATACCAGCAGTCATCAGTCTAAACGAGTTGTTAATAAATGACAATAAAACTGTCAAATGAGACTCCATGTGGGCAGATTTAATTGCTAGAAGTATTATCTATGCCAGGAAAATGCACCACTGCAATGAAACACTGACAAATGCATAGAAAATTCCTAGAACAGTTATACCATGATTTTACATCTATATTTAAAAAATCCTGTCTTCCTTCAATTTTGTTTTTGCAGAACACCTACTTTTGCTGGAGGTCTCTTTTCAATATCAAAAGACTACTTTGAACACATCGGAAGCTATGATGAAGAAATGGAAATATGGGGAGGTGAAAATATAGAAATGTCTTTCAGAGTAAGTTTAGCTCCCTAATTAGCAATTGTCTCTATGCTGACAGTGTACAGGGGTTTTGAGGACAAATTAGTACTAGATCTTGGCTCCTCTGCTGAATCAGCCAACTAGGAAAAGTGAATTACTAATTGCCTTTGAACTAAAATACAAACGTGCTCACTGAACTGATTTTAATTTTTGTTAATGTGTTTAAGGTTGATAACTGAAATGTATGTTTTCAAAGTTTACCTGATTAGGAAATTCACTTATGGAATGCTTGATATATGTACTCTTACTAGTGGTTTGATGTTTTCTGGTGAACAATAATATTGCTGAATTTTTTTCCACCCCCTTAATTCTAATTGCAGTGTACTTACACACTAAATGTTATTATTAGGTATGGCAATGTGGTGGACAGTTGGAGATCATGCCTTGCTCTGTTGTTGGCCATGTCTTTCGCAGCAAGAGTCCCCACACTTTCCCAAAAGGTACTCAAGTGATCACACGTAATCAAGTTCGCCTTGCAGAAGTGTGGATGGATGAATATAAAGAAATATTTTACCGAAGAAACACAGAGGCAGCAAAAATTGTGAAACAAGTAGGTGGTGGTGGTGGTATTAGAAATCACACTTGCTGCGTTGAAAGTTTTGGTGAGCAAAAGTTATTTATTGACAAAGTATGTAAGGATTCTAGATATTTTAATGAAAAGTCAGAGTTCAGTTTGCCTATTGCTGTAGCCCCAACAAACATGAAAAAACTAAAGTGTTTGGGTAGTGATAGTGTTGGTTTTTTATGGTGAGTTTTTTTTATTGGTGGGTTGTTTTATATGTTCTCTAAAGTCCTGGGTTGTTTGCTTTGAGCAGATATGGGAACTACCAGAAGAGCATGAGATAAACTACTGAGCACAGACAATGTAAACTAACTTATTTTTTGGAGTGAGGAACATAATGTCTTATTAGTCTCAAGTTGCTTAGTATTTTTACTTAAAAAGCAGGTTTTGTTGTTCTTTAGCTGCAGAATAAAGCTTATTCAATGATGGATAACCATCCTCTATCTGCTTATAAACTTCAGCTACTTTGAAGGGAGGTTGAGTTTTGGCTTATTTACTTTGTAAGTTTTCTGTCCAGCGAGAATCTAGAGTTCCCTTTGAGAAGCTATTTTTCTTCCTTCAGGTGATAAATTTTCATGACTGTCTAGTAGTATAGCATTAACAAGAAAAAAATCAACAAATGAAACTTAAAACTTGCTTAATACTAGAACACAGAATATCATAACTTTACGTGTAAAAAATTGATATTAGTAATTTTAATATATTTATCTTCCATCCTTCCTTACTTCCCCAACTCTAACAGAAAACATTTGGAGACATCTCAAAAAGACTTGATTTGAGGCACCGTCTGCAGTGTAAAAATTTTACCTGGTATCTCAGTAATGTTTATCCAGAAGCATATGTGCCAGACCTGAATCCCTTGTTTTCTGGATATGTAAGTTTAATTTTAATTATTTTCTATAGTTTTCATAATCCAGGAAGTTTGCTAATCTTTTGTGCTATCTTAGCCATAGCTTTTAGATTTTAGCTATCATTAACTTCTCTAGGGTTTTCTGTTACTACTCTCGATAAAGAATCTCTTCTGCATACCTTGCTATTTGAATATTTTATAGCTTTGTCAATAGCTATGTAATTTGCATTTTTTATTCATGTCAATAGTCATTTTCCCTGCCAAATAACTTTAGACATTGCATTGCTGAAACTGAAAAAAGTATTAAAGAAGTAATAATTCTTAGCTTGAACATGAATGTTTAGCATGTATTTACAAATAAAACTTCCCCTTCCTCCAGTTTTGAATATTTTATGTGTATCTGTTCAAACTGTAATTTGAATAACAGTAACATTGTACACACTGTACACCAGTAGGCTAATAATTCCATATGTGACTAGGTAGTTGTTAGGCTTTTAGTTAGAAAAAGATTAACTGAGAGAACAGGATTTTAGTTTCAAGCATAGCAGAAAGTAAAAATGAACTAACAGCTGTAATTGTTGAACTAAAGATTAGCTTTGTATATGAGACAGTTTAATTTTTTATCATCACCACTGAGCTTTTTTTATCCTGATAACACCCTTTCTTTAGTTAAAAAATATAGGTAACCACATGTGTCTGGATGTTGGTGAAAATAACCATGGTGGCAAACCACTGATTATGTATTCTTGTCATGGACTTGGAGGAAATCAGGTAAAATATTTGGTACATAATTTTTATGATCTCCTCTGTGGCTTTACCATATAAAAGCTTTTCATTTATTTTAATGAAATGGACTCATTTTTAATATTAAATATCTCTCTCCCATCTCTCTTTTTCCCTTTTTTCTTTAATAGTTAATTCCTACATATATTGTTAAAGGAAAATTCCATACCACTCTAAATGTTGTGTCCCGCTTCTGATGTTTTAAGTTCAGCATACAAATTCAGATTTCAAACAGTTGCCCTGCTTCACTTGACCTGTCTTTTCTGTGCAAAACGTTTTCATCCTACCCTTATTCCTGTCTTGTCAGTGTTGTCTTCTTAATTCTTCCTTTCCTTATGCTTCCTCCTATTGCTTCTTTCTCTGTCACCAGGACTCGCAGTGTCAAGGAAGATGTTGGTTGGAATCCAGCCAATGGGAGACCAAGTGTCCAGGCCTGAGCCACCTTCCCTATCATGCTTGCAGCCTCATAGTGTGAGGTCACAGTGGCCTATCCTGTACTGGCTAATGCAAGTGAATAATATGATCCCATTTGTTCAAGAGGAGCTCTCTTTGGTGCATAGCTCTTGGAGGCAGCAGTGTTTCTATTCCTTCTACAATATAACTTGCAATAGATGTCAGATACTGAATCCTCCAGTCACTACTGCAATACCAATAAAAGGAACATCTTCCCTGCCCAGAAGTGCACACTTCTCTGTTGCCTCTAAGAGTCAATAGAATTTAACAACTGTAGATCTGTAATAACTGAACATCAGCAAAGGTTTTAAAATTTTCGTTAGAATATAATTGTTATTTTGGGGGGGTTAAGTTTTTTTCAACCTTAAAAGCCATCCATTGATGGTACTATGAAAATTCAAACACATAATCCTAGTTAGTTGATACTTTCCTAATCCGTTTTTGCGGGAGATTGAATGCTGTCTAGATTAATAACTACCCTGTTATGTTAGCTTCTTACAATATTGAACTTGTTTTTTTATTCTGTTGTGGATTAATACTATAAGAACCTTTTCACACTGTCGCAGTTAGTAATTCAGGAACACTGTACCGAGACATTGTATTAAGAGATCTGCTGTATGCTTCCATTGTTCTCTCTCTAAGTTATCTTGGACTGTACTAAAACTCCGTACTTTCAAGTGTTATGTTTTTTGTTTTTCCTTCTGCCATAAAATAACAGTCTGAAGCCCTTTAAATGTCAGCCTTCAGAGAACCTTAATATTGGTTTTGCTGGTAATGCTCAAGGGATGCATATTTGCTTACATAACCCTTCTCATTACAATGCTCTGTTTTCAGTTGTTTTCTATCGTTTACCAGACTTTTATCAGTGTAGGCTGATATTTTCCATGCTATCTGTCATTTTTGTCAGAGTTGTACATCAGTTGTATATTATTCTTCCTTTTTAGAATATTCTGGGACTGGGAACGTGCCCATCTCAATATCCAAAATTAATGAAGTTTTAAACTTAGCTTTCAAGTCATATTTTCAGTGCGTGAAGAGACTTTGAAGTTCAAAAGATAAATCAGGACAGATTAAGTCAGATTACCAGATTAAGAGTAAATTATTATGTCTGAGAGCTGAGTGACTAAGATGGTCACTCCTATCAGCACCTATTTCAGGGATTAATGTTGGTCACAGAGTCTTAAGAGGGAGATGCCTGTTTGTTCCTCAGTGCTGTTCTTCAGTGCTATTCCCATTGATTCCATTGAGGAGGTGATTGCTGACCAATTGGACAGATGGTTGAAAGCCACAAGGGAGTAACTGGTCTTAATAGTCAAAGGAAAGATACAGTGAAGGCGGCTGACATGTGGAGCCAAGAAACAGTGGTAGTGGGATGTAATGATAGGAAATCTGCTGTTTAATGAGGGAGAAAAGGAAAAGACCAGGATGTTAGGGTAGGGCTTAGAGGGATAAAAGGACAGCAGTGTCTCTTAACTGTTAGAAGTAAATCCCTGTTAAGACCAGAATTATAGCCTAGAATTCCTGAGCCTTAACAGTACCGTGCTGTCAGCAAATCATGGTAAAATTAACTCACAAAATACATGCTTATATTACTTTTCTAATGGCTAGCTCACAAGAGAACATAACAGCATCCTATTGTTGACATGTATTGTTTGGATCAAGCAGAAAAAGTTGGCATACAGCAATAAGTATTGTTCCATGTGACTTTTTTTTCTTTAAGAAAAAACAAAATCCAGCAACAGAATTGAATACAGATTTTTAAAGTTAAGAAATACCAAAATTTATCTGTGCAACTATCCCTAGTCTTTGGTTTGCCTCCTTGAATTATATATAATCTGTGTGGGAGCACACAATGAGGTATTGCATCATAATACATATGCAGCTAGTGCCATTTGCAATTTATTCATGTAAATATAAATAAGCATTGCATTAGTATTAAAAAATGCTTTTAGTTTTGTAAATACTTTTAAAGTGTGTCTGCTAAAAACCAGAAATTATTCTGTAGTCTCAAATTTTCGAATAAGAAAGTACATTTATTACTTTGTATATGGGAATTTCAAAGACTTTAATACTTTTGTTTGTTTTTATTTACTGAATTTTTTAAAAATTATTTAAATAGTACTTTGAATATTCTGCACACCATGAAATTCGACATAACATTCAGAAGGAGCTTTGTCTACGTGCTTCTAAGGGACCTGTGCAGCTTCGAGAGTGCAGCTACAAAGGCCAGAAAACCTTCGCTGTTGGAGAGGAGCAATGGCTGCACCAAAAGGTAGGGGCAGTGAATTGGCATTTTTATCAGTGGTCTTTTATATTATTTAATTTTAGATTTCCAGTAAAAGTGAAAATGCCAACAAAATCAAACTCAGAAGCCAAAAAAGAGTAAGTTTAGTTTTGGCAGGAAAACATAGGTAATTTCAGCTTTTCAGTTAACAGATCAAAACTCGATTTCACTAGTAGGAGTGTCACTTAAAAAAACAGTTTATATCCTTTAGTGTGTATGTCTGGACATCCACCTGGAAGCCACTTCAGATGTTTTGTATCTTTTAAAATATTTTTTAAAATTTTCCTAACAAAAAAAGTTGGCACTTGCGTACCACTTTTATTTATTTGCTAGCCCCCTCTGCCCTATCTGTATGACCTTTAGCAGTCAACCTGGGGGAAAAACAGTGGGGGAAATAGCATGTTCATTGTTTGCTCACTTTTTTTTTCCTCCTTTTTTACTCACTTTAGGATCAAACTCTGTACAATGCAGCACTACATATGTGCCTTACAGGAAACGGAGAGCATCCAAGTTTGGCATCCTGTAATCCATCAGACCCCTTCCAGAAGTGGATCTTTGGCCAGAACAATTAAGATTTCATATTTATAGGCCAGAAGCATTTTATTACAAGAGAAGATCCATTCTGAACTGCGATTATATACTCATACTGCATTTTAAGTGATACTTTAAATGCAAAATGCTTAAAGTTTCTTTTCCCTCTTAAGTTGGATATAAAATGTGTCATCGGAGATTCCCTAGGACTCTGCTATACCAAAGATAATTGAGATCCTGATTATATTTTGTTTACAATATTTCTGTGATGAGACTTTATATGTTGACCACTGATTTATGGATCCTATTAGTCCTCTTTCACCTTGGGGGCCATATGTGTATTGTTTTTTCACACATTTTAAGTACTTTTGAAGAAGACTAATTTTCTCTGTAGGATTGTGAGAAATTATTGTCTGCTGTCTAAAACCCAATACACTATATTTTTATGCTCAATTGGTGGACATTTTTTTTAATAATTTACTTTATTCAGTGACACTTTCTCAATATTCTTTAAGTTTCTTCACTTGAAAAATTAAATATTTGACTGTCAGATAAAAGCCAAATAGGCTACCATACTATGCTCAGCTTCTAGCAAGTCAGTCCTTTTGTAGAAGAAAAAAGTAATTCTCACTGAAATATGTATTTATGATTATTCTAATGGAAAATCTGCTTATCCCAATACTAATCTTTTGTTTAGCCAAAACTACTTCTATATAGGTTTTTTTATATTTCATGAACTGTAACATTTATGACAGTTATATTGTAATAGATTCCCAGCCTCTTAACATTTACACATTTTTTCAGCATTTTTCTCATTATTACTTTTAAATTACTTGTTATCTACTAAACTCACTTTTCTCCCCTACCTTTTAGTGATTTATGCCATGTTTACCTCACAGGTTTCTAATTTGATCTGTACGTGATCTCTTGTGTGAACACCTGAATGTTTTCTTTTTCTTGTTTCTGTTTCCCCTTTTACAAATGAGTGACCTCAGTTCTATCAGTCTGAGTGAGACCTTGGCCTTCCTAAATATTCTGCTAACTATAGAAAATAATACAGCATAATCAAATATATAATCTATTTTTAAAAAAATTTAAAGTGAAGACAAAAATATTTAGCTGCATGATCAAATATATAAAGCTGAGAATAAATTCGAAGGGGTGGGTATCAAAGATTGAATAGAACAAAATACATTAATAATAAATTTTTTTCTAAATAATATCATTACAGATAAATGCTGATTTAGGTATTGGGTCTGGTGGGTGGATGAATGATGATATGTGAGGTTTTTTACTTCTACTGGGGGGAGGGAGTCTGTGGATAATTTAATGGTATCTGCAGAATGAGTTCAGTTTCTGAATAAAAGCAAGAAGAAATCCTTTTAGTCGTTCTAAGTCATCTAAAAGACAAAAAAGTGAATAAGCAAGGACCAGTGATAATTTGTTGGAAGCATTACCTTAAACTAATTTATTTTTCTGGCTTGATAATGCCTTTACGTTGTGTCTTGGCTTCTGTAGGGCTTTTGGTGACACTTGTGAGAACATCCTGTGAAGTTAAAGCTGAACAACTTAAAATAACTTGATAAACTGTGAACAGAAATTGATAAAAAGCCTGTACTGGGAAGGGTTATTAATTCCACTGTGAAACTGGAAGGTTGTATAGAACAGCATTGCCTGTGTCCTCTGATAAATGTTTTAATTTGGTAATGGAATACAAAGTATTACTTTTGCAGATCAAACCAATATTGGAAGGGCAACAAAGGCTCTTGACAAACTGGAGGAGATGAGGAAAAACAGAATGCAGGTCAATAAGAAAATTGTTGAACAATATGAATAGAGGATGGGAGATTACACAGAGAGCAGCTGTGTTGTGTTGAACCCCAGTTATGAAATGGGAACTCAGTGTTCAAGGAACATGTTCTAGAAGACAAGGTATTTAGCACAGTGTTTTAAAAGGACTTGTTCTTTTAGTTCTTAGTTCTCATGTTATACAAAAAAATGCATTATATTATTTTTAATATCACCAAAGGATAAATTTTTCATGCAACCCGTATCTCTTAGAAACTTGTCAGACTGGAATATGCATATGTTAATATCATTTATGAACTCATTACCAGTTGGGTTTTTGTGGTTTTTAAGAGGTACTGTTCCAAACGAGGGTAGAATTTGAATTTTAAGGAGACAAGTGTTCTCTTGCACTCAGAGGGAGGAACCTCTTCATGAGCAATGCTAGAGAAGCTCCACTTTGTATTTTTTGTTTTTCTGACTGGTAATCTAAGATCATATCATAGCAGATAGAGCAATATATGCAGTTTTTACTCTGTTTTCTGCAAAGATTAGGTGTAGCAGTTCACCTAGTTATTATATTTTGTCTTTAGTTCTAAGTGTGAAAGGCAAAAATTAATTCTGTGATTTAAAAATTACCTTTTAAGATTTTCTTTTCATTTTTTGAGACTTCTGGTCTAACATGGGCCAGTTGGACAAAATTCCTATTATGCTCTTGTTTTTTTAAGTATGTTTACTACCCTTTAAACTATGAGTGACATTTTAGTCTGTATTTTTGCAGTACTTAGTACAGCAGCAGTTCAGCCTTACTTGGATTCCCTACTACCTGCCAGAAAAGAGGGAAGCAGATCTAAAACTTTAAATGAGGTTTTTGGTCTATTCTGTTTGAAGATCTGAAATTAACTTCTATGTCTACACTGAATATTGCACTTCCAAATATTCATACACGCATGAGAGAGAGTGTGTGTATGTGTATATATATGTAGACATCATAGTAGAAGAGCAATAGGAGATCTGTAAATATGACTGGAGATTTAAAAAGTTGGATTCTGGTTGTTTTCTTGTAATTTAATAAAAAAGCAGCAGCATCTTCTGGATGTTATTAATGTTCTCCTAAAAGTGGCATTCAGAAAATTGGTTTATTGCAGGGATGTTCTCTGGCTCTCTTTTTTTTTTCTAATTTAAAGCTCTTCTTGGCCCCCATGAAGGGGAAAAAGATAAATACTATTACATATACAGCATGTAAAAATTCATACATCAATCAAATGGCTGTATAAACTACTGAAGGTTGCTACAACAGCAGGCATCAGTGTTAACCTGCATCTCACCATGCTCTCTTACACATCCAGGGAGGTAATCACAAGTGCTGAAGAAGGCTTGATTTCAGGCAAGGACACCTCAGCCCCACTCCCAGCAGGACAAAGCGGGTCCTAAACATTTTGGGACTTCAGGGCCTGTGGCTCTGGGCAGCTCCAGCCTGTGAACAAGAGGTCCACGCTTGGTTGTGGCTCTGCCTGGTTATGACACCGTTCACTGCAGTGTGAATTCGCCACACTGGAGGACTTTATCACCCTTGGCAGTAATTGCTGGTTTTCTCTAGGGTGAGTATAGAATAATGTGAGTACTATTAATAGATAACTTACAAGTGAACCTTAGTGTTAAATCTTCTTTCTTCTGAACTGGCATCCTGGTATCTTGAATTAGAACACCAGTGTTGAAAGTTGTTTTACAACATTTTTTATGTCAGTGTGGCTTAGCAAGCCCTGGAGCAGCCCATTTAACTATAGTTCAAGGCAATGCCAAAGGCAGTGTGATAGCAGACATTAATCTATTTCATTTTGTGTAACTGCTAACTAAAAACAAATAATACCCTAAATCCTGTGAGAACTTTTTTCATAATCTAGAGATCTTTATCAGTTTTTGTAAATTCAAATAATTTAGGTATATGCAATTTATCATTAAAGCACACTTAGGGACAACTTTTAGAAATGTACAGCTCAATTTTAATAAATATCAATATTTTCTTAATGAAGCAGTGTTGATTGGCAGTTTTCAAAATAAGCAGTTGTCCTGAAATGTAGCTGTTTGATTTGTAGCCATTGAAATTACTTGCTGTATAACATTACTGCAAATTGTCCACCAGGGAGAGCTGGTGCAAAATTTTATTCCAACAGCTGTTGAAAACAATTGCTTCATTACCTTATAATAAAAAATATTAAATTCACCATGATAGGCACAGGTGAATCAGATACTTTATTTCACTGGCCAAAGAAAAGTGTAGGCAGTAGTATCATGAAAGGGCAGATGGATATACCTAACAAGGCATTTCTGTTTATTTCTTTAATTGGTATACAAATATTTGAAAATAAAAACAGACACAAAAAAAACCCCTCCACACAAACTGTTTATGTTGTCAGACTATGAGGAACGGGAGAAATGCCTGAAATTTCAGAGTGTCTTTGGAGGTTCTAGAGATCTTGGGTAGGAGCTGCAGGATTAATTCTGGTTCTCTTAGTTGAGAGAGGAATCTCTTGTGAGTGCACAGCAGAAATAAGAAGCACATTCACTGGCAGCCATGATGTAACGTAGAAACCTGTTTTACTTCATTGCAAACAAATGGACAATATATATTGTACAATATATAATAAAAATACAGCTGATACAAGTGCCACTAATTAACAAAAAAAACTAATGTTAAGACTTAAAAATGCTCATTTTTGTAATATATACACTGCAGTAATAAGCCACAATAAATACATCAAATTCCATATCATTCATAATAAATACCGAAAATATAAATACAGAAGAATACAGTTAATTTGAATAAATTATTACAACGTAAGGTCTAGGTTAAGTTCTGTTGAATATTATTGTAGCTTATATTACCCTGTGGCATCTTTGATGTTACAGCTTGTTTAAAAAAAGGAAATTAAGGAAATGTGTAGTTCATGAAGCTTAAAATTATTTCCATGTACAGATTTTAAGATGAACTTTCTTTCCCTTCGCTTCTTCAAACAGTTTAAAAGCAGCAGTCCAATTAAATATCTTGCTTTACTGTTGAGATCTCCATTATTTTAGTATACAAGATAATCTGTAATGGAAAATGTTAAGTACTTAACATAATTATTTTCTCAGAAATTAGTAAAGTTAGAAGTAATGTACAAATTTTAAAGAAATGGCTGCAATTACACCACAGGTTTACTAGTCCCACTTGAGTGGATTACCTGTCTGAAAGACCATCAGCTTAAGTGCTTTTGAATCTATGCTGTGGTGTATTATTTACCACTTGCCAACTAAAATTTCAAAAGCAATTTTATATTCTTATGGGGAAATATATATATATATATATACACAGAGAGAGATGAACCTCCTGAAAGACAGGGTTGGACTAGACAGTGTAAATGTTACATAGTCTGTATTTGTTAAAACAATGAAAATACTTTAAACATATAAAAGGTAATAAGTGTTGGGTTTTGGTTTTTTTTTTACAAATTTTCTATCTATTTGCTATAGATGGAAACAAATCAAAATAACCAATTAGCCATGTTTTATGTTAACAGGTAGTAACCAGTACATTTGTATTAATAATTTTATTTGTAAAAGGTAATTACATCAGAATGCAATTTAACTTAAAAGATCAACTTTACTAAGACAATATTACAGGCTGAGGCTCTTAGGAATGGATTTGTAATCTACAGATTTTGACTATTTTTGCACTGTTAAATGTCTAGCGCTTATTTTACATCAAACAATTTTTTAACATATTTCACAAACTACACTTCAGACGTATTTCCATAGAAGCGCCTATAGTCAGTCAATTAAAAGAAGGGCCCAGCTGTTAAGCACTGTTTACAGGAGTAGTTGGTGGTACTTGTGTGAAATGGCTGGGAAAAAAACAGCATGTTTGCTTTGGGTTTTGTTTTAAGAGAACCAGCTGCCAGTGCACAGGATGATCTTTTCAAGAAGCTGAAAACTGGTGCCGAATCTGTATCTGTACTGATCCCCTGGCACCCCAGCAAAACCCAAAACTTCATTCTTAACATACCTTAAAAGTTCCAGATGGAGAAACCTAAAATAATTACCTGCCATAATGTGTACTGAGTCTCATTTGAAAATCCCAAACTAAAATGCTAATAAAAAAGGACACATATTTTGTCTTTGCTTTTAACGTCTCTTGTTATCTGAGAAACTGGTTATATGAGAATATGTGCTTGGGAGCAGAGTTAACAAAAATGATACTGAAAATGACTTTGTAATTGCCATAGGCAAAGAAAGGACATGGTAGCAGTGCTTCTAGGTGTGGCTTTGCGTTTTAGTTTTTACCCCATGCATTTGGATAAGTCTTTTATTTAATGGCCACCTGTATGTAACTGGTCTGGAAAAATGGGATTTCCTGTTTGCACTGAGTTCATGTTTGGTTTAAAGTATATTAAGTAACAGAATCAATATAATCATCTAACATGGGCAAGCTTGTAGTGAACATCCATATACTTTTCCATCCTTGTACTGGAGAAATCTTAATTTCCCATTTTCCTTCCTTTTCTTTTAATATGTAATGTTTTGGTTTGCCCTTTAGAAGAAAGATAATCCTCATCAATCTGCCTCTTGCATTCATCTTCTTTTCCTCTAAATTGTTCTTTCTATCCTCCCCTCACTCTAGTGCTTCAAGACCAAGGAGTACCTTGATTCTTGTGTTAGAACAATGATGTGTATTTGTATCCTCCTCCATTTTCCTGTCTATCATGAAAAGCCAATCCCATCTTCATGGTTTATTGGAAAAGTGATCAGTTAGAGAAGAATGCACACGAGAGGCAAACTTCAACTTGGTTCTACTGGACATTCATTCATGAAACGGAAGTGTCATTGCTAAGATCCAAATTAAGATCACTGAGTAAATAAAGGACAAAGTTTACCCTTTGACTTTTTTTGTCCCACCCCCAGCCTTGGATGAAGACTATCACCCTGTCAGTTGAGAAGCTGCAGTACAGAGCATCAGCAACGTGGTTCTCCAGGCAGTGGGACCTCCTGAGTTCTGGGTGTCCTCCAACTGCAAAGACTGGACAGCACCAGAGCAACGCACATTTTAACTCACAGAATCACAGAATGGCCTCCTCTGGAATGGACCTTAAAGATCGTGTAGCGCCAACCCCCCTGCCACGGGCAGAGATGCCTAGATCCAGTTGTTGAAAGCTCCACCCAACCTGGCTTTTCAAGATCTAATTCACAGCACAGAGGACACAGGAGTTGCCCTTTTGTTCGACTGTAATGAAAAGTCTTACTGTACAACAGACCTCCCAAACACTGACAGGAAGGAAGGCATTAAAAAAGAACACTTAGGCTGCACAACACGTTTCATGAATTGGATGTTCCATATAAAAAGTAAAATTCTTGTTATCAGCCATTAGAGTAGCAGAAAAGTCCTCAAGGTTGTTATAACTTTCCTCCTTAAGTTGAAACAATACTCTGGCACGTTTATTAGCAACAAAATTAGAAGCTGCCTTGGATTTAGGAGTGGGAAGAGACAGTGAAAAGGAAAAACTTGTGAAGAACCCAAGTGTGTGTTCACTTGGACATCTTTAAAACTAAATTGCGCTTGTTCATCACTTCACAATGTTTGCGCTTTGGATTTGACACTTCTTGGAGAAAATGGACAATTGATAATTTGCACGTGGACAATGATTACAGAGAATAGCAAAATTAAGAATATTAGAAAAACCTGGAAACACTGAAAAGGCAAATGCTGAGATTTCTCACACCACAGAACATGTAAGTCTGTTTTGAAAATAACAGTTTTCTACCATTTTAAAAAAATAGTAATCAGATTTAATATTTTAGAAATAAATTCTATAGAATATAGTCTCTGAGTTACTTCTACTTTTTCAAAGTATTTTACATCAAATGATCTGCAACCATAATAAAGTAGATAATAGAATAACTCTTCAGTCTCAGCAGGAACACTTGAGGATTTTCCCTATCATCCTCTTCTGTCCCTGTTCCTGACTGTTTCAGAAAATAAAACAACTGGCACAATGAACGTGAGTTTATACAACTCATGAGCTGTAACAATGAAGATTCTTATTTAGCAAATGCCTTTTAAAAGGATATCATGGGTCTCTTGCTTTACCTTTGAGTAAGGGCAGCTGCTTTGCTACAGGAGCAGTCCAGGCAAGGAGTTCCAACTGACAGAATTCAGCCAGCAAAAGAAGACACTGTGCAGGGGAGTAAGAGTGCCTGCTGCTTCCAAGTATGGTGTTGCAGGCAAACTACAATCTTGCTGCTCAAATGTTAAGCACTTGACAGGTAAATGTTGTATATGCAACACTGCTTTTATTCTAATTTTTCGCTGTGAAATTTCGCTGTGAAATCCAGTCTAAGGAAAGGAGAGCTTGCTTTAGCTGTGCTTCACATTAGTGAAAAGTTTCTGTTCACTTCTGGACTGGGCTTTATTTGGAAACTGGAGTAGTCTGCAGTACAAAAATTTAGTTATGATACCAAAAAAAAGAGGAATAAACCGGTATTTTGCCTGTTTTAAAGAATTATGTTTTATCACAGTATCTCCAAGTACATTACAAACCAGAGCACAGAGGATGCCAGTGACACAACAGGACAAAGGCAAAGCCAACAGAACCCAGGTCTACTCTCTCTGAGCCCAGTACTCTCTATCTAGTATATCACATTTCTATCAGAGAGTCAGGAACACCTGAAATATTAAAAAACATAATATATGTTCTGTTTTGCATACAAATATATGTATACAATCTTTAAAAAACTAGCTGTGTTTGTGAAGATATTCCCTGTGAGGTAGGGAAAGCGACATGACCGGTTTGTTATCACATTTACTGACAGAAAACACCCAGGTACGGTGTGAAACTGGCTCTGGATCAGTCAGCAATCAGTAACAGCACCACCAACACTACACGGGATTTCTGCACCACTTCCACAAAAGACAGGATTGCTCTGCTACCGGAGCACTGATCAGGCTGAACTGTATCTATGTCTGTGTACAATGGCCTTAAAATAAATTAATGCCAACTCCAACTATGATTCACTAGCAGGAGCTTGTGTAAATGAAAAACAGTAAAACTTTACAAATCTAGAACTTTCTGATCTAAATGGCAGACAACTCAATAAAGAATAGTAGAAAGTTTTACTGACCAGCTTTGAACTTTTAAGGATGTTCCAGTGGACATGAGTTATAGCTCTTAGAAAGCAATTGCAATTGCTGTAATTAATTGTGCAGAAAAGTTCTAATTTCATGTCTAACATCAGTTAAAGATTTACATATATTTAACAATGCACTTTTTTCCAAGAAAGGCGAAGTTCACCTTATAGGCAAAAAGGCATCTGGTTTTAGGTGCTGTTCCAGTGATCTTCTGTGTGAAAATTCTGGTTTATTTTAACAGAGGGAAATGCTTATGTTATGATTCATTTTCCTGAACTATGCAATATAATCATAAATGATTACCTGGTTCCTTAGGAGTGTTTGTCACTAGCCAGATATCTTGCAAAATAAAGCTGATACAACTATCAGTAAAGTAAACATTTCCTCAAATGATACACTGTGTTGACAGAAGCAAATACTGCTGGTTATCATTTAGTAATATAATACTTTTATCACACAGAAACAGCCTACCCAAAATGAAAGGACTGGTTATCAAAATGACTATTAGCCAGTTGAGAAATGGTATACAGCATGCATTATTATATACTAGCCCAGAAAATAACATTAAAATATTTTCCATACTATGATGTATTTAAGCTTGTTTTTCCTTAAATGAAGAGTATGTTTTTTGTTCTAAACAAAACATCGAAGTCTAATCAAGTGGTAGGAAATCTGACTCTCACCTGATTTCTACATCCTACTCTAGATTTCAGGTAAATTAGCCCACCTGTCAGTTAAATTAACCTTCCTGTTTGGTTAGGGCTGCAACTATTTTTTTTGTCACTCTAGTTAACTTAGACATGCTAGAAAAGGCCTTAGCTTTGTTATTTGCTGGTGTGGAATTGGCTGGGCAACAGGTTTAGTCTGTTTTTTAGAAAAGAGGTTTCTGGGGTTTATTTCCTCAGTATGAGTTTCTCTCTGTTAGAAGGGTTGTTGACATTATTAATATAACTCCATGAATTATAAACAGACTTGGCTTTATAACTTGTTGCAAGAACTAAACAAGATTTGTTTACTTTGTATCCTGAGATCAAAGCTTGATTGCAAAATACCAGATCAGACTAAAATAAAGGTATTACTGTCTACATTATCACCAGATAGTCAATTAGGAGTATTTTTTCAACTTAAATCTTATTCAGCACATTTTACTTTTTCCCAGGAATTAACTACTTAAAACATGGGAAAACAATGTATCACAAATACTTTATATAGTCACTGCTTTCTCTACCCTCTCTCTTCCAAGATGTAACTGCTTGTTATCCTGTGCTGCAGGCTTGAGAGAATTTGGCCGCATTCATCCCTGATGCCCCAATGGCATGGAACACACACATCTAAGTACTCAGAAGTTTATACAGGTGCTGATATTAACCTGGACTGGGATCTGAAGCCTGTGCGAGTGGAAATAGTAAATAACCACCACCTCAGTATTTAAAAACTGGATGAGATATATTTTATGAAGTTAATCACTTACTGTGCTTGCTGATAAAATTAAAGATATTTTTCAGGTGAAAGCACAGGGGCCAGGAAAATAATTTCTTATTGCTCAGTAAGGGGGTGAATAACAAAACAAAAGATTTCATTTAACTTTCCCCTGAGATAAATACCCCAGTAAAGTGCGTGTGGTTCTCCAACACACTCTGAGGGTAAAGAGCTGCTCCTGATCCTCATCTACTGTCCCAGCTCAAGCAGAAGAGATTTGTGCTTTTGGTGCTGGTGTTAAGTGAGAGTGCCAAATTTAACTCGCTGTTGATGCAAGATGCCTGTATACACAGAGACTTATTACATTTGCCCTTAGAAGATCCTGAACAGAATAATATTATTCTCAGATGCAGAACTTTAAGAACTAGCACGTTTCTCTTTAAAACTCAAGGGTATTTGTGTTGCAGAATACAGGTGTTTACCTGGCTACTCAGCCTTAGAGAAAGAGACTACAGTGTTCTGTGACTACAGGAGGAACAGCAGCTATGGAATTGCTGAGCCAGATAACCAACATCAATGTGCTTTCTCAGGAGGTGGAATACGTTGCAAGTTTGGAATCCAGTCCCTAGAGAACTAGACTTTTCAATGCAGTTCATATAAAACATGTAGGACTTCTTGTGGAAACAAGTAAATAAAAAACCTTTCCAGTTACTACATGGAGTAAAAATATTTTGCTAATTTAGCATAAACATTAGAGATCACTTTGCCCAGATTTCATATAAAAACAATTAAGTTAGCTTTTTTTTTCAATGAAAAGCCCATTTTACACCTGGCAGTTTTTCTACTAGAGTACTGTACATGATGTTTTAAAGAGCTTCTAACCAGAAGAGTCATTGTTACAGAGCTAAAATTTACACTGTGTTTACATGCACACTGTTAACCATCTAGATTTGACACAGATAAAACTAAGATGCTGATTCTTGTTTGACAAACAAGACAGGTCTACATTTCAACTTACTTGATGTAGAATAAATAAAATTTCAGTATTAGAAGAATAAAAATGCTAAAATAGATTTTGAAATCAAAAAAAGGCAGTGCAGAATTTCCAGTGCAGTGAAAACCTGGTTCCTATGCCTCCTTTTCTAGACAAGAGCAAGGTTGGTTAATAAATTAAAGGTTGATATACAGCAGGTACTTTTAATTCCCATTTCATTTAAAAACAAATGGATCACAAGGTAATGGATATCCATACGATGCACATGCTATTTTGCTTGCAGACTTTTGCAGCTACAAAATTTCTAAAGCTTTTTTCCTCACTGAATCTGCTGTTTCCTATTTAGACCAAATGATGCTACATTTGAGGTACGATCAGAAGTCCACAAAAGCCAGTCTCATATTTCATTAAAACTGTTAAATGTTTAGGCAATCTAGAGAGTTCCGCATTTTTTCCCATGCTTTATTTAAGCTTTGATCAATAAGGCTCTGCTTTTATAAATTGCATACTGACATATTCATAAACTGGCTTGGGAAAAACATCCAAGTTTTGTTACAATGAATTTTAAGATCTTAGAAACACCTCAGAGAGTGGGGCTATGGCATTTCTCCAGAGTAGTTCACAGTTCCCGCAGTTAATATAGTCCTGCAAAACAGCACTAAAGTGCAAAGTATCTGAATGGTTGTTGGGCTAAAAGGTGCTGTGCAAGCTTAAGCTACTGCTTTGCCATTATATACAAGATCCTTTTTCTTTGAGGTGAGGGTACTAGTTCTGGAATGCCACTGATTTTAGTTTTAATGGAGGATTGTCTACCTTTCTAGAAGATGTAAATGCCCCCTTTCTGACTATTCTGTTTGTCAAGAACAGTAAACGAGAAAACAGCACACTCTAAAAATGTGTTTCAAGACAATTTACCAGAAATGGTATTAAAAAAAAAAAAAAGGAAGAATACAAGGTACTCTAGATGAAAAGTAGATATGCTCTTTGTAACTAGCTATGGATCTTCTGCTCAAATGAACATGCTGTTCATTTTTTTCAAAACATGAATTGTAAACTACCATAAATAAAATACATACAGTACAGAACAATTAAAACTTTTTTTGTACAGTAGTTACTTTTACATTAAACTTACCATCTTTTCAGATACGTTGAAAATTAGGACTCTAAACATGATTATTTCAAAGTATCATTTTTAACATTTTTGCACAGGCCCGACAGTCAAAAACACAAAGCTTTGATTCAGATAGCTTGGCAGGTTTCACACATGTCCATAGGTAGGCTACTTTGAAATTGGTTGGCTGTGTTTTTTTACTTACATGTTTTATTTTTATCAAAAAAAGGTTTGATTATTTTTATTTAAATCTTTATGTGTTGTGCAATACCACTGCCAGTGTAGCTTGAGAAAACACAATGTGTCTGGAACATTGATTACAGTCCAAGTGTTGTCTACCTCTTAAAAAAGTAAGATTCTAGGAAAATCCGATGGGAGTGAATTTTAATACAGGAAGTCAGTCCTAGAATAATTTTAATATTAAACAGGTACCGTTTCTACCACTGGAGATTTGATGCACTCCTCGTGCAGTCTGCTCTTTTCTGGGAGGTTTAGTGAATTCTCAGCAGGGTGCTCTTGCACGTGGCTGTCGCCATTCAAAGCTGACACAAAGCCATCTGGAGAAGGACCTTTCAAGTAGGAGTGAAATTCCACTTGCGGGTGACTTGGCCTATGCTCAGTGTATAAACTGTTACGTGGAGCACTGCCATCCCCTTCAGAAGATGAGCAGCAAACAATCACTGAGGGGTTTGCAGAAGGGTAATGAGGGCTGCTAAAAGTTTCCTCTGATTGCCGTGTGTAGTCAACAAACTGTTCAGAAGTCATGTTGTAAGGCACCAGAGAAAGACTACCATTCTTGACAGCATCCCTTTCTGAGTAAGTCTCACCGATCTGGTTAGCAGTGCCAGCAACGTGGTTCTCTATTTGGTAATACAGAGTTGAAGAGTTAGTATAGTATGAGGCATTTTTAGAGTGGTTTTCATGCACAGCAGTTCCATCAGAGTAGCAAAGGACAGAAGGAAGAGGCACCATATCAGCATGGGAGCCCATGCTTTCTACAAAATCATCTGCTTTTTCTTCCTCCTCATCTTCCTCCTCATCTTCCTCTTCCTCTTCATCATCATCTGATTCACTAGGGGCTAAACTCTGTGTGCTAGAATCTGTAACTCCACTACAAAAGCTACTCCCATCTTCCTCTTCCTCCTCTTCCCCTGGGCAGTCCAAGTCCTCGGCTGACTGGGAATGCATAACTGCAGCCGGAGGTTCAGTTTCAATCTCAAAATTTTCTGCAATTGAATATTCAACCGGATGGGGTCCTGGACTCATAGAACTAGTGTGTGCACTTATCTCAGTGTGGCAGCCATTAAGTGCTGGAACTTGCTGCTCTCTATTTTTCTCCAATTCAAGTTTCATTATTGTGTGCAAAAAGTGAGTCCGTACACGGATAGGGTTAAATTCGATTCTACCTGCGGTATTGCTACACCCTTCCTTAGTGCAACCGCATGGGAAAGACATACGATCCACCTTTTAAAGAAAAGAATATAGATTAACAATACGTAGCATAAGCCTGGAGATATGACAGAACCTAGACAGCCTAGAGAAACACAATGGTGAAGTGGCATTCACCTTGAGAAATATCTGTAAGAGTAGTTAAAGCCAACAGTAATTCAGGGAGTCAGCCCCGGAACTGACCAGTACTGAGAGGAACACTAAGGGATCTGTACGTGCATCAATGCTGCACAGTAGGAAAAACACACTTCTGTTCCATTGGTGAAAGTACTACACAGTGGAACAAAAAATAGGTAGTTTTTGTATTTATGGATCTGCTACAGCTTTACTTCACTTTGTGCTCAAATCCAGGCAAAATCATTACCAGAAAGCATCTTAAAATTTGGTAAAAATTGGTAAAAGTTATGGAAACTAGACACCTATTGAAACAAAATGAATTATATATAGGAAACTATATAAAGTTGCCAATGGGGACACCTGACCACAGAAAATAGGAATAAAACCACAAGTGTACTTTAAAAGGTATCCCACTCTATTCTAGGGGCAATATTGTAATCTCAACAGACTGTGCACAGAACTTCTACATCTAAAAATACTCATATTAAGTTTTTAAAAATGTGCCTGAATCCTCATGTCAGCCAGTTCCATTAGACAGTTGAAGGTCTGTGACTTTCACCTACACTGTAATATCTAAACATCAGATATGATGCAGAGACGTACCCTATAACATAATTTAGTACGTGTTCCCCACATGTGGAGATGAAAACAGGAACAGCAAGGAGAATATATTATTTAAAATAGTAGAGAAAGTTTAGCTTGGATTTATGAGATAATGAAAAATGCATTCAGGAGGAAAACTCAGCTGCACAACAGCAACTCAGCAGAAACTAGTTGAAACCTCTTTTAGGGAATATTTTGGGACATGTACAGCTGACAACTATGTAAATGTACAATATGAAATACCTCTTCAGTCTGCAGAGGAAAAATCTGCTATATTAGCAGATACATATTTTTATTGCCTACATGCAAATTTATCATGCATAGATTTTAAGTATCATGCATGTTACATAAAGGACAGTACCACAGAGTGTCATTCATTGTTTCTCATTGAGTTTGGACTGTAATTCACAGTTGGAGTGTATGTTAATTGTCTCTAAAATCAAAGATAATATCTGTTCTGAAATCGGCAGGCTACTGATTCTTCTGTTGTCTGCATCTGCCTATTTAGGTAAAGGCTAAAGAAGAGTACAAGGAGCAGAACACTTGTATGAGAACAAAAAAACACCCTAGACCATGTATGTGCCTAAACCGATCATAAAATAAAGAAAGATGCTTTAGGAGATTGTTTGTATTGATTGCCCACTATATACTGTTAAATCAGGGCCTTAAAAAACTGGTTTGAGATCCACAAGTGTTACTAATACTTGATTTCCAATGGTTATAACTTCAACAACAAAAAGTACACACGTGGGCGTGGACACACCCCCCTCCCCCAGATAATTAAACTGGCAATAATGTAGACATTTACCTGACATTTTATGCCTGCCAGACTGCAAGTGCAGGTTTCTGGGTCACAGAAGACACGGCAGTCACAGCCACAATCCTCTCTGGACAGGCGGATGGCTCGCAGCTCGTGTTTCTCTTCCACGTCAATCTTCTTCACCCCAGACGCTCGCAGCAGCGCCCTGCGCTTCTTTGTCGGCAGAGGCTGGAGAAAGAAGTACTCATCTACCTCAGTGTTGTCCAGATCAATGTCGTCATCAGAAATGTCATCCAGCGTCAGAGTATTGGCCTCTTCAGATTCCACCGTCCCATTCTTTGTCATCTGTTGCACAGAACAATCAACAAAGTCCTGAACTGCACTCACACATATGTGTGTCACAGATGCAACTTTGTGTAATGCATTGTGAATGTGCAAAGCTGTATGTAAAAACGCTGCATGACTGCCAGTAAGTTCCAGAATATGATCACATGTAGGGTGATCAGGCATTTCTTTCACATTTAGCTTATGAATTAAATATACATTTTTAGTACCATTTTTGTAATGAAGATAATTTTTTTCCTAAGTTTCTAGTTACTTACCTGTTCTTTATTTACCTATGCTTACCATTTGTCATTGACTGCCAGATCTCATGTCTGTCTGAAATTCTAGTCTTTTCTATATTGTTTCACAAGATAATTTTTGAGACCTTAATTGATTCCTGTCTCTGAGCTCTTTGAAATTCTTAAATATCTCTTTTGAGATAGTAATTATACTACTGACAGAGGTTTAGATGATGATGCCTCACAGGTTTGTAAATGGTGTATTCGATGTACTATTTATTATCCTATTCTTCTTTAGCCTGACAAGTTGTTTGATGTCCGTATAGCTGAGAACACAGAGCAGTATTTCTGCTTAATGAGCTGGGCAGATGGCTGTGTTTGCTTCTTGAGTTGATAGTTTTAAGTCTGGAAGTCACTTAGTTTTGCCCCTTTCTATCTACATTACTCCATTCCAACCTAAATGATTCTGTGATTCCATGTTTATTAGCACTGTGTTTCACAGTGCTGATGCATACAGCTCTTCTGATGTTCTTTCTGGTTCTCTTTGGTCCTGAAAAGAACACATTTAGCTTTGTGTTGTCATAGATTGTAGTACTTCAGTCATCAGTTCAGATTATTGTTAGGTAGCTAACAAATGAATATATTTAGAAAAAAAGGAAGCAAGTTGTTAACCTCTTGTGGAGGATCTTGAGAAAAGTTTAAGAGGATTCATGCTCTTTTCCGAGAAATATGAATTTTTGAGCCTCTATAGAAACAAGTATCCTGGCACTATATTATTACCTTTGTACAGTCTAGCTCTCAAACCTTTCAAAAATTGTTTCAAAATTAAATGGCCATGAGCATTAAGAACAAACATCCAGTGCCACATTCATAAGATAGCACACTTCTGTACCATACTCCTGTAACTCATCTCATAGAGAAAGGGGTGAATATAGTTAAGGAGAAAAGGGGAAAAAAATTACTGCTCTGAAAGAAAGGTAGAGCTCACTGGTTATATCTGCCAGATAACAACCACAGGGTTCATAAAAGTTCTTCCACAGAGAAAATTGCTTGAGAGTCAAAACAATATCAAAAATTAAAACAAAATTCAGAGAGACAATGACATTCACTACAAACATGCCATTTGAATGTTTCTTACCTATAGAAAAATAGCCATTGAAACTCTTTCTTGGTTTTGCATTATTTACTTGCAGAAAATTTCACCTTGGCGTGTTATCTCAAATAAATTTTTAGGCACCAGTTTTAAATACAGATAAAATACTGAATTCATAAGTACCATAACCTGTTTCTTGTGCAGGTCAATGTTAAGACATTTAACAATTATAGTTGTAAAAGTAACTCCCCGTTTTTCTGCTAATTTGTGTCATCTCCATCTAGCTATGTTTCTGATGTATGAGAAAGCAGTCCTCGATTTTACCCATTCCACTATTTCTGCTTTTCTTATATTGCCAATTGCTCAAGTTTCCCGTTTATATTACCAGGTCATCCTTTCCACAGTCTTTTGGATTGTAACTGTCATTTATGGCATTACTGAATTACTTGACAGTGACCTCCTACTGACTGCTTACTCTTTTTGGCAATCGCAGTTTTGTGCTTGTAACAACTGTGTAAGACAATCACAGGAAAAAACTCCACAACCTAGTTACTCCTGACTTGTAAAGGCAGGTTAAAAGCCATACTCCTCCCTTTAAAGGAGGAGTCTCAGGGTCATGACGTAGTCCTTATGTACAGTTTATGTGTACACATTACACTGCACAAAGAAAACTTCTCCTGATATCAGCAATCATCCCTTCTTAGCAATTCAGCACTGTATTTAGTTCATGCAGAGATGTTCTGCCACTTCCACAACCCACTTTAGCATTACTGTTTCTTTCTCTTTTCAGTGTATTCTCAAACTTTCTCCCTGATTGAAGCCTTTGGAGTTTAGTGCCTTCATTTTATGCAATGTTTCAGCATATCATGTCTGTTATCCCTATATCATTCAAATCCCTTCTAGCTCTTTCTTCATCTTAAATACACGCATTTTCAAAATGTCCTCTCAAACTTCCTTTCTTACTCCATTTTCTCTTATGCATTTCACATTACGGTAGCTGGGAAAAGTTCTGCCTGGCCCTGGGACAATGGAGAGACTATTTACACTAAGTATTTCAACGTATTAATTCAGTAAGGTAGGAAAGGCAACATTAGAAGTCATCCCTTTGTCTGTACATTCTGCAGTGAGAGACAGGTAAATCCACACAGTGATTAAATGCATCTTGAATTAGTTGCCTGAAGCGAAGGAGAGGGAATACTCCACTGTACACAAAACTCAGCCTGAATATTCCAATCCAGAATGGCACACTTCAGGGTTTTTTATATTTTTCATTTTATGTTAGCAAGGTAGAACTAAGTACAGTGTATTTATGTTACTTGCTTGCCCTTTTTTTGGTTTCATATATAATAGGGAAATGACCTACCGAAGAAATCTGACTTCTCTACTTTTATATATGCAAGGCTCAAACCACTCCTTAAGCAGAGCACTGTTATTTAAGTTTGAAACTGGGGATGGGGAAGAATTCTAATCCCCGCTTCTTTAATTATTTTAGCATTTTATTCAATTACTCCATAATAAAAATTAACTTTTAGGGCTCTTACCCATGAGGTGAATGCTGTAACTGTTCCGCTTACAAAAGCACCTACAGAACCACACCAATCCTGTCCTGTATTTCTCCTCCTCCTCTGCAAATCTTAACTGCCTTGCTACACAGCAGTAGAGCATTAGGGAATGGACTCCAGTCACATGCTGAACACTACATGCCTCCAGCAGGCTGGAACGTCCTGGGCATCAAGCAGGATTAGGCAGCAGTTAGCCATTTCAAAGTACCTTCGCTCCTGACTCCTCTGCTGGATGATTTCCTTTTTGTCTACTCTGATTTTTTTTCCCCTCAATTTTGCCACATAAAGAACAAATGAATTAATGAACTGAAAGATCCTAACATTATTCAAACAAGTAACTGGGTAACTACAGAGGGAGTAAGATTATCATGAACCATCAAATACATTCCAATACAGAACTTCAGGGGAGTATTAAGTTCTCTTGATTGTCATAATATTGCTCATCTGAATTAAATTTGATATGTAGCTGGGTAAATTTCTCTCATAAAGCTAAAGGTTAATGTCATAACCACAGAACAAGGCAAGGGCCAATGAATATGTGAAGCCTTTGGGTGAAATTCACTCCAACTCAGTAAAATTTAGGATTGACACCTTTGCCTGTCTAGGTGGAAATTATGCCTTACAATTTCCCACAAAGGAAACCAACTGTGTCCATAGACCTGTGAGCCTTAACATCACTAGTCTCATGCTAATAGTTATAATAAATTTTAATTTGAGGAAACATTATGAGTAAGCAATAAGGACTATTCCAGCTAATTTATTGTGCTTACTCAATGTTTTCTCAAATGACTACCTTGTACCTTTCATTTGACAATATGTCTTTTATGTCCAGATTGCCATTAGAATTTTCACACTCTGCTGCTAACAAGTGTTTATGCCACTGTCAGCAGTGTTTGTTTACACCAAAGTGCTGGTGCTAAATGGTCAAAATGACTTGAAAATGATTTCAGTGTCTTTATCTGCTTTTAATTAGACATGTTTCTCATTTGGCCCTTCGCTTTTGGCAAGCAAAATAATAAACAGTACCTAATATTACGGAAGCTCAATTTCAATATATTCCTGTAGTTCTATCTTTTTTAAACAAATTCTACGAGAGAGCACTTTCTACCCACTGACTTGTATATTTTAATGCAATTCCAAAAATAAGAAAAATCCCAAGGAAACAAATTAGAAACCACACCGAAAATGTTACTTTCTGTTTGCATAATGTTTTTCAAACAGAAAAACCTCTGAGCAAACTTTGCTCTACTTCATTTCCTCATTTCCTTCATTTTTCTGTGATGTACAGAAATTCTGATGCAAACCTGATTAGCACATTTTCATTAAAGACCATAATTGCTGACATTGCCACCTTAGAATGCCATTTCCTTTTTGTGTTCATTTAGAAACTATGTGAATGACCAAGCGGCTCTTCCATCTCTATAATGGAAAATCAGCCCTGTTGTCTTAAGCAAACAAAACATGCCCAGTACTTTACAGTGACTCTTCACTAATTCAGTAAATCCTGGAGTTGCTTTTTATGTTTGAATTTTTTTTATCTCAAGTGCATAATCAGGGATGCAAGTAAACTGAGATTACCAGACTTGCTCAAAAAGGAAGTTTTTTGCTGCCTGCATTTTTATACACACCCCAGGGTGAAAAGAGATATTTTATTCTAGCAAAAAATTTAACACTACTAAGATGCAAATAAGACTCTCCTTATTCACCAAATACTTATGAAGAGATTTTGCAGGAACTTAGTCTCAATAAAGATTATCGTCTACTCAAGTGACTGGGAAGATGGAAAAACATGTTGTATTTGGAAGACAAGCAGACAGTAGGGTCTATATCCCCAAAAAAGCCTGGGCTGAAGTGAAGCAAGTTAATGAAGAAAAGAAATCCATCCCAGTCAAGAGGAGGACTATAAAAGGACAAAGAGCCCAGCTCTAATCTATATAGATGAAGGCTAAAAAGCCTCATCAAATCTTTCAAGTTAAATACGAACTGTGGTTTTTCTTTATTTACTTTTTAGCTAAGAAAAAAAAAGGAAAAGTGAAATATTTACGTGCTTGGCTATTCTTTACTCACTTCACTGGAGACTCCTCTCTTTGAGCTGATTCCTGGAAGTCAGCCAAGGGTTCTACTGTTAGTCATCAGTTAAACTCACACAGCACAATTCACACTCGATGCTCTCAAGATCCTGTTTAGAGGTATAATCTCTATCTAGTGATAAGTCACTAACACTCTAACCTGTCCAATATCTGTCTTTAATTTGCCGTTGTCCTGAGTGGTTTTATGACAGATCACATTTTACAAACTTACTAATTTATTTAAGAATCCATTTAGCTATTTAGAATCTATTTATCAATAAAAAAAAAAAAACAATTAGGAGACTGAAAAAAGTAAATACAAATGTATAGGTCATGCACACTTCCTCAAGTGTTCAGACATAAAACTCATGAACGTGGGTCATTCTATGGGAAAAATGCTGAAAGGCATTTCTTAAACTTGGAGGGTGCCACTTTGCTCTGGACAACAGCAGAGACAGAGATGTACTATCACAAAAGAAGAGGACATGCAACACAGAAATGCAGTTACAGTTCTGAATATTGTTCACTTTTAATTACAGAATTCATCTGAAAAAGAGCCCAAAATACATGTAATAAAGGTCATGACACAGGAAGTGTTTCATCTACCACAAAAACATAAAATGTTCTGCCACCAGTTTTAAAGTGACATAAGGGACACTTCCAAGAACACAATCCCCTTATCTGTTCTCTGCTCAAATACACAGTTTCTTTCCTCTGCTATGCTCTACTTTAAAGGACATTTTCATGGGGAAGCTGGCCCCAGGAGGGCCAATGGTATCCTGGGGGTGCATTGGAGGAGTGTAGCCAGCAGGTCAAGTGAGGGGATCCTGTCCCTCTACTCGGCCCTAGTGAGGCCACATCTGGAGTGTTGTGTTCAATTCTGGTCTCCACAGTTCAAGAAAGACAAGGAGCTACTGGAGAAGGCCCAGTGGAGGGTCACAAAGATGATCAGGGGTGTGGAGCATCTCTCTTATGAGGAGAGACTGTGGGAGCTGGGCCTGTTTAGTCTAGAGAAGAGAAGACTGAGAGGAGATCTCATTAATGCAAATAAATATCTCAAAGGTGGGTGCCAAGAGGATGGTGACAGACTTTTCAGTGGTGCTCAATGACAGGATGAGGAGCTATGGCCATAAACTAAAACACGAGAAGTTTCATCTCAACATGAGGAAAAACTTCTTTACAATGACGGTGGCAGAGCACTGGAACAGACTGCCCAGGGAGGTCGTGGAATCTTCCTCTTTAGAGACATTCCAAACCCTCCTGGACGTGTCCTGTGTCACCTGCCCTAGGTGACCCTGCCTTGGTGGGGGTTGCGGTTGGAGCAGGTGATCTCCAGAGGTCCCTTCCAACCTTAATGATTCTGTGATTCTGTGAAAACTGTACCAAAGATTTGTTCTGACTGGCTAAACTGATACAGCTGGGTAATTTGTCTGACACATTTCTTCTTTGATGCAGACATTCTTTGGTGAAATATTAAAGACACATAATCATATAAATTGGTACACTACAAAAGAAAACATTTTGGTATTACTGTTTCTTACTTTTTGCCAAATTCACTCAAGTTGGCCAAGAAAACAAGCACTTCCGCTTTCTGTACTTAGGGTGTTACCATTCCCTTGTCTAATAGGGCCTGTGCACAGGTCAGAAGACTCATTCTCTTTCTGGCACTCCCAGACTTCTGCTGGACATGGAAGTTCAAGGCTAACTTCCACCACTCTCTGCTTTTATTTCCCTCTCTATAGAAAACTGGGAATAAACAACAATCTCCCGCTAAAGCACTTGGAGGTACACAGCAATGACAGCTACAAGAGCACTTGGTATTATCGAACAAAAATACATCTTCAGTAAAATAAAATAAAGAATGAAAAAAGAAAAATGCCTGTTTCAATTGAAAATGTTTAACACACATTGGGCCCATATGGCTCTGGCTCCACACATTTAAATAAATAAGGCAGGGATCAAAGTCTTAAACAATTTTTACCTTTAACTTTAGAGAATTGAGTTTTTCCTCCCTCAGATGCTCTCTCAACATCTCCCGGTGAAGCCTCTCCTGTTCCATCGCAAACTCTCCCAGTGTGTACTGGCGCACACTGTTGTGGCGAGTGGACATTCCCAGTGTGCTTCCCCCTTGGCTGGGAACACTGGTGAAGCCTTGCCTTCTCGTGAAGTAATACACAGTAACACAGTTAAAATGGACATTTTTTGTTCTCTTCCGCTTCTCTCTCTTCAGGATTGAAGACGCTGGAACAGATGGAGATCACAGCATGAATAACTTCAGCCACATGGCAGATGTGTTGAGGTAAATGGAACTACACAAGTGACAACACCCGACTACCTACACATGTATAGACACTATATTCCAAGGTGTGCAGTCTAAATGAGGAGATAACATTAGAAATATTTACCACCTATGCAAACCCAGAAGCCATTACAAACTGCTGCAATCATGAACACCGTCGTCTACTTCAGAAGAGAAACTCTTGGCCAGGGCAGTTGTTTCCCATCACATTTTATCATTTTACCAAGGAAGCAACTAAATCCCAGCAAAAGGAATTTCTTTCACAGTGTCACCACAGTGATCCAGGCTTGCACCTCTTCCAACCCCTGTGAACAAAACAATGCTGCACAAGCCAGCAGTGAGAACTGCGGGCCATGCCCCTCACAGGTCTATGTACACTGCTGCCCTTCTGTCAGCAAGGCAGCACAGATCTGCAACTGCATCTCTAAAGCACTAGATCACACTGACAGAAAAGATTCCTATCTCTTATAATCCAAATTGTGATAAATTAGTGTTAGAAAAACTAGAAAAGGAGTATGTTTAGTGTTTCATACTGTCTCAGAAATTCATACTGTCATCATCATCATCAACACTGAATGATACAGGAATAATGTTGTTTAGCAGTCGGACCCACTTCATTTTTCTTTATCTTCATCTATCTTTCTGTTGCCATCTACTGAACACAGGTGTGTGTGTGCACATCTTCTAATGTGTAGGATGTTGACAAAAATGATATCTAGTATTTTCTAATTCTTTTCTGATTCCACTCACACTCATGCTCAGTTTTTCTTATACACATATGCAGTATCATATGAAACAAATTTGTTTAAAAACAAGTGCCAAATTTTAACTGTTAAATATTCTTCTTTTTGTTCTACAGACACTTAGTAACTCCTTCCCCCAATACTAATCTATTGTTTCTCACTGGTAACAATGGTGAGCCTTTAGAGAAAAAAAGACACACAAACGTTTGAGAAAGATAAGAGACATTCCCTGATTTTTAAGATGAGCAGTCCAATTTATTTGATTTATTGCAAAATGGCAACAGGTTGTTGAGAATGCAGATAATAAGTCATTGCTTTGCAGTTTACAGGCAAGAACTGCAGGTGTGTGCAGGTGTGAATGAGAGACCTCACTGCCAGGATTCAGGCAGTAAAATTATTTAAAGGGTGCCAGAACACTCTTGAATGACTTGGAACTGTTCTATAAAAGCAGTTAAGAGCAACGTGATGTACACTGCTAATCTAAAATTGCGCTGCCTCTAGAGATAGGAAGCACTTGGCTATCAGCCTTGGTTTCATAACAGGTCTGCTTTATTGTCACAATTAAAACACAGTTCAGTCTCCAATATTATTATGTAGTGAAATGTTAATCACCATGAATGTAAATCCCCAAACTTCTACACAAAGCAATGCTGTCCAAAAAACCCAGCATGATCTACCTAACTGTAGGAAAAACAAGCATATTAGAAAATACAGCCCTGTATCCAAATTACACACAGTGTGTTCTACTGACGTAACCACTTTGGGGCTCAATGAAACACTGAAATAGTATTACTTTTCCTAAATACTAATAAGTGGCTAAAAGTATAGTTTATTATATAAATAACATGCATGCAGGTATGTTAGATTATAAATATAAAACAGATACATAAGCTTAGGTCCTATATTCACTTACATGCTCTCAGTGAAGGGTGTTCCAAAAAGGTGTAGGATGTACACAGTGGAATCAAAAGACAAATTCTTTTACATTAGGCATGTTTAACTTACATGCAAACTCCATGACTAAGCAAATCTCATATCAACAGAGCCTGTCAAAAATATTTATAGGAAGCTTTTAGTGGGGAAGAGGGTTATTTCGTTAGCAGAGATTAGTTGATAGGGGTGTGTCAATTTTGCATTATATAAAATATTGTTTTAATGTGCTGTTCTTTTTCATATATACCACAGTTTCAAAAGAAAACTACCTTTAATAAAACCAACTTTATAGCAATTGGAAGATGGGGCAATTTTGATACTGTGACATTCTTTCAACGTAGCATAAAAGCTAATACTCTGAATCAGAACCTTCACTGCCTATACACTCCAGTACATAGGGAAGTATGTATTAAAAAGTCCTTTTTCTGCTGAACGAGGTATCTAAACCACTCTGGGGTGTATTCAATTTCTGATGTAACACTATCAATGTTATTTGGATCCCACCTGGATGATGCCTCTATTTTGGAAGAAATACTGGCAGCTATTGAAGGGCAAGCAGCTATTTTACCAATTAAATGAACCAGCCACAAATGGAATGAGAGATGAAACTATAGTAAAATACTCAGGGAAAGAAAAGTTACTCTTGAAAATATATATATGTCTCATGAAGATATAGAAGGTAATTCTGTAAATCGTACAAGCCAGTGAATACCCTTGAATCTTCAACTGTAAACCTCAATATCTATGATATAAGGTCTATGTTTATAGTAATTTGGTTTATACTTTAGCTATGGAACTCCTGACCGGGCTGCTTACTGGCACAAATACCAAATGCTGCAATAAAAGTACTCATGTTTTGTAAGTCTGTCAATCTCTGTATGGCAGAGATGCTACTTTCATACTACTTGCTATACATGAAGCAATGAACCTTAAGTTTTATTCAGACACTACACACTAATATTAATAATTAAATGAAGCTAAACAGATGAGTCTGCACTCTAATTACTTCCAGCTGAAAAAAAAGTCATCTATGATAAAAACTAGATTACACTAGTTTTCCACTATGTGGATTTTTGCCCATGTGTGTGCTATTAAAATGTAGAACATGACTTTCATGCGTTGCCATATGTTTATGCCTAAAAGTTGTCAGCAGTTTCTCAGTAAGACCGCAGTTGTCATGAGCTGTCTTAAAGAACCCATTAATGCATTTATAGTTCTTATCGCTTTTAATAATTGAATTATCAGTGCCATACCATCAAAATTGTTTGCTTGGTTTGCTTTTTTTAATGTATCGCTGAGAAAAACTGTGTTAAAGTACAATTAAACAGAAGTTCAAGAAAATGTTGGCATACTGTAACTGCACCATCAGCAGCACTATAAATCCAGCACTTAAGACAGTGTGAGAGCTGACATGCGTTTGTTGTAAATGCCATTAAAGTTCATGATTTTATTTATTAATATTATAGTTCTGAGTCAGACAAATTATATGATAATCTGTATAATTAAACACGCATGTAAACATTCCCAGCCCTCAGAATACATGGGATTATTTTTTCTGAAACACATCCTATCTTTTGAGTTTGCTTCTGTCTCACCCAGGAGCTCAATAAAGGGCAGAACTAAGGCTCTGTGAAGAACCCCATGGTCATCTCTTGTATGCTACTGCTAAGAAGGAGTCAGAATATATTCGTATTTATGAGAATGTTGTTTACAAGAACAGATCTAGCAGGAACTTCAAAAGATTAGTGGATTTTATTTGATTACCCAAAAGCATAGATGAGAGATGCCAGCAAGGAGATGTGAGAACTGCAACCACCTCAGTAACCAAGGACATGAAAGGAAGCACAGTCAGCACCACAAAGGCACTATGCTCTTGCTCTATTATACCTCCTAAAATCTCTGAGCAGAGGGCTGCCTTAATGTGAGCTCAAAAGTATTATTAGATATTGAATGGAAATGTTGGACATTTTCCAACATCAGGGACAAAGTGCTCTATAATGCAGTACATTTCCTTCAAGCCAACTAGAACTCAGATTCTCAGAGCATCTTATCAAGAGTCAGGGGCATATGTTATTTTGCATGCACTGTACCTTAAACAGTACATTCAAATCAGCTGTAATTACTGCTAAGGACACTGCTTAACTCAAGACAGAGCAGAAGAACATACAAAATACATATGTTCTGACATATTAGAAAGCATGAATTTACTGACTATTATTATATTAGCAAGCAAAATTTACTGGCATTAATCAGTTAGTAAGCTCCAATCAGAATGAAGGACACAGACTGTGCAAGGCTTGCAGGCCTCTCCAGAGTCAGTTTCAAAGGTTTTGCAGGTAAGCCAAAGCCTGTAATCTATAAATTTATCCACTGAGAGTGTTAACACCACAGTTTTCCAGAAGAGGTCTAGTAATGGCTTCCTTGCTTGGCCAGTCTCAAAAAAGCATTTCCATGTCATCTGCCTGTGTAACAAGTGGTATCAGTGGATGCCACTATCATCTGTTCCACACAACAGGGATGGTAGTGACTGCAGGCAGAGGCTGTGAGGTTGAGAGGTGGTTTTTTAGCATCTGCTGGACGCACACTGTCAACACCAATTAGAAGATGTTTTTTGAGAATGAATGTCACCACTTTGGTGGGTGAGGATGCCAGAGGGAATAAAAATATTCATCATCACCTAAAACTGTCCTATGGATTACACATGATATTTAACACATTTATATACTACAAGTCTGATATATTCCATGGAATGAAACAAATGCTCCATTCTCATGTATTTAAACATTTAATATAATTTTTAGTTCCATGTTTCAAGATCATATGGAGTTAAATATTTTTGACAGAGACACAAGTACTCTAATTCATAAAATATATCAATAATCAGAGGGAAGGACGATAGTGGTAAGAACATAACTACCAGTACAGAACTATCTCTCCGAAAAGGCCACTATATCTGAACAAGGTCTTCAGACATAGATATCTTCAAATAGGACCGTTGTGAGTTCTAATCTGAAATAATATCAACTACTGAAATTTTGACTTTTGGCATTTGACATTTGAGTGGCTCTGTTTTTGGATTGAGCAGAGCTCAAGTTAATAACCTACTTGCAACTGGCCTTCCTCCTCATGGAGTCAAGCCAGGTCCTGCAGGATTATCAGCTCCTTGCCATGCAAAGGCAGCTGCTGCAGAGTCAGGGCTGTATCTGGCCACAGCACAGTCCCATCAAGGTCCTACTTGAACCAAGCTACAGGACAGCACAGTCATCTGCACCACAGACCATGTATGGCAAAAATGGCAACTGTATGTAAACAAAATTCCTAAAGGTGAGCCCAAAAGACTTAAAGGAAAGAAGGAAAACTTTTAATAGCAAACCATTGTTTAACCCAAGTGTGGCTAACCCAGCCTGGAAACACAACCTGCTCTTTGTGCTTTCCCTTTAGCTCTCTTTGTTCATGAAGTGCCTGCACACACACACAAGAGGATGCATTTACTCATTTTTTCTCTGTTATTAACCTCTCTCCTTCATAACAATTCTCTTTATCCACAGCAGTTATAATTTATTTCATGACTGCATATATTTCTGTCATTTCTCTTTACGCAAAATTCCTGGCTACAGACTTCTCTGGCTATTGAGCACACAAGGAAGCTCTAAGGTTTCCAATATTTAAGAATACCTGTTTGGTGAGCCGGGACCTGCAGAATAACGCAGTGCCTAAACACCACATGCCGGACTTTTGTGTTATAGCAAGACCCTTTTTTGGTCATTGACTGTAATACAGACTAGAGATAACCATTCAGCAGTCTATCAAGAAACTGAGATTTCAGTGATTTATTCATAGGCTGCACACAAACATCATTATGGTTCTTCCCACAGGTGATAAATTACACACATAGTTGAAGACCATCTCCCACACTGGGACGCTAAGTCATAACCTTTATTAACACTATTCTTATTAAAATGGTTGCAATTTAAAATGGTAACATTTCACCTACCAAAAAGCACAGTTCTTATCTCCCAGTGGCTAAAAGTAATGGAATACAAGATGGTTTACCAGAAAGACTAAGTGTTTCTCAGATTTATTTTTTTTTCAGTTTCTAGGTGCTTGATCAAATGCATTAAATGGATTTTTCCAGAACACAGCATGTCCTGTGTAAAACATAAAGCCCCACTAATTAATTTTTCAAAGACACTCTAAAAATAAAACTTTAATGTCCAAATTGAAGAAAGTATCAGTGTAAAAAAAGAAAATACAGCTATCATGAAAATAACAATAGCCTTAAAAAGGAAAACTGTTCTGTAACACAGCTCCATGGCTGCTCTTCCTTCTTACTTAGGCTGCTGTCTCCCATAAGTCTCCATCACAATGACAATTAATGGGAGAAGGGAAAATATTACAAAGAGTGGTTTGACAATAAAACTTCCCTGTCAGATTCATCCTGGCTAAAGTATGTTGTACAAAGCATTGATCTGTGCTGGAATGCTGTCATCAAACAAACACAGCAAGTGAGGAAATACTTTCTGGATTTGGAACAAGAGTCTTCAGTTAAGAAGCTAAGAAAATTGAAAGCCGTTCACATCATGTGACGTTAGAGAATACAGAAAGACCCTTGTTCAACAACAGTTAATGAAAGAGAACAAAGTAATTTATATGGCAGAAAAGTTAAACACACATCTAGAGGAATGTATTCCTGCAGGAATAGGCAAAGGTAAAGAAAGATATAGCAATACACTAATTTGTAACAAATAAGTGTCAATATTTTTGCACTATATTTTAATGTAACTAGAACACTGCAGTTAGAGACTGTCTCCTTAGTGCTGTAGTTATACCGAAGAAACCAGATGGTTGCCATGACCTTATTCCTACCAATAGCCTCATAATGGTAAGATTTTCTGTATTACTTTCTGTATTGCAAGCAAAAATTATCATTGTATGTATTATTAGGGACTGAAGAATTTCCTTACTAACTCATTTTTTACAGCTCTCTAACTTCTGAAGTCATGTGCTTTTCCTTCCTCTTCCTACCCTACACCAGGATATTTTACACCAGGAGAGATAGAAGCAGAGATTCCTACTGCCCTCTGGGGCTGAACTGTTTATCAGCCTGTCCCATCCACGGCAGCCAACGAGGCTGGGAAGCCCCCAGCCCGCAGAGGAAAGGGGGGAGATCCTGGTGGTGCCACCTGCACCCAACAGCCCCACTGCCTCCTCCCACCACTGGTACAAAGTTCTGCAGCTGTTTGTGGTGCCCTCCCTTCTCCACCTCAAGCTGTATTTTCTTCACCCATCCCTGAGAATAACCATTATTTATCTATTTGTGAATTTGTGAAAAATGACAAGACACAACCCCCCAGCTCTTTCCACATTTGAAAAATTCAGGTTTTATCATACTTGGTCATCATATTTTCTTATGTCTTTGTAACAGATGTCATTATTGGCCCATACAACTTCCATATCCCATAGAAAAGGGAAAATGCAAAGGCGAAAATCAATATTTACACTAGCAGTCCAATGTTTTCTTAAGAGAATCATCCAAGTTCTATTTGCATATGAGTAAATTATAACTGATAAAATAGATAAGCAACAAAAACAATGTGCTGGCAGACCGAAACAAAGTTTTCCTGAATTGCTCTCACATACATAGAAGGCACTCTACACCTGCACTGTTCACCTTTGAACATCCTCATTTTTCCATCTGGGCAGTGGAGCTGCAGCAGTGTGAAACCTGTGAAAGACACAGCATTTCCTTCTGTGTGTTTAGTGGCCAACAAAGAGCCCAAACTCCTACTCAGGAAAAGCACCTGCTGTGGCTGTATCCATCCATAAAATGCAAAACCTGCTTCCTCATTTTACTAAATTCTGATAGGAGTAACATTTTAAGCCTATCATGTTTTTCAAACATTTTTTACTGAGAAAACTGGTAGTTCTTTGATTACGAAACTTAAACGATCTCAGTTCTGGCTGAACTCCAAGACATAAGCACTTTCTTCTGCTGTCTCAGCTATTCTCCTGATGTCAAAGACACATTAAAATAAATGTGAACCATATGGCTCCCCAGCAGATTACTCACACTCCTGCATCAATGAGGGCAAAGCAATTCATTGTCACCAGTACAGAAATATTTTAGGCACGTGAAAATTTCAAAAGGCTGAAAAAAACATGCATGAAGCAGACTTTTGGATTAAAGCTCTTAGACCGGAGGAAATGCTGCATTTCTTACACTCTACTACCTGTTTGTCTGCTTTTTACATACTCTTACTGTCATAAAAACCATTATGGCAAGAAGGATTAGCACCATTCTCCACCTGTTCCATGACTTTCCCATGCAGTGTTTCATCAGTCTAACACCACAGAACAGCAAAGCCTAATCCATCACGGTAATCCAGGTTAGAACACCGCTTAAAAAAGCCATCTTGCTTCCCGACCTTCACAGAAAGCAAAAGCTGGGAAAAGGTTGTATCCAGAAATTGCTTCTACCTCTTTCTCCTACCTCTCCTTCTAGCCCATTGCCTCCCAAAAGATATTTTTCTAAGAGTCTTCATATACTAAATTTACAAATTTTCAACCCTGAATGATAAAACACTTTTCCTACATGCTAGAAATCCACATTAAGACCAAACGCTGTGAAACAAAATACAGCCCCCTAAAGAAACATGTGAGCTTGAGGGCAGGGAGGTATTTCATAGAATAAATTTGAATTTGGAAGTCTTAAAGGGAACTGCATACTCAAAAAGGTGTAAATTGAGTAGTGGAAATTTGACAGGAAGGAGAGGGACAACGCTGTGGAACAGTAACACCTACCCTAGTAGCATTTCACCACTCCATCCTTCTGGTACCTCCCTTTAGGGTAAAGCCAAAGATAAATTCACCTCATGGGAGGGGCTCAATGGGAATGCTTGCCTAATGCTAGATTTAAGTCACATTTGAAAAGGTTTTCTAAAAAGAGTAGCTCACAGACAAGTCTGACATGAATAGGAGAGGTTTTTAACTTGTACTTTAAACATTTTACCTCACTGCTGAGAGCTTTGTCTAAAATCTCACAGAAACATTAAATTCTGGGGATGCATGCTAAAAGCTGGAACTTTACTGCTGAAATTTCAGTGAAAGCTTTACGTTTACTTCCTCAGCACCCTCTATCTCCAGAAAGCTTTTCTGTGACATTCATCATACTAGTCCCGTTTCTCCACTCTGCAAACATCATCAGCCTGCGGGAAGGAGTGGAGATGGTTAACTGCTCTCTGCCTCTCCATTTACTCTAAATGCCAGCTGCTGTTTCATAGATGATTATTCCTGACCTTAGCCCCAGCTTCATGAGGAGGAAAGCTGCTACCAGGGATCCTTGCAGGAACACCCATGCATAACAATTGCATTTGCTGTGCTCTCCTACTACGCTACAGGCAATCCTTTGTCCCATCTTATGTGTGACTTCTGTGAATAGCCATTTGATACAAACACAACTACCCATTCAGCTGTCTGTGACTTTGCATTTGCAAACATATTTTGTGTATCTGTCATGAACATCTACAACAAAAAAATTTGTTTGTTGTTTTCCAAGCCAACAAAAACATCATATAAGGCAAAAACTGTCACTCTAGTTGTATAGCATATGAAATGCACTATTTATAGCAGACAACTTATTTAAAAAATAAGAATTAGTTGTACAAATCCTTCTAAAACCCAGTGGGAGCCTGCTTCATAACCTCTCTTTGCAATTTTTAGAAACTCCCTCTACAGTAGTCCTCATTCCAGATGAAAGACAGCAGGCAAGATCCTGTCATGGCATACCCTGCCCTGTGATTCTGCGTGATTTTGAGAGAAAACAATGCACTGCATTGATTAACTGAATTGCTTTGCATTCCTTGTTTTTTAGTACTCGGATGAGCCAACTTATTTAAAATCAAATATCAGAATCTCTCAACCTGTTAGCACTTCATAACATGAGTTAACAATAGCAGTAAGAACATATTCCTCATTATCAAGGAAATTCCAAGCCTGGTTGCTGGCAATATAAATAACTGCAAGCTGCCATGAAAAAAGAATACCTGCATTTAGCTACACCTAAGTGTTTTTCCATAATAAGCCAGTAGCATCACTTCTAAGTCATTTAAATTCCATCATTAACCGGCAATTAAACACACAGCTTAAGTTCAAAGCTCAGGTAATGCCTTGTGCTATTGACCTTACACTAAATAAAGCTTTATTCATCTACAAAGGTAATTTAAGCGAAGCTACACCTTCCTAATGATTTCATGCCTTCTTCCAAGTTCTGCATGGCCACATAGATGAGGCAATCTCAATATGTTAGCAACTCTAGAATATTCAAACAGTACTTTTAAGGCCATACTGAAGGAAGTGTAACAGGGATGTATTTGTAATATCAAATTCCTCGTTATCTTTAACAGCAAAATCAAAAGATGGCAAGAGCGTTCAGAGATCAAAGGGTTTTCTCAGAGCCCTTGACCTGTCACACTCCTAATGAACCTAAGGCATCCAACACTCTAAAGACAGTACCCTAATTAGTGGAATGACAGGACCTGTGATTATGGCTGCAGGATAACCTTGCTCATGACAGTGACAATGTTAATGGCAATACAGAGACAACTGATGGAGGTTATCAACTAGCCTGTGGGATGGCAGTACCTCCTGTTGGTGATGATCCCCTTATCAGATAAGCTGGTGCTGGTGAACTTCATGCAAGGGATGAAGAAAACTCAGAAAGTTTCAGCTAAACTACACTTAAGCTGAAATGGCAGAGGAAAGCAGCAGCTCCTCAAAGTACGTTTCTTAAGAGATGCATCTGTGATTAGTATGTTATGAGGAATTTTTACCAGTACCAAAGTGTAAAAGACAGGACTTTACGAGGTCTTCCGAGGTCTTTCAGTTGTATGCAATTCTGTAACTTAAAGTTGGGTATTTTTCTTTTCAGAAAAAAGTTCACTCATTTAGAGGCAGGTATCTCAACAAGGCAGGAAGAATCACAGAATCATAGATCATTAAGGTTGGAAAAGACCTTCAAGATGATCAAGTCCAACCTTTGACCAAATACCACCATACCCTTTAAACTGTACTGTGAAGTGCCATGTCTACTTGTTTTTTGAACACTTCCAGGGATGGTGACTCCACCACTTCCCTGGGGAGCCTGTTCAATGCTTAACTATTCTTTCAGTGAAGCAGTTTTTCCTTATATTCAACCTGAACCTCCCCTGACACAATCTGAGGCCATTTCCCCTTGCCTGGGAGAAGAGACTGACCCACACCTTGTCACAACTTTTCAGGCAGCTGCAGAGAGCAGTACGGTCTGCCCTGAGCCTCCTTTTCTCCAGACTGAACAGCCCCAGCTCCCTCAGCCGCTCTTCATAGGACTTATGTTCCAGACCCTTTTCCAGCTTCACTGCCCTTCTCTGGAAGGGCACATATCCCCCACACCTGAGCAGGAGTGTGGAATCCCGTGTCCCTCAGTGCACACAATCCCAGGAACGGTCAGGGTGTTTTACTGACATCCTGAATAGCAATTCCAGATTCATCAGCTCGCTGCGGAGCTGAGGAAACACAGCAGTGAAGTGCCCTAACTGAAGAGGGCAATTTAAAGTGCTGAAATGGCATTGTGAGTGCTCCTGCCCTGTATTCCATGTATCCCTAAGGAAAAAGGGAACACGTGCTCTTACTCCTGCTCATACAGTATATGCAAACTTGGATTGCTACTTGAAAATGAACATCCCTCTTTCTGAGATGAAGGTGGGGCTGTGAAATGGGACAGGTATGGGGACTAGTTAGTAATATGCCTTGGCATCCATTAAGGTAAATCTGCAGTGTGACTAATGACCTGCTGAATCAAACTGAAATTACCTCAATAGACTGAGAAAGGTGAGTAAAAAAGGCAGTAGGGATTATATCTGCCAGCAGGAATCAAGGCACTCCAACACCATTTGCTAAGAGATTTAAAAATGTGCACATGTGTAAAAATGCACTCCTGGTCAAGAAAATACTATTTTATTCTTTTTTCTGTTACAAACCTGGTAACAGCTGTCTGTTCTTTATAGACCGTACTTTTCATTTACTAACTCAGAAGCCTGTAACTTAGGCTAGGGTTTTACTCATTTTTTGTGTCATCACTTGTGTCTCTATTTGTTTAAATGGATATATTGTTAAAGAAACCCTGTACTTACCCCTGTGTAGTAGTCAGTCATGTATTTCCTGCCATCACACTGCAGGGTTAACTGCTGAGAACAAAGCTATCTTCTGGTAGTTCTGCCCCACCTGAGTGATCCACAGCAGCTGTGTGTCACATTTAGCTGGCAGGTTAAACTGACCTTAAGGCTAATGGAGCAGGATAGCTGAAAGGCTCTTGTTTATCTGACCCAACACATACTGTTTCAAGGGTTGTGTAAATATTGAGATGCATCAGCTATTCTAGATAGATTTGTACACCAACTGCCTGCTTGCTGAAGCGCTGAAAGGGCTGGAGTTACAAGTGATTTAAAATTATCTCTTTGTCAGGTCAATTAGAAAGGAAAAATAAGACTTAGAGGACCATGTTAGGATTTTTTTAAATTCTCAGTTTCAGAATCAACGTATAGCTCTTGTTGACTCTACAGGTCACCTACAACCCCCTCATTTCCAGTCAGTAAAAGAGGGTTTATACTGAATTTCATATTTACCTATATGAAAACAGACCAGAAGGAAGACAGTACACAGAATCTGACACTGTCTCACCAAAGACAAATGGTATAACATGTCAGGAAAAGGCTTAGAAAGATAACCACCATCAAGGAGGTACTCAGGCATGTAACAGAGGCAAGGAATCTGGCCAGTCTTTTTTCTGCACTGGCTCTTTTCTGTCTGATTACTGGAAAAGTCTCACAGACCTCATCCTTAACAGTACAGATTCAAATATTCGACATGGAAAAGGTCTTATCTTTTATTTTGGGAGATGAATGTGTTTAGAGCATGAACAAAACACCTTCCAATGTACACTGTTAAGAGTTTTGTTACTGTACAACACATCTGCATGTAGTTTTTAGTAGCTCTGTGAGACACCTGTCTTTATGAGACATAACATTGACAATTTCTACATATTCAGCTTTGACAAGACAGGACTGAGCATTTATTTCAGTATGATCAGATTTTTATTACTTCCCAGAACTCAAAATATGCTTTTTCAAATAAAACTGTTTAAAAAAATCTAGAAGGTAAAAAAAAAAAATCTAAGTACACGCAAAGGAAAGTGCTCCTGCCCTGAAGAGCATCCAATATCATACATGATGTGACACATCACTGATGTTAACCAACTGATACAAACCAAATGAAAAAAATTCTGTGCATATAAAAATTTCAACAAACGTCCAGTTAAAACATTCTTTGCAGAATCAAAGCACACAGCCTCAAGAAAATGCGAGAAGAATAAAACAAAATAAAAATCCAATCTCAACAAAAGCTGTTTTTCACTAGAGATAGTTAGTTATCAAGTTGAAAATATCTTTCAGCATTTTTACGTTAAATATAAACATGATTAATTTGTATTGCAAACACATACTAACTTTTAGTATAATACATCATCACTAAGACTCATCTTTTTAGTGCAGAGTTGCTCCTATGTAAAAAAGCAGATGTGCCTAAGGCATCAGAAGTGATTTTTCTAACACCACTCAATTGGTAGATATTGATTGTGTAAACATGTAAGTAACAGATATGCTTAAGAGAGAAGAAGAAGGTGCAAAATCTCACTTGCAGCATTTTAATAATGAATTAACAAAATCTGACTTCCCTATCATGTGCAACATGGAGTGTCCTTGGTAAAGTTACAAAACAATGAAGAGAGTCTGGATGCAAGATGCGTGCAATTAAGTAGGCATTAAACCATCTTTTCATTCTACACTTCATCTGACCATCAATATCCTCTATTTGTTACCAATAAAAAATGATCACCTTTATAAAGCCCTGCAAGCATGCTGCATTACAGTAAGAGCAAAGCACAATGTCAGACACTGAAAGAAGTCTCCAAAAGCCTTTTCCTTGAGGACCTTGAGGTTTGCCTATTCAAATATAGTGCCAAGGCCATCAGTTCAAGTCTTTTCTTCCCAGACCAACCTTATATAATACTGGGATTCTGTAATTGATTTCTTGGAATTTAGGTTGGTGCACCTATATTAAAGACAATACTTTTTAAAAAGTAGTATCAATGCACATGCAAATAATTTACTCTTTCTATTTCCATATTGCCAACTGATTTAGATATATATATATGTATTTAAAAAAATGTAATCTGTACAATTTCTATAAGTGTGTGTGTGTGAGTGCACACACAGATAAACACTTATTACTCTGGCCACAAATATGTCAGTTGGATAGATCATTAGTCATAACACTGAAATGCTATAGTTTGCCTTGCAGATTTTATTCAAAAAATAAATTATTTATTGTGTCAACTACAATTAAAGCTTTTTGTTACATGCATGTATTACAACTTCCAAGTTTCTCCCCCGAATTATTTGCTTTCTTTGTATTATCTGTGTATTCACAAAAAAATTGTTGTCTTCTATGTGGGTGGGAATGACTGTTTGATGTAAAAAGACTGTTTTCAGTCCATGATGAATCATCAACTAATTCCTTCAACAAAAGTTAGAATATCAGCATGCAGACAATATTGTTACCAAGATATTTCTTGATACTACCAAAGAGGTTTACTGGGTTGCTTACCCCTCTGTGGCATTTCAATAAAATAGGTCCCCTACTAGTACTGCATCTTAAATATAGCACATCGTGAGTGTTCCATGTAAACCCACTTGAAAAGTTGTGCCTGTGCCCTCCTTGCACAGGAGCACTCCACACTAGAGCAAAGAGGATTTGGACCCTCATGTCCAAACCCCAGCTCAAATTGCACAGCAGCATTTGGTAGACGAATCAGTTATCAGAACATTCATATCCCATATACAAACATGATTTCCAGGCACAATCCAAACCAGAGAGTGACAAGGACCACATTGTGTACAGGCAGTGATGAGGAATCTCACCTACTCCTCAGCTCACAGTCTTCACAAATTAACTCCAGTAGGGAGATCTATATGCAACAGGGTTGGAGGCAAACCTCTGCTTTTTAAAATGTGCACATAAAACTAATATCATAAACTGCAAACATAAACTGTAAACTAATTTTTCCCAGAAACATATGCTGCACACGTAGCTTTGCTAACTTGAGACCAAATGTATATCCATACACAAACCCATTGCCTAAGTACAGAGATACCCTGTGCTACATGAAGAACAGAAACTATTGAAATAATGTGTCCCATACACAACATTCCTCAATTCCAAATAAAAGAAAGCTTATATTTCCTTCGGAGAAGAACTCTCACCAATGCAGTATTGCAGACAGCTGACAGCTGCACTACATTTACCTAAGGAAAATAAACAAACTTATATAAAGCACTTTCCGTACAGTGCCTGTCTGAAATACTCTAAGCACAACTCCCAATGTTAACTACAAACAGCTACATAATTCAAACAGCAAATAGGTAGGAGCTTCCAAGTGACTTCCAACTTTCGCAACGACAAATAGTTTTATATAATTAACAAGAAGTCAAAAGGATGCAAGTTCACTAAGTCATTTTGAGCAAGTCATAAACTAAACACCACAGGGAGTCCATTTTATCATCTGTTCAATTAAAAATCATCATGCTTATCTAACCATAAAATTTACTTTATTTTGAGAAACAGGAATCATTCTTTAGACACACAGATTTAGTACTTACGGGTAAAATGATTAGAAGTGGATGGATTGACACTATCACCACTGTCAGCACTTTCACTGCTAGAAATGTCATCATCTGATTCCCGCACAGAGGAACAAGGTGAGGAGCCGTCAACTTCTTCAAACTTCCTCTTTAAAATTCCACTCATCGCTGCGATGCTGTCACACGCACCTGTAACAGGAACAGAAGCAATGAGACACTGAAACATCTAGCTGCAAAATATGCAGTCATAGCCTCCAAAGTAATTTTTACTTAGAAGTACCAATAAGTTGCCACTTTAGTGTTGAATAACCATTTAGTATGAAATTACATACAATTAATTAGGAGACAGTGAAGCTATAAGAAAAAAAAAATCTTAAGTCATACTTTAACTTGACATGTACAGAGATGGTTATTTCACTAGGATAACATGTAACAGCTTGCTTTCAGGGAGTATTTTTCCCATTTTGATGTCAATAGCATCCCTGGTTTCTGGGTTATATTGTGAAATTTCAAACAAAGAAACAACTTGCAGTTTCTCTTCAAAGAGCCTGACTTGGTCCCTCCCTTGGTTGCCACAGGACAAAGGAATGTTCACAATCAGGGATGAAATTAAGTAAGAAGAAATCATCCTGAACACTACAGTTCCCATTACCAAATATATGTGATCTAACCAGTGTTCATATCACTCTATAAGAAATCCATCTCATAGTTCCAATATTACAGACAGAGAAAAGACAGTGAAGTCACAAAGACCATATACCAATTTAGTGCTCCAAAAATACCTGGAATTCAGAAATTCCTCACCCCAGTCAGAGGCACCAATTGCCTCCCAAATTTTCTCTCTTCTCCCACCAGCATGGGTTTATGAAAGGCAGGTTCAGCTTGACTGATCTGAAGCCCTTCTATGACAAAGTGACCTGCCTAGTGTTTGAAGCAAAAGCTGTGGATGTTGTCTACCTGGACTTTACTAAAGCCTTTGACACCACATTCTTATGGAGAAACTGGCTGCGCACATCTTGTACTCTTCACCAGGTTAAAAACTGGATGGATGGCCAGGCCCAGAGAATGCGGAGGAATCCAGCTGGTGGCTCGTCACCAGTGGTGTTCCTCAGGGCTCAATGCTGGGGCCAGTCCTGTTTAATACCTTTATCAGTAATCTGGACAAGGGGACTGAGCGCTCCCTCAGTCCGTTTGCAGATGATTGACACCAAGCTGGGCAGGAATGCTGATCTGCTGGAGAGCAGGAGGGCTCTGCAGAGGGTCCTGGGAGAGGTTGGATCGATGGGCCGAGACCAATTTGTCTAAGGTTCAGCAAGGCGAAGCGCTGGGTCCCACACTTGGGATCACAGCAACACCAAGCAGTGCTACGGGCTGGGGGCAGTGGCTGGAAAGTGGCCAAGCAGAAAAGGCCCTAGGGGTGCTGGTCAACAGCAGCTGAACATGAGCCAGCCTGTGCCCAGGTGGCCAAGAATGGCATCTTGGCCTGTATCAAAAATAGTGTGGCCAGCAGGACCAGGGTAGTGATTGTTGCCCTGAATTTGGCACTGGTGAGGCTGCACCTCAAGTCCTGTGTTCAGTTCTGGGCCTCTCAGTACAAAAAAAGACACTGAGGTGCTGGAGTGAGTCCAGAGAAGGGCAATGAAGCTGGTGAAGGGTTTAAAGACCTATGAGGATCAGCTGAGGAAGCTGGGGTTACTTAGCCTGGAGAAGAAGAGGCTCAGAGAGGGTCTTACCGCTCTCTACAATTACCTGAAAGGAGGTTGTAGTCAGGTGGGGGGCAGCCTCTTCTCCCAAGTAACAAGTGACAAGACAAGAGGAAACGGCCTCAAGCTGTGCCAGGGGATGTTTAGATTGGATATTGGGAAAGATTTCTTCACTGAAAGGGTCGTCATGCATTAAAATGGGCTGGCCAGCAAAGTGGTTGAGTCACCATTCCTAGAGGTATTAAGACACCCAGATGTGGCACTTGGGGACATGTTTTAGTGGTACACTTGTCAGTGTTAGGTAAATGGTTGGATTCGATGATCTTTGAGGTCTTTTCCAACTTAAATTATTCTGTGATACCCATATTAAGAAGTAAGATGCCTAATATATTCCTGAGGTTGAGTAGAAGATCATAAAGCAAAGTATTCAAGCAGAAATTTAGCAGCAGAGGTAGAAATATTGCACATGATTACAGAGCAAGCGTGCTCTTAAGTAACTGAGGAGAAATCAAGAACAGCTGGAGTCTGCCCAGAGGACACACAGCTGCCACCATGCTGCCTGCAGCACTGCAAAGATAAGCACTGCTGACACTTATCCAGGCAAAAAATTTGTCTAGGATTAATGACATACTACACTTGCAGAGGACACACACCTAGCACTGCAGACTTACCATAGGGCTCTGCCAAATCCCACTGAAAGCAAGAAAAATAAAGGAGAAATTTACATTTCTCATGAAATAGAACTTCTTTAAATCCCTGGAGCTACCTTTAGGACTCATTAACTCTGAGCCAGCCACATTCTGCTCCTTCCAGAAAGCTGGAACTAGGTAACCTCCAGAACTCCCTTCCAACCAACATTTCCATGGTTCTACATTTAAAAGAACCAATAAATCTGTTAAGAAGCTATCATAAGCTGGGCTAAGTGGCTACTGGTAAAGAAGACAAGGTTAAGGCAGAGACTCCAGTACTGGCCATATTACTTAACAATTAGCACATTTCAGGGTTTTGGCCCTGGTCACCTCACGCTCTCCTGGATAACGCAGGATGAAGCAGGCACCAGAACCATTCCCAGCAGGCAGGCTGGATGAGGGCACCTGGGTTTTGGCAAAGGCTTGACAGCTTAGCCACTGTGGACAAGAGCTGCATCCTGCCACTTGGCAGCAAAAGACAGAGAATGCTGTCCCTAGTCTGTATCTTTCTTATCTTTTCAATTAGTACACAGTATCAGTCATGTAGGTGCTCTGTTCTGACCCTGTAAGCACAGAACTTCAGCAGATTCTCTGCTATCTTGGCTCACACTTGGTCTCATACCAAGTAGTTTCAAAGTTTCCTATGCATTCTATAGCTCCCAACACCAGTTTCTTTCCTGGAAAAAACCAAAGTGACAGCATGAAGAGATCTGCATCCAACTTTTGGCCTGGTATGAAGCTAGAACAGGATCAAGGTGAGTATATGAGGATGAAAACTACAAAAAACCAAAAAATGCCGAACCAACAAAACAACCATTAAAAAAAAAAGGAAAGAAAAAGTAGGACTCACCAGGTTACAGTCTGTAAGACCAGCTCAAAATCATAATTCAGCAAACACTGAAGTCTATCTATAGGAAATTCCGTGGCTGAGGTGGTAAGAACATAGTGGTTTCTTTCCATTGCAACAGAAAGTTAGTTCTAATTACTTGTTTTGCTTTGCCGACAAAGCATTTTACCTTGCCTACCAGCTCTTAAGCACAGCAGGAGGGAGTTATGCGCAGGTTTAAACTTGCCTTTTTAAGTCAAAACTAGAAATTACATATACATTATACAACATTTTTATTATATTATTTAATTACAAGGACTAGAACAAAAGTTTTATAATAATGGAGTTCATTCACCTCTTAAGAATCAAAATCTCTAAGAAGCAAACAAACGATCACACCAAGTTTAATATCCTGTCTCCAGCAGTAGTCACTACTTAACGCTTCAGTGGAAAGCAATGGGATGCAAAATCCAGCCACAACCACTGCGGACACAGCTCTGCTTCCTCATCCTTGCAGTCAATTTCCCCTAAGCATAAGGCTGAAATGTTGCTATATGACAGTGCGCAGCATCTCAGAAATTCATTTGACTTGATCTCCTGAGGCAACAAATTTCTCATTAGTTTACTGGGAGAAAAAAAAACACAAAAAACCACAGCTCCTGAAACTATAGCCACAGACCCTCCAAAATCACAGCAGTTTCAATCTTTACAATATTTTGGACTGTAAAGAGCAGCAGAAAAGCACCACTGTCTAGCAGCATGCTGTACTAGACAGAACTCCACTTACACAGGTACTCCCCACAAAGTGGAAATAGCTGAAGAGAAGTCACTGACATCTTCTTGCTATATTATAGTGATATTTCCATTTCAATCACCAGCAGTGATTATATTACATGGGAGGCACGGTACATCTGTTGATCCTGTATGGAACTAGGAAATGCCTTTATATTTGGGGGCTGTGCAGGGAGAGAATGGTGATGGAGACACAAATGGAACTGCAGCATCAAGTTCCTCATCCCAAAGCCAGGGAGTCTGTCCAATGGCTGCAGCTGCTGGAAAGCAGCCGGCACGTTCTTCCTACGCTCTCAATCTCACAGCTGTGCACCCTGAACAGCCTTGCCTCTGGGGAGCTCCCCAAAGCCACACAGCCTCTTGCTGACACTACCCCACTTCTAATGTGGCAACTAAAATGTTCATCAGACAGAACAAGGAAAAGAAAGTGAGCAAGAAACTGCAGGTCTGAAAACACTTGTGCACTTGGTTGCTATTCAGATTCTTCCCAATTTTGAGTTAATGATCCCCAGAACAAGATATGGATTCCCATCAGAACGTACAGCTCATGACAGTAATGCGGAGGGAACACTGGTCCTCGATACAGACAACTTGTCTGCTGAGGAACTAGAGCCCCTAGGGACAGAAAACAAAAGCAGAGGGAGTGATGTGCCATCTCGACAGGTACACATTGCCACCTCACAGTTACACCTGCTCATCTACCCCCTGCAAGGGCACGGGGGCATACAAATGGCTGACTACTGCCTGCTGAACGAGAAACAGTTGCTTTCACTGGAGCAATCAGTAACTTTTAAATTACTCCAAAATCCTTCTTGGCTTGTCCTCAGATCAAAACCCCTTTTCTAGAAGGCTCTGCCCACCTGTCACCAAACTGTCTTCTTCAAACGCATGTGAGCTTTTCCAGGGTCTCACTTTCTCACTTTCAAATTCCCCCAGCATAAAGGCACTTCTGCACATACACAAAGTTACAGAGATTTGAGATGCCTGAATAAGTTCATGTTGAGGTCTCCCTGAAACTTTGTGTTCTTCCAAGTAAGGTGTCTAACAACAAAAGGAAAATGCAGTATGAGTGCAGAGCACACTGAGAAGGAAAAGAGATGGAAAGGTGGGGCCAGGCCCAAAACCATGAGCAACTGTTTATGTACCTGAAGGCTGGTAAATACAGTGCAGCACTTGGCTTGTACCTGTGCCCACTCTCTTAGGACTGTGACTCTTGGCATTATTTTCTATCCAGTGAAATGGCCTCCACCTAAGCAAAAGACGAGGATGCTCTCCACTAAGCAATAGCTTAGAGGCAAGCAGCAGTTACTGAACAACAGATCCGACTCTTCAGCATCCTGGTGAGTTTCTTTGCTGTTCTACTGTGTAAATTAACAAGAAACCCATTTGGCAGCAGATCTTTACAAGAAACATGTTTTGAGAGGACGAGTGACCCATGCTCTGTTCTTGAAAGGGAAGGTCTGTGTGCCTGCCTTCAGGAGCGGGCACTGGACTGTGACCTGGAGCACAGGGAGCTCCAACAGGAAGCAGCTGAGCCATCATTCCATGCTGAAGGGTAACCACATAGGCATAGGGGATTAAAACGTTTATCTCTCAAGCATCTAACCTCCAATTGCCTTGCTTCTTACTTCATTAAGGGGACATGACTTAGGGACTAATCCTGAAACCTTACTCAGAAGCAAAAGACCTGCGGCCCTCAATGACCACAGACAGTCCTTAGCGCAAGGAAAAAAAGCATTCCTGCTCAAAGAGAGCCATTGGAAGGACGGGAAATTTTACAGCCATCTCAACACTGCTATGAAACACGCTCCTCCCTACACTATGCTACTGCACCTCTGCATCAGTAAACGAGTTCTGCTGCCACTGTCATTTTGCCTTGCCTTCAAATACAATGGATTCTGATCAATTCTAAAACACTTTAAAAGAAAATGTTTGAAAAACAAAGCAGATGTATTAACTACTAGGCATAATGATAGCTTGGCCTATTAATTTTCAAAATTCTTTTTCTGAACATAAATCTCTCTCCCCTTCAACAAAAGGCAACAGAATTCCGTTATTTTATCTTCTGGCCACCTTAAAATCAACTTTTCTCTCTTAACACCCTTAAATTACATCTTTAAAGCCTTAAGTTTGCATATCACAGCTAACGTAACGTCAAGATTATAATTTAAATATTTAGTCAGAACTTCCCTATGAGGAAATATACCTTGTGCTACACAATGTTTGCTCTAATTGAGAAAGCATTAACACCTGGGATGAGAGTGACACAGTATTCAGTTGGAGCCTAGATTCTTTCTTTCAAAAATATTTCCACAATTACTATTTCAAATGCAGGGGAAGTGTAGTGAAAGTGTCAACAATGAGACTGCCAAGGGCATGGTCAAAAGAAATGGCTACAACAATTTAAATGGCTAAATAAATATAGGCTAAAAGTCAAGTCAAGGGTAAAGATATAAATTCATACTGCCTCTGGCAGGAATCAATTATGCTGGCTATTCTGACCTCTAAATAGTTTCTTCTGGAGAGGAAACATGAAGAGCTTGCTCTTACTCTCTCACTTTTTACCCATTTTCTCTCATCTTCATTGCAAGTTCATATGTATGTTCACACATGTTTAAACTTAGCAAAAATATTTAAAAAGGAAAAAGAGATAAACTATTTTATTTATGTCAAAAAACACTGATAAGTTAAAAAATTTTGCAACTACAGTGGTTGAAAAGCATTCTCACTCCAAAGAACATCAAGGAAAACATTTGAAATTCTTACTGGAGACATTTTGAGAAATGTCAAAAATGTGCCTAAACAGATGAAAAATTGCCTATATTAGTCAGTTTTTGAGAATGACAATACAGACAGAATAACAGCACAATGAAAGAGGTAAAACTGGAGACAGAAAAAGAGATGAGAAGGGATTGAAGCAAAAGGTTACAAAAATATTCCTTTCCTACAGAACCCAGACTCTTGAGACAAAAATACTGAGTTTCAAGTTTCCTTCACTGTTTAAGAGAAATATAAATGAAATAGCAAAGCCATGCACTGTCATTGTTACTAGAGGCCAGTTATAAAGGAGAAGGTAAACAAAGCAGATATAAAAAAATATGGATGTCCTCGAAGTTGAGTGTTACCATGCAGTGGTGTTCATCTCTGCCATGTATCCCAACATATAGCTAAGGTTTTGCATTAGCTCAGCACAATCAGCAGAAGCAGATCAGTTCTACTAATATATGCAGCTTCTCAGCAGAATTATTTTGTGAAGCAGAACACTGCCCTAACACGGTTAGACTATTTGCAGTACCCTTGTGAAATACATTCTTAGCTTCAACAGGCATCTCTGAAATGTAAATACACATTGCTTTGGATATCAAAATAGAAGTAGAAGGCCATATGATGGCAAAAATTATGCTATTTACCAATTATTCATTACTTAACTCTGCTCTTCTAACAGAGGTTTTCTTCTATCATACACTGGCAAAATTTAATTATGTGTACACATTTAACGCACATGTTTAATATGCTTTAGCAAATATTGTTAATAAGAATTCATCACAGAGGTGGCACGAAAAAGGGTCTTAGCTTATTATGCACCAAATCCTGAGATATTAAAGACCTGCCTGTGCACAGCCAGCAGCCATTTGCGTTTTAGTACTGCTGCAGCGTTATACAATAGACATGCTCAGCACGTTCCCTAATGGAGACTGTTTCAACTTTCCTCTCCTCAATTCAGCGTTCAAATTCCAGCCTGGCAGATGATTTTGTCCAACCCAATGCCTTTGTCTTGTCACATCCACCCAATAAAAGGCACAGTTGCAGGAATACCTTCTCCTACACCCACTGACGCAGACATAGGTGCTCCAGGAGTTTCCAGGTTCAGTGAGAGAAAATATGAAAGATGTTGTAAGCCCCTGACACTAAAAGAGTCAGACCATATTCTTCTGACTTCAGAACATTCAAGACATTTAAAACTTACAGTACGAGCTTGGTTCTTTGCATCCAACAACTTACAAGCAACCAATCAAAAAATTTTGGATTGATGGTTTTTTTTTTTTTACTTTTTCTTTTCTCTTTTTCTTTTTTTTAAACACCAAAAGCATAAAAATCTCCCATAGCAGCTTGTTTTTATTTTTTAATAAATGTTAGAATTAGAAAGAACATAATTAACCCAATTCTCTAGTAACATCACAGAACTGTGCACATTTTTAAGATACCAAGTAAATATTTGACACAGTTATTAGCAGCCACTTAAAGTGACAGACTGTCATCTCTGGTAGCCCAAAATGCTTCTTGAAGAGGTTACCCTGTTCCTTTTTCTACTCTAAAGCTGAAAGAAAATGGTAGAAACTAAACTGCAGCTCAAAAATACCAGAAAACCTATTATTTTCTCCAGCGGAAATATCTGAGGAAGAGTGAAACAGGCTCCTAAAAACATAATTTTGGTCAGCAGGAGCCAACATTCAATTGCCACCAATGAAATGAATATAGCTCCATGGTATGAGAGTAAAATCATGACTTCATTCAAGGCTTGGCCTCAAGTAAAGCCAAAATTAGTAAAAAGATGCTTAAGTGCATCTTTCTCCCTAGAGAATAGAGTCAATAAAACTATTTGAACTGGAAAATATAAATTATTAATATCTACTGGAAGGCTGTGATGTTTTGAAATTACTATCTTCAAAAATAGCTTTATGGCTATAATAATTCAAGTTTTCTATCTAGATCAAGGACAACACACAACCCAAATATAATGTTACAATCTGCAGGTTTCATGAAACCCAAGACAGTTCTAAGTAGGCATTCAAACCCACAGAAAAATTACACAAAAAAAAAAAAAGATGTAAAATTACTACTGTTTCTCCTATTTGCTTTTTGACTTTTCACCATATATGGTGTATCTATTAAACCATGAAACCCAATACGTTTATTGAAAAAAACCCTGGAGATTTTTAGCAAAAATATTATTTCAACAATAAACACTGATGGTGGCAATTCACCAGAAACCCCCCATAACATACACAACAAATTACTGAATGCAGGAAACAATGAATTTATACCAAAACTGGTAAGTTTCCTTCTGACACATATGTAGAGCATTGACAATTCACCTTCTTTTCTAAGAACAGCACAAGGTAAAAATAAGCTACTCAGTCATTAGCTAAAAATATCAGTAGAATATAATTTCAAGTTTACCAAAAAAAAAAAAAAGAAAGAAAAAATCTGGGGAACTAATGGATCTTGATCATTTACTTATTTGCCTCTTCTGGCTGGATGACCTAAGGCACAGTACAAGGGCTGCTTCACTGATGCTCTTCCCCAGGGTCATGTTGTTTAAGCTTTCCTCTATGTGGTTACTTTCATAATCAGGGACTTAGTCATAGTGCAAATTGTTTTTCTCTGGTGTGAACAGTCTCTCTTTTCCGTTTCACCACCCATCTGCACAACACTTGAGGAAGATTGACTGTTTCTCTTCCGAGCTCAGCTGATAGGAGGTATCTGGTTAAAAAAACTAATAAGGAAAATACGATAGACATATTGAGCAATAGGATAGGCACAGAGAAAGCATAATTGCATACACCTGATGTCCTTAAGAAATCAGTCAAAAAGATCAGCTGCCCTAAGATATCAAAGTCCCAAATTTAGTGACCACAGCATCATAGAATAGGATGTTTTTTATGAAGGCAGACAAAATAAGCATATTCAATGAACTAAAACATTTCTCTGTCAGTTGTCTTCTCAGAAATTTCAATAACTGAAAACCTCAAAGAGGATTTTTAAGGCACATATTTAATCATAGGCAATCTTTCCAAAAATAACTTCAGATTTTTGGCCATCGAAAATTACCCAGAGGTCCTTATTCACCTGTGCATGTGTACATGTGTATAATCAACACAGAGCCACACAAAGGCAGGGTGTATAGCGTTAACAGGAGAGACCACTCACTAGTAAGGCTGACCTAAAATTAGATTCCCAGCTATGTTAAAATTGAATGTTGACTCCTTTCACTTCTTTTTTTAATACTAAAGGAAATCAGGAGGTTTTGGCTGTAGTGACTTGGCATCATAATAAACACATCTAAAAATCCCTTTCAGTTCACTTCATAATTCAAAGCTGAAAACTTCTCCAGAAGGCTGACAGAAGAGCTGCAGGTAAGTATATACCCATCCGATTCCCAAGGCCCTCTTGTCATTAAGACAGTGATGAATACAAATTGAGCAGCCAGCCCATTCCCATTGCATTGCCTGACTTGTAAGTACCTTATGACCATCCAACAACACTTCAGCCAGGGGACTCTGCTGGGACAAAATTAATTATCTGTCCTACGCTCTCCAGAAAAGCACTGCTGTGAAGGTACGTGGCTTATGCTTCCAACCTGAGGTGGTGGGTTTTTTTACTTCATACATTTTGATTTATCAAATCTCTGATCATTCTGCCTTTTCCAGGGGAGCTGAGATGAGAAGGTTAATACTCTGCAATTTTCGCTTTTTCATTTCATTGTTAAAAGATGTTTGTTTATAAGTAAGAGTGGGTGAGGAGGGCATAATAGTAAACAACTGAGCGACTTAACTGAAAGCTACAAAGTTAAACCTTGAGCTACTCTGAAAGCGAATGGTTCAATAAAGACTCAGGTACTGTAAGAGAGCAAAACAATGGCAGCCCTGCAAGGACTCCAAGTCCCCCCAGCATCATGGGGTTTCCCTCCCACCCCCATAATAGAATACTTGAAAGACAAAAATGTTTGATTGTGAATAGCTGTCACAGATTCATGTTGGAAGTCAGCAGTGCTATCATTTTTTGTCCACACTAAAAACAATTAAACACATTTTGTAGCTTTCAACATTTTTTTGTTTACCCTTTCACCCCCATACAAATAGCACTTACTAGTGATTGCTATCGCTTGAGAAATACAACTAAAAACATTTGCAATCCAGCTTCCTTTTTTAACATATTCATGATATATTAAGAGCAGACTTTGTTCAATTATAACAAAGAACAGATTTTAAATCACCGAGAAGTTCATTATCAAACTCAGATCCCTACTTAGAAAAAACCAACCTCCTCCTGAAGCCATTGCAGTGTCAGCCTATTTCATCCTCCCAGAAGGACCAGCTGCTCCTCTGGAGGGAGATGCCCACAGACACTGGAGGAGTCCCGAGCCCCACTTTCAGGCAGCCGAAGGAGATGTGTTGGAAATGAAAGCTGCTTTCCCCCAGCTGTGATGCCCAGTAGGGAACCATAGGGCCTGGAGCTGGCCTATCAGCCCTTCCACAGATCCTGTGTTTATGGGACAGCTCTTGTGGAGTCACCCCAGCAGGTCCTGTCCCCTCACACAGCGCATGGGCCTGAGCCAGCTGCCTGAGGTACCAACACCGGAACCGCTGCCACAGCACGGACCCAACGCAGACCCATCTACCCCTGTCTGCAGCACAGATGAAAAATATGACTTATTTATAGGCATATACAGAAATGATTTACCAGAATTAAATACATAAATGTATTGAAGGAGCAGCATGCTAATGAGAGCTACAATTACAACAGAGGCTTATTTACTCTGCAGCCTTACTCTACATAATGGTATCACTTGGTTGCATTTACTCATCAAAATTCAAGAACTACATCAGATGGTGAAGCTACAATTGTTTAATGATGTAGTTCCTGCCCATATGCCTCAGAACAACTGACGAGGGTCAGGCTCCATACCATGCAACCCACATTTCCTACTTCACACCTGACAATAAAATAAATATGCAAACCTGTACTGCTTATGAAAGAGTAGGATACATACCAGCGCCAAAATGAACCAGGACTTCAAGTTAAATATTCTATGAAATTATTTATGAAGTACTAACAAAAAGCCATCTATCTGTTCATCAGAAAGACTAAATGCAAATGGTCCAATGCATTTTGATGTTAAGTTTTAAGAAATATCTTTGCTTATATTTTTGCATTTAAACATAGAAGAACCTGAAAAGCTCAAGCAGCTCTTCTCCCTTCTGTCCCTAACTTCACAATATAGAAGTTGTCTACTTCTATATTAAGTGGATTTTCCATCAAATTCTCATTTGATGTGACACACATTTTTGTTCCTTTTCCCATTTTCCCTGTTTCATCGTGGAAAAATGATATTAAGTGATGGAAAACTGAAGCAGAGATACTAGAAATGCAAACCTTTTTTGTAGGATGGGGAATAAGACTAGAGGAAGGAGAGCTGTTGGAGAGAGTTACATGCAAATGTGAAGAAAAAAGAAGACCACAATTTTTCAGTTGTATTTTGTTGGAGTTTTTTTTATCTATTAGTCACATCTCCCATTTATCACAAGTTTCATACTTATCCATATCTATGGAGAGATGGAAAATTAAAGCCATGCTATTTATCTCAGAGCTGTTTTAACCTAATGAATATTTTTGGCTTTTGTGCATTTGTAGATGAGTCATATCTGTCTTTTATCTATATTCAGTCCCTTCTTCTGGGTCAAAAATACTACAAAAAAAAAATGAAGCAACAATGATCAAAACTCACTGGTAGGACTTGGAATGACATCAGCGTTGTAAGGATGTGATGATATCTGGTGATGTTTTACTGAAGGAATGGCACATCTATAATCCAGTTTTTCTCAGCATCATAACTGGTTCAGAGCAAGGACAAAGAGAGATACTGACAGACTACATGTAAATTTACCTTTCAGACAGCTTTACCAATCTTGCAATAGATTATACCTGCCTTGCTTCAGCCTGACCTTCCACCTGCTTGTTGAAAGGGAAAACAACTCTCAAATTCAAGGTTCAGTTACTACAAGTACCCTTTAGAGCAAGTAAGAATTTTAGATGACACAATCATCTGTTGCTATTTCAGAGAAAATATTTAAGCTTTGGAATGAATTTCCAAACATTTGCCATTGTGTACTCTAAACCATGACTAACACGTCTTCAATTAATATTGAACTTAAACTTTAGTCAACTATTGCATCTGTCCACAGCAACAACTTTTTCAACAAATGCAAATTCCTCTCTCCAATAAACAAATGAGATTAAACATCTAACATACACAGTAAACACTGCACATTCTCAAACCAAAACACTACACACCAGATTTGGGGTCCTCAGATCTAGAAGTAAATTAGTATAAATAACGCTACACTTTGGTAATATGGGAGATCATAATCACGTCTCTGTCTCCAAAATGCCAGATACTTACAGAAACATTTGGTTCTATTTATGATTCTTAAAGGGGTCAACAGCCACCATTCAAATTACAGCACAAAATGTTTACATAAACATACACCTCAGTTTGAATATAGATGGGGAAAAAAGTGTATCTCAAAATTATCATAACTTGGCAGCAGCACAAAACACCTTTTTGCTTCAGGATTTTTTACTTACACTTCCTTAAATAACTTAATACTGGGAATGCTTTAGAACATGAAATGCCTGATCCACAGGAAAAACGCTTGGTTTTTTGTTTTCTGCCTGCCTAAATGAAGAAGACAGGTGTATTTCAAAGTTGTGATTCCATTTTAACAGTGGGAATGCTCTTCTGTTGGGATGTTCCTATTGTTATTTTAAAGCACACTGTTAATTTTATCTCTGTATGTACTTACTTTAAGTACCTAACTGTCCCATAAATTGAAATTTAAAATCCACTTAATTAATTTTAAACAAATATTGTAATTATATGATAATTCTGTGACTATATATTGTTATATTTTCTACATTTAAATTAGCATAGAGTGACACATTCAGTGTATCTCATCCAATCTGATGGTACAAACCGCAGTGTTACTGTGATTTTACCATGGTTCCCTGTGAAACAAATGAATAGTTGCACCTTAGTATGATGAAAAAGCACTTTTACACATCCTTTCTGATCTATTGTCTAAAACACGAACAGGCCTGCTTTCTGAGACACCAAGCTGTATCTGCTTTTTAATGCAGAATTACCTTTCACGAGAGAACTGTTTTCAAACAGGGATTGCAAAGCAATTTAAATTAGTTTTCAGTAATATTTACAACTGTAATATTATGCATAATGGATTCCTAATCCGAGAGCGCGTGGGCTGCACTGCCGCTGCCGAGGCAGAGCCAGACCCCGGGTCCCGCACGGGGAGCCCTCGTCCCGCCCCGCTCCCCGCGGAGGCAGGTTCGGACCGCCCGCGGCGCTCCGCGATCGCGCCCCGCGCCCGCCGCGGGACAAAGCGGGGCCGCCGCCGGCCCCGCGCCCCCCGTACCTGCCCCGGCCGCTGCCCCGCCGAGCGCCGCCCCCTCATCTGCATGGCACTGCCCCGCCCCCGCCGCGGGGCACGCCGGGCACAGCACACCGGGCACAGGCGGCCGCGTCCCCCGCTCCCCTCGCCCCGGGCCCCGCCGGGGCCGCAGCCGCGGGCGGAACGAGGGCCGGAGCTGGGGCCAGAGACGAGCGGCGCCGCCCGCGACCCCCGCCCCGACCCGGGCGAGAGCCCGCCCGCCCACCGCGGCGGTTTCCAAGGAGACCCACTCCCCCCTCCCCCGGCTCTGCGGCCAGAGCCCGGGCTTCCTTTTCCCTTTTCCCTCTCTTCATTTCTAGGGGGCAGGGAGCTCGGGGGCGGCGAGGGTCGGGTTGTGCACGGCTCGTTTCAGCGGACACACAATAGCGAACCCATACGAACACAACGCGAACGCATCGCTGCGCCCGCAGCCCCGGCAGCGCTGGGCCCTGCGCTCCCCGCAGGGACACGGCAGCGAAATCAACGTGATGCTTATAAGGAACATTTCCCCATTGAAATCATAAGTGCACATAAAAGAAGATTCTGTTCTCAACGTTTCGGGTTTTGTTTCTGTATTTCCCCAACTGCTTTTCAAGGGCTCCATTGCCTTTCTGCTGAAATACTCCCCCAAAATCACCACATCTGTTTCTTTGAGGCATTGCCAACATATCTAATTCACGATCTCCAGTATTCAGAAAAGGGAAAAAAACCCAAACAAACAGTACCGTAAAGAAATTGCAGGATTAAAACTTTTACGTGGTTAATTTCTACGTGATGTGATACAACAGAAAAACTGCATGTCTAGCCTCTGTAAGACAAACACAGGCCACAGAAATCTCTGGGAGCAGTTTTCAAAAAATAAAATAATTATGTATAATTAACTAAGAACTACAATGAAAAATAAATACTTGCTTGAAAAATAACATATTGCATTAATATTAGAGTGAAACACAGGCAGAGGATTATAATGTATCACTCCTATGTGTATATAATTGCATTAAAAATAAGACAAAACACCACTTTCAAAATTATCCAAGAAGAATGTGTAGAAAAAAACATAAGTGCACTGTTAGATATGCTCTAATGTTACATTATTTTTAACCAAACACAGACGCTACAGATCTCCAACTGAGAAAGAATTAGTCTCAAATACATAGCAGAATAATAGATTGTTGTTACTAAATATTTTATGATATTGGTAAATGATCCATCTAGCATAAATTTAATTTTACTTGATACCCCATTTTTCATGCACAATTGAAGTTTGAATTGCATAGGAATAATGGTAGAAACATTTTTACAATGAGTTTGATCACACAACTTACACAATTTATTTAGCCTGGTATCACATCGATGTGAATCCTTCCAATCCCACCTTACAAAATGCAAAAAAACCTGGCTTTAGTAATAATAAGGAAATAGCAAAACCCCCACTTATATTTAAAATACTGAAGTGTGTGAAGAATCTATAAAAAAAACTGACCTGTTCAAATTGTTGTTTTTCCAATCCATGCACTGTTTTTATTAATTAGGAACCAAACCAGATTGATCGTCATTTTATAACGTTTGACATATTCACTGTCTTCCTACTTGCAGCAGAATCTTCTTAAATCTCCCAGCACTGTGTTTTATTGCTGGTACCATATGCTTTATTGTTCAGCCACAAGAGCTTCGCTCTGCACAAAGACTCATTACCTACTGCTTGCTGAGCAGCTTCAGGCTCACTGAGGCTGCCTGTGTGATCACATGGGAGTTTTGTCTGAGAAAGCCAGGCATGCCACTGATTTCACCGGCTACAGATATTTTTATCAGCTGAGGTCTACTATGAGGAAGGAATAACAAATTCTAAGGTTTCTTTAGCTCATTAAGACAGCAGTTGTTATGGAAATCCCCTCAACTTTTTTTTTTCCCAATTATTATCATTAACACTCCCACTTGTAACACTGGTCCAAGTAGAAATTCAAGAGATCTGTTAGAAGTAATTTTTTCTTGTGGGGAGTGGCACAAACCATGCATTGTCTGCATCGCTCCGCACACGGCGCAAGCTGAAATTAATATTCTGGAGAGGTAATATTTTGCCAACACTTAATCTGCCAGTGTTTATCCTTTATGGAGAGGATGAGCTTCCGAATGAAAAATTGTACCTAAAAAGCAGCCCCTTGATTTGAATTTGTCTCATCAGTCAAGGGCATTATCCTGTAATCTTTGGTCGTAAAATGAGTTTTGCTGGCTTCAGTGAGCCTACTCAGGTGAATAAGAATTGGCCATTTGAGCGAGGATTAGTCTCAAATCCGAATGACAAATTATGTAATACAATGAAGTCTAATCTCTTCTTGGTAATAGTTGGTGATACTCAGGGCGGGTTTTTTTTGTGTGCGCGTGTTTGGTTGGTTGGCGTTTGTTGTTTATTTTTTAAAAAATATAAATTTGAATACCATTTTATATTGCTTAAAAACTTAATATTTACCCAAGCATTTCACATTAGAATGAGTGAATATCTACATTCAAATTACAAAAGCCTTTATAGAAAATGGTAAATATTATTGATCTTTTTTCACTGATGCATTATCAGTATGAGGGATCCATGCTGGAATATTTGGAGATGGTTTAACTCCTTCTACAGAGTGAATTTGCCAAATATTCTAATTTAAAGCTCTCAACAAACCATCTAGTGATGATAAATGAACATCTCTTCTCCACCCTGAAAACTGGTAGTGAACACACAATTATCCATAATTTTAACATTGCAAAGATGCAGCTATTCTATAGTCAATTATCTCTAGAATAATTCATAGGATTTTGATAACATAAGATAGCAAGAAGAAACTGTTTTCTCATTAACATTCCACAAATGAAATACCTCCTTATTCTATTTAAGATTTCTCTCATTAGAATAAATGACAGCTCGTAGCTCATGGTTGGCATTATTCTGGTCCTATGGAAGTGAGTGGAAGTTTTGCTACTAATTTGCATGGAAGAAGGGACAAGCATGACTAATACAGTTTCATTCGCCTTACCGTGTCGTCATGCAAATCAATGACAAAACTCATTTCTTTATTGTTCTTGGCATCTTGCTCATCTTGTATTATTAAGGTTTTGTAACAGTTGATATGCAGTGTCTGTGATTACACTGAATTATACCAGATGGTTAGTGAAAGATTGAGAATTACCCACAACTAAATCCAGTAATGAATATCTTCTAGACTCTCACATTCATGTTTTTTAATAAAAAATTCTGTTATCAAGAATGAGTGTATTTTTAAGTGCCACCATTTTCATCTACCCAACGACACGGATCGAGCAGATTGTTCATGGCTGAGAACCTTCTATGTCTCTAAAGCAAAAAGCACTACTGTGTATACATTAATGAGAAGAAACGAAAGTAGACTAGATGAGTTGCTAACGAACAGCTGGTTTAGCTAAAGCTATGCATTTTTTTTCCCCTGGCGATATCACTGATGATGTCACGATGCCAGTGCAGGAAGACGTAAACAAAAGGCAGGCATTTTTGCTGCAGTAGCACTAAGGGAAAAAATAAAAACCAAACCTCTGACACACAGAAGGAACAAAAACTGGTCAGAAAAATAGTACTACTGTCACATTTTTGTGTTTTGTTGTTATATACACTATGGAACAGTTCTGAAATCCTGGAAGGTTGTTAGAGGAAAACACATTCAAGGACATGATACAGTTAAACCAGTTAGCAGCAAAGTGTTGTTTCTGCAAGAGACAATAGCAGCAAGCAGTCTCCAAGGCAGCCTCAGTTAATCACTTCTTCAAGGTTGATAGGGGGAGGGAGGGAAGCTTCAATCTTCCATAGTGGAATTTGGAATTTCCTAATTCTAACTTGACATTTTTAGGTAACTAAATTATATTCCATCCCATACTCTCTTCTTACAGGATTACTGAAGAGATGTCAGAGCAACATTGCTGAATTTCTGCTCAAACGTACTATTGAGGAAGTGCCTTTTTGCCACCATGGAAGGCATTATAGATCACCCAAGAGCCAGAACTTAGACCTCCCTTGTCACTCCTTAGTAAGAAGAGCTCCAAATGAAACAATACTTTCTGGTACCCCTCTTGTAAGAGACAGGACTTCTTCAAGAGAATCCAAATTCACCTTTCCTTGAAACAACAGTGGGTGAATGCAAATGCTTGGCAGTCTCTTCTACCCAAGGTCTCCCACGGGAGTCAAGGTAAGCAAGAGCTCCCTTTTCTCTAATGTAAGGAAACAGAATCAAGAATCTGCTGACCATCTGTAAATAAGGGTAAAATCCTGGTTTATTCTACTCTATATGCATTTAAACTTGAGTACTTTTACAAAGGTTATATGCATTGAAATACAGATCTTGCACAGAATTTAAAAACAAACAAAAAAAACCCCAAAACCAAAACCAACCCAAAAACAGTCATATATTGCAAATCAGACTAAGCCTATGATTTGAAATTCAAATAATTTCCACCTTATACAACTAAATTATTTTGTTAGATATTGAACTTAATCTGCTGTTCAGTATCCTGTATCACAGTTGTATGAATCAGATACGAATCAAAACAATTACAGGAACAGACTGTTCAATTTCATGAAACAAAAAAGGGGCACCTTGCACTCAATACCTTGTTATTCTGAAGTTTGGAATCCTGTACCTTGTAATAAAATGCAAGAGCTCCTCTTTCTCCAAGTACACCAGAAATGCCATAACTTCCATACCAGTTGAGTAAAAGAGGGTTTTGTTGAAACACTTTTGCAGTCTAGTGCCAAAAAAGATCTGAAGTCCAGGATTTATAAAACGTGTTCAGTGGACCATGCATGCTCTACTCCAGCTCTTACAAACAGCATGGTTCACATGCCATGGTTTGCAATTTATGAGCTACAGCAGCAGCAGCTCTAAATGCCTCAGTACTGGCTTTCAGGTTTGGAAATAGATGATTTGTGGTCACTTCTTTGGTAAGATCTATAAAACTTGCCCATGTCAACTCCTCTAATTTGAATTCAGGATGAGGGACAGCTGCAAACTTCCAGTGGAACTCTGCCATTACAGAAGTTCTAGAGAGTTAAAAATGCACACCTAAGAGAAAATAGTGTAATAATTAATCTGAAGTTACTATCAGTAACACTGGGGTAGGATAATCTTAAGTATAAATTCTACTTATTTCTTTCTAGACCAAATATAACTTAATCAAATAAATTTCCATACCCTGGCCCCAAATGTCTTGCTTTCTCTAGATATATCACAGTCACAGCTAAACCATCTTCAAGTAGTGTCATGGTAACTCTTTGGTGCCAAATACTGGGGCTTGATGGATTTCTATAGCCTGCCAGGAAGAATGACACACTTTGGGTTCCTGAATTGTGCAAATATGAAAATCCTACTCATTCATAAATGACATTTTCAACAAAGAAATACAACCATGTTTTGAAATAAGAGTCTAGTCAATTTGAAGGATGCCATGTGCAGTTTGCTATTTTTCTGATTCTTAAAAAGCACCTGCTTGACCAGGGCCAACTTCCTAAAAGCAGGCACAGAGTAACAGTAAATTCTCTTTACACATACTATGAGGTATAGAACAGCATACCCCTTCCTAATGAATTTTAGTAAAACAGCTCTTGAAAACAACCTCATTTTTAATTATACAGTCTTGCTACATCTTACATAACCTGCATTTTTCCAAAATAAAATTAACCTCTTCCAGGATGATATCTCAAAGGAAAGCACCCTTCCTTTCAGAAAACAGCATTGAAAGGAACTATGCATTAGAAGAGCTACTGTATGCAAACAAAAATACCCCCCTGTAGTAAACATACAGGGTTTCTTTCTCCTTTTACAACCTGATAGTTAACTACCAAAATCAAAGAAATATTAGCTTTGGCAGGCAAACTAGTGTACTGAGAGGTGTATAGCCAAGTGGCAAAAGAATCTCTTGACTGCTGTTGTGTTAGATGATGTGAATAATCAAAGCAGATAATTAATAATGTAATGCTTCATACAGCCATCATTCAAAATGCCAGCAGAGCATAGTGTTTTTCAAATAAAACTAAGTAAGTTATATTTGAAAAAGCAAACTGGTCATTAGCTTGTTTAAAAAACAAACACTTAGAAGGCAGATACTTGAAGAAGAGAGACTGCCTGTGCTGTCTTGTATGTGCTTCATAAGCCAGCTTTGCTCCAGCCAGTTTCCATGACACCTCAGACATTGCAATGTGATCCATGCAGATTAGTAACTCAGAACTACGCAAAACTATGCTTGGTGTGGTTAGAAATTGCAAGACATAAACAGAAGAAACAAAGGTGCCTTTTGGTTTATAACTGACTCCTTACTCCATTCCCTTTGCTCTTGCTTGGTCACTAAGCACACCTTTTCCCATAGTATTATTTTCCAGCTTACAAATTTCACTTGGCTGTTGACCAGCAAAAAGTTTAAAAATAAATAAAATTAAGAGATATTTGAAGCAAGCATGATAGCTAGTATTTTTCTCTCCAACTACTTGGTTATTCTAGTCTTCCTTATACCACAGTAAACCAAAAAAGTTTACTGAGTCAGTGCGGTTGAAACAAGAAAAAAATCCAGTCAGAAGGAAGCAGACTGGACTTGTCATCAACAGAGCTTTATAAAGCACCACTGTTGCTAAACCAACATCATTGCCTCACTCCTTGTTTTCTCAACTTCCATAGTGGAGCAGAAAAGCTCTTTAGATTTCATTTTCCACAGAAAGATGAATTTTTCATTGTTACAATTTTTACATTTGTTCCTGTCTACCATAAACACAAGTATATTAATTTGAGCAGAGACAGATGTAAAAATATAACAGACACAGAGACAGATCTAAGCAGTAACGTAAATTTTATAGCAGTTAGTTTATGAAGCATTCTGACTCAAAACATAAGACATTTTCAATGTACTACTTAGAATAAAAAACAGAACACTGAATTACAGGTTATATGGTAACTTGTCACTGTTTCAAATAACATTTAAAGCCTAGAAACTGATTCTCCTTTAGTAATGTGTATTCAGCAGAACTTGAAAATAATTTTTATTTACTTTTTCATTTGTCTACTAGCATCATGGATAACATCAGCACAGCAATGGGAATTTTATTGTTTATCCTGAGTCTTCTCTACCAGCAGAACACAACATATTTCCCCCCGCTATGTTGCCTGACAGCGGCCTACATTAATAAAGTAAAAGTATTTTACAGGCGATTTCCCTTCTCGTACCCTAAAAACCATGGTAATGATTTCACTTGCCCGTAAGTCAGCATTAAAGAAATGAAATGAAAAATATTTTCATATGTTTTAGCATCCAAAATTATTCTCCTACTATGAATACACATTTTCATAATATTAAAAGCCAAACCACTGTACTTTTACAGCAAACTTCTCCCCATGTCATTGTAACATTCTAAAGCTTCAGAAAGTACATGAGCCAATGGCATGTGGTTACAGCCCAGAAATCCAACTGCATCAAAAGAGGAGTGGCCAGCATGTCAAGAGAGGTGATTCTGCCCCTCTACCATCATGAGAGCCCACCTGGAGTGGTCCATCCAGCTCTGGGGGCCTCAGCACAAGAGAAACATGGACCTGTTAGAGCAGGTCCCAAGGAGGGCCACAAAGATGATCAGAGGGCTGAAGCACCTCTCCTATGAAGACAAGCTGAGAGCCTGGAGAAGACCTCATTATGGCCTTCCAGTATTTAAAAGGGGCTTAGGACAAGTGGAAACTGTTTTGAACTAAAAGAGGGGAAATTTAGATTAGCCATTAGGAAGAAATTCTTTAGTCAGAGAGTAGTGAGGCAGTGGAACAGGCTGCCCAGAGAAGTTGTGGAAGTAGTCAAGTTCAGGTTGGATGGGGCTTTAAGCAACCTGGTCTAAATGGGTGCCCATAGCAGGGGGCTTTGAATTGGATGATTTTTAAGGTCCCTTCCAACCCAAGCCTTTCTATGATTCTAGTCTATGAAAGTAAGCTGCTCAAATTCAGAAATGTGCTTTCTAAGGAATGCTGATTGCCATTTCTTCCATTTAGGAAGAAGATGGATAGCAGCATTTAAATAACCACATTCATATTAGCAAATCAGTGGACAGTTCCAGGATGCACTGGTTTAAATCCATAACGTCATAATTTGATTGCACTGTTTTCAACTGGTGCTCAAAGACACTGTGTTTTCAATCTATTTTTCCAAGAGTTTAAAGGGTTAAGTGTAGTAGTCACATGCCCTGAAAATGTGCAAGGATCAACATTTTTGCAACATGCTCAAGTTTGGAAGTTCTTTTATAGAAACAGCTATTGAGTGGCTGTTTTATCTAAAGTTCTACCTAAAAGGGATCAGAACTAAACGAAGACTTTTATTAGAGCATTTTTATAGCCCAAATATCTTTCAAGACTTCAGCACTTCAGAAACCCTCAAGAATTTTTTTTTTTAATTAAACTGCTTGATACCTACCAGCTGCAGAACCTCATGTTTCAGTTAGAGTTTTGTTCACAATATTAAGTAGACACACTTATCATTCTGACAGCAGTACAATAGCCATGGGTTGAGGATGTCAGGCTATGGTCCCTAAAGACTGCAGCCTCTTGTGTTGGTGCACTTGTAGGGGAGAAATTTTTTTTTTCCTTTTAAAATCATTATTCAACATATTTTCCAGTGAACAGCTTAAAAAAGTTAGACTTTCAATGAGGATTACATTGAAATACTTTGAATAAGGCTCATGGATTTATGGCACAGGCAAAACTTGTAGGGACCGCTGATATCACCTGATACAAAGTTGCATCATTTGACAGTTTCCGGTGTTGCAGAAAAGAAGCAATTACCAACTCAGCGGGATTTTTGGCATCCCTGCAACGATTGTGATTTCTCAGCTAGATTTACCCCTTTGGCCTAGGTTCTTAAAGCACTGAGGATAATATTGTTTCTATCACAATATTTTTCCTTTTAGGAACATGAGGACCATGTTTATTACTGCTTTATTGAGATAATACTAGGCTTGTCAGATATTTAGAAAGAGTGTAGCCAGTGTGTCTGTTTTGACCTTCCAGGTCACAGCAAAGGTGCAAGCTGACAGCACCAGCTGTCATTTGCAGTTAACAGACTTTTACCAGATCAAAAGCTCCAAGCTCATAGAACTCAGCAGACTGAAGAACAAGAAGTCAAGATTCTTGGCCCTTTCTTTCCATCTTCCGGGGTGGGTGGATTTCAGTGACCCTACCACTAGTCTAGCTGCCTACCTGGAATTCTCTCCTGCCCCAAATCCACTGTTGGTAGCACTTACATAATTCTCTGGATACAGGATTGTAAATGCAGACTTCAGCCATTTAAGATTTCAAGAAGTATTTGCCAGTGCCAACTGCTCTACTTTTTCAGAGCAAAAGACATTCTCACTGCCCTGGATGTCTTGGATTTAGAGACAGGAGTGACCCCATTTACATTCAGAAAACATATTCCATGTCATTTACAATGGCAATGAGTTCACAACTGCAGTGTGTATCCTGCTGTTTTCTTATTATCTCCAGTACTGTGAGAATTCCTGAAAAGCTGTCATATTTAGCTTGTTACATACTTACAACACCAAATTGGTACATGCTCCGTGCTGATCTTCTTCTTATTTTCTATAGTTGCAAACAACTAAAAAATTACTTAAAGATCATAATCACGCAGGAACAGACCCAGATCAACCAGTGCAAACCTTGTGACATTCAGTGTGTCAAGCAATAACATAGGCAAAGTTTGCAGAGAACAGCAGGATCTTGAAGTAGACAAGTTGAGATGAGTAGGAAACTCAAACCCTTTGAGGACATAAGAAAGGGGTCATAGACACAAAAACCTGCCTACTTTTCTAACTGTAGAAGTTAATCTAATTAAAAAATGCTAATTTCCCCACAAACCTTGCCGATGCCTTAAATTATCATACCACAATAATGACAGCATTAACAGCCTTAAAAGCTATATATAACCTGATACATCACTTTAGAAGCTAAATATCTTAAATGTCAAGCAGGAAACAAAGATGGATTCAAAGACCTAGGGCTGCAGAGAGAACAAAGACCTACCACTTATCTCGTAACAGTTATTTTTACATGGCAACTGAAAATTCTATACGCATGACAAAGGTGAATTTTAAAAAATATATTAAAAAAACAATGAAATAGATTAGCAGGAACTGCTCAAAAACATTAGAAACAGTATAGGAGTTAAAAATTTTTAAAGTTACCGATATTAATGAACCCTGACAGGTAAGTGGAGAGGAAAGACCAAGATCTTGCCTCTATTTCAAGAGGCAGAGACAAAGAAGGTACATTTATGACAGTAAAAATTGATGCTAATGGGGATATAAAGAGATGCATCAGCAGGTGAAAGTAACACCACTCTTAAAGCAGTGCTGAGAACACAGCAAGAATGCATTTTTAAGGCCAGGATTTTGTGATATTGAGTTGGAAAAGGCTAAAAAGTTTGCATAACTTTTTTTTTTGCTTCACAGTTGATTGAAGTCAACCATCGTGGAGGATAGAAACTGCTTACTGAAAAACAGTCTTACAGGAAAAATCTGAGGGGATACATCCATTGTTAGCACAGACATCATAAATAAACTTTTTTTTTTCCTAGTTTAGCCAGAAAAAGTACAGATGGAAATGAAAAGGTCACTAAAAATATAACTGTGTAGAAAGTTGTAAGATATGGAAGGAACGAAGTACCTTTTCAAAAATAAACTGAGTAGCAATTAGAAGAATAAAAGAACCAAGAGTGGGGAAAAAAGCACAGGCAAGCCAACATTTCAGAAGATGAAATATGGTAAACTCTTGAAGATGGGTTGTGGAAGATGAGACCAAATCTTTATTTTGAGATCTAGGAAATATATTTGTATCTAATGCATACATGCTGAAAATAAGGCACATGGGTCCTAAAGTAACTGAATAACAGAGAAAAATCAATTGAATGAGAATACCAGAAATATCATACTTTGACACAGACTGCCAATTTATGCTAGGAACATAATTCTGTGCATTAAAAAGAAAAATAAAAAGGAATTCCCCTTGGATCCTAACCCACCAGCAAACTCAGAAGCAAAATTCACCAAGTGTAATGTGCACTAAGCAAAAAGTGGAATATTGAAAGGTATCACTTTGTTATACAAAATCAGAGAATTTGCTGAAAATACATCAATGACCTTGGACTACTATCAGTGGGATGGGGAATGCCAAAATCCAAAATACAAGACAGGCTGACAGCTGAGTCAAATATAGCCTGAACCAGAACTGAGAATTCCTGCCTGTCCACACATCCAGTGTTTCACTCCATCTAAGCAAACAAACAAGGTGACTCTAAGGATATCCAACACTATGGTCTCTATTCAACAGCCAGTCATCAGTCAAAAGCCAGATCTTCAGAAAACAAACCCAAGTTTTCAGAGGCCCACATATTAAATGTCAAATAAAACGCAGAGGAATTTTTTACTAGACAGTGGGTAACCACTGAGGACTCTCAAGCCATAGCCTGACTGCATACAATTCACCACTAGGAATAAAAACTAGCAACTAATAGCAAGCCGAGAACTTATTAACTGCTATACTACTGTTATTTCCACTATACAGATGTCATTAATACTTAAACTAATGGTTATACTGCAAAGCTTTTCTCTGGATTGTAAGAAGAACCTACCAAACTGCTAGCATTGGACTGACAGCACAGATGTGGAATCAGTTTGCATAATCAATTAGATCCCAAAATCCACTTTTTATGAGTAATTCTGTGAGACTTTGAGCAGCTTAACTTTTCCATACCTAGCATTTCCATATGAAAACATAAAATATAAAAAAATCAAATATCTTATGTTACTTATCCCACAATTGTGCTCTTAATGGTGAAAATGTACGCTTCAAGATCACCAGTTAAGAGAGAACCTGTTTCATTAAACAAGTCAAACAATAAGAGGAAGAAAATCAATTCAGAGTTACTTTGCACTTTCATCAGTAAAAAAGCGGGGGGGGTAAAAAAGGACAATTATAGTGGCAGGTCTGAAAATTTAAGTGCGATATGAACTTTACAATTCTATTTCTAAGTAATATCAGTAAGTGGATGGGAAAGTACTGTTTCTTCTGATCAGGGTGATATGCTGTCACTTGAATTTAAAATACAAAACAATTCTTCAGATAGGAAAATTTTAAAACATCTAACATAATTTTAATACACACTAAGCAGTTAAAAGTCATTTATTTCTCCTCTCAAAGATAATCCCTACTAATTGCTCTAGTTGTGGAAATACATTTTGTGGGAAAGGATAATGAAGACTACTTGTCGAATTGCTCATGTCATTATTTCACTGCAGAATCCAAATACTATAGCCAGACTCATTCCCAGCATGCTGAGTATCAGCCTACAGAAAAGGACCCATGCATAAGCCACTCTGACCTTTCTTGCTAGTTTCTTCAGACCTTTCTGACCTCATTAGGCTGCTATAAAGAAAATAAAGGAGCTGTTGGGTACTCTTGACGGATTAGAAATAACAAGAATGTGTCTAGGACTTACTTAAGTACTAAACTGGGCCTCTGAATCATAATGCTTTTCAATCAATCAAAAGTATAATAGGGATGATGATTAAAAAATAGAGGTAGGGAGAAACGGATTCTTAAAATATTAAGCGTGAATAGTATGCTTTTTGGAAATAGTTCATCAGCATCCTTAACCATTTATTCTGCTGCAATTTTAGATGATTGAATTTTTAAGGCCCCATTTGAGTGAGAACAGATATTAAAAAACAATGGTCCCAGCAGAGTTATTCTCATTAAGCATGAATCTAACTTAAGCACCGTACTGGAAGAGGGCTTTGGTCTCTTCTAGTCAGATTTATTTAATGAATTCTTCAAATTCCCAATGGAAGGAAACTCTAGAGGCTAAAAATGCAAGTCTGTGAATTCTCTGTGTCACATTTCAAACACGACATCATATTATCAACAAAATCTGTACCTTCACAGACAAAAGGGTAGAAATACTATGAAAGTGCTTATTCTTTACATACACACCTTCTCCAGTGGAATTACTTGGGATTTTTAAACTGTCTCCCAGTCCTGAAATGGAAAAATCATGCATTTTTATAGCTTACATCTTAAGAAGTACAAGACTTACAAATTAATTTTGCTCTCCAGATACTGGGTTTTGCCATCTCCAGTAAATATTTATTTATTTATAACTAATACTAGCATCTTAGCAAAACTCTCAGGAAGGAAAGCACAGGTCACAACTTAAAAGCTCCAAGTACTACAAGATAAATTACAGCAGCTGTTCTCCCAGTTGCAACATGGGACACGTGCCTTTCTTTTTATTCTGTATTTCTAATTTCTAGGGAGAGAAGTGCTAGAGAGAAGGGAATTTACAGTCACAGAAATCTTCTAAGTTCCCATATATTGTGATTTCTGATTAAAAGCTCTTGTACTTAACCACTGGAAAATATTTATGGGAAGAGAAGAATTTTTCCTCATATGATAAACTACTACTAAAAGAAGATACTAGTAGATAGGCTGACCTCAACCAAAGGGTTCAGGCTGTATTATGCTATGCATTAAAATGCAGACACCGTCACATAAAATTAAATTATGTCCTTTTTAAAAGTAAAACTATGCCATCATTTGTTCCTGAAACATCCTCTGTTCAGCTGTCCTGCAGTTTTATAGATCCTGACATGGGAAAACTGTTGCAGTTGTGATAGTGGGGATTGTCCCTTTCAGAAATTTATAGTCATTGGTAAATCTCTGCATGTCTCACGTCTCCTGCACTGAGTGCACAAGCAGCCCCAAGCCAGCAGGAGGGAGGAGGACGCACACACCGCATTTGTGTGGGAGCTCTCATCGGCCTTTATCCCCACCAGCTAAAATGTCTTAAAGCAGCACTGGATCCAGATACTGTAACACTGCACATACAGCAAAGTTACATGACACAGTGGTCAAAAAACAACTTAATAGTGTTTCTAGCACAGACTTCACAGTTGCTGTATCTGGGCAGCTGTTCTAGCACAATTGGATTAGTGACTTATGCTGTCTCTCCACTCCCCCCCTCTTAAGACAGTGGATTCAGATTTGAACATGTAAATTTTTCATCCTCATCGCTATTCAGACTTTGTGAATGCAGAGACATTTCAAGACTTGTAGAAGTGTTTTGGTTTGGTTTTTGTTTGGGAGTTTGTTTGTTTTGTTGTGGTTTTTTTTCCCTTTGTTGTTAGCCAGATATTATGGTGTGAAGATAAACGGTGGACAAGGATTTTGTGTTTGGATATTTAAAATTAAAAAAAAAAAATCAAAGCAGAATTGTTATGAGCTGGAAATTCTTCCCTCTTATGTATGATGGGGCAAAAATAAAAATTGTCATCTTACAGGTATGCAGACATTTCTATCATCTGTCTGTCCTGTAACAAAGAGAAATTCAAAGATCCCACCTATTTGATGTTAAATTATTAATTTTCCCAGCTTGTCCTTGTTTTGGAATTTGCTTATTCCTTTTAATTAACTACAGCAGTTAACCTGCCATTTAAAGAGCACATAGAACAAAATTCACAAAACAAAAGGGCAAGGGAGAAAAAAAAATCAAAACAATAGGTAACTGTTCTTTTATCATATTATTTATTTATGCTATTATCTCATGTATTAGATAGGTTACTTATGTTATTTACTAAATAAAGCCGGGAAAAGGAAACGCCTTTCAAATTATCTCTTATGTAGACCAGAAACTGAACACCGAGTACTGGAGGGAGAAGCAGGGATGGGGTGGGAACTCCTATCCTTCCTCCACATCTCAAATGAGAACAGTATGACAAAAGCTTGGTTTCACACTGAAGGATTACAATAGCAGATATAAGAAGGAGTTAGTAGTAGGCAGTAAATGTCTGTCAGTGACTGATGATGACGCAGAATTTTAGGTACAACTGTATCAACAAGTTTTGCAAGATCACTAACATTTAGGCATCTAAGAAATTGATTCCAAAATCTGGCGCATGTTTTCATGCTTACTGAAATAAATGAAGCATTTTGATCACTAAAAAAGTAATTTTTAAACAAGTCTAAGATTCTTATTAAATCCCACAGTAAGCCAAGAATCACATCCTCTCCTCTTATATGTGTTACTGTAAGGAAAAAAAACCTACCTGAAATGTTACACACACAGCATCATCAACATGATTAACTTATGTTGCAAGACTTATTTATATAATTCAAAAACAGTTGACATTATTATTATACTGCAACACAAATATAACATGCTTCTGAAGAGTTTCCCAAAATTTTGCATATATATATGCTACCTGTCCAGAGAAGGGCAAAAATTAACAGTACACTATTCAGCTTGCTGTAATGTAATTTACTTCCTACTTGCAGATTCCCCACAACCCTCCTCTGTTATGCAGTCACTAAAGGAATATTGGTCTATTACCTTTCTAAATCACATTTTTAATTGCACCCAGCAGTGGACAAACGGTAACACTAAGGATCATTTGGAAATTTCTTCTGCAGCATTTACCAATCTAACTTAATGGAGCACCTCTTAAGTCAGCAGTACCATTTTCTCATTTGAGTTTTTTTTTTCAGTAGCGTTCCACCTTACTGTATGCTAAGCACACAAATAAGAGAAACATACCTCACATCACTTGAGTACAGCAAAAGAAAAATACTTCCATACTGTAAGTGTTCTTTCTTAAATGAATATTATGTGAAAATTCCAATGTATTCATCTTTACTTATGCACTAAAAATGAGGAAAGTTGGGCCAAGTGAGCCTTCATTATAAGTGGCTTTTGTGCTCTTCACTGTAGAAACTTATCAGATAATCAAAATCAGACACAATACAATATATGGCTTAAGCTACTGAAAGAGAATCAACTACCTTCAGTAATGTGTGAAAAGGATAATCCAGGTAAGGTAAAAAGAAATAATATAAAAAGTTCATTTGAGTCAGGCTATAAAGACATTCACCAAGGTAAATCAGAAAAGGAGATCAGTAACTCTGTGATCATGGACTACTGGTCTATGTGGGCATGTCCACAAGATGCTGTACATAATCTGCACACCACTGCACTCAGACCCCCAAAAAACCAGCCAGGTTTAGTGCCTGCATTAATATCATGGCTAACCCATAAATCAAATAGACCCTTCGGAATAAGGGTTACCTACACTTGTGCTTTCTGATCTTCCCTTCATCAGTACATGTAACATTTAAAAATCACGTACCAATAACAAACAAGTAAAAGGCAACAATTATACGTGTTTTCCAGTATCTGAGTAAAGCTTTCATGAAATTACAAACAGGTTATGCAAGAGAAGATGCTATCATCATTTTCTTGCTCTTTATCAAGCACTGTAAATTACATTGTGACATTATTAAAATATTATACTAATTACACAGAGTTCTCTGAAAACATTTACTATTTGAGATGTGTTGACCAGCTCTTTGTGGCTAAATCATATCCCTTACTTCCAGTCTTTGAAAAAAATAGATCACATCATGATGTGACAAATTACAAAAGAAGCCTTGAAAGCACCTCTTCAGATTAAGTTGGTGTTTTGTTTTCCAAAACATTAAAGAGCTGATACTTTTGCAAGCAAGTGACAAAAGATGCAAATATGCAATAATTAACTTATTTACAAACATGGGCAACAAGTTAGGAACATTTTACCTGTCTGCATCTAATTACACTGGAAGCTGCTGATGTATACTAATCCAATAGCTTTCAGCATGAATTTTAAGCATTTTTAAACACAAAGTTGCAGCTGGAAACCCGATTTTTCTTTTACTAATGTTGTTCCAAAACTGCTAATCAAAATCTCTGCAGAGACATAAAATATAACATCGTGTTTTGTATCATCAAATGCTACAAAAATGAAATTGGGCCTATATGATTGTATAGATATATGCACGTGAATAACTGCTACTGTACTACTGACCTTGTGATCTCAAAGAACGCCAGTTTCTCTCAGGAGATTTTTACATCTCTGAAATCATGTTTTCAGTCTGTAGACATTTCCTTAATCTGTCCTTAAAAAAATGAAATTCATGTCTCATTACTGTTAAAATGATACCAATAAACTTTTAGAATTTCTATCGAAGTATTGGCGATGCCATATGCAAACTCACAGAATAAACAGAAAATTCAGTTTGTTTGCAATGAAACCAGGTACCATATCAGGGTGAAAAAATTCAGCAGAACATGTGAGTCACGTGTATGAGTAAGCAACAGGAGTTACGTTACCAAAATATTTAATTGTTGCAAACAATTATTTACGGACTTATAAAATAATATGTATTTCAAAAGAGCAGACCTGACTTTTTAGAAAATTACATATATATGTGTGTTTATATCTATCTATCTATATAAAATAAATGATCATAAACCTTTAAGCACATAGCCAGTATGCACATTTGGTTTCTGGTACACATGAGCTACTTCTGCTCTGACACAACAGGGAGTCTGAAAACCTTCCTGTATTTCACTGAACAGAACAAAATTCATTAATTGCAAGGACAATTAAACATTAATCCTGCTTACTATGGTAGGTGACAGACTTGCCATCTGTTGAAGTCCTTAAAGCAAGGTTGGATATCTTTGGTAAAAGACATTTTTGGATATAGTTTTTGGGATGGGGAGGGGGGGTAAAGGAAAACCAAATCAAAGAACTAACATTTGATCCATACTGCAAACTTGTGGCCGTAGCATAGAGAGAAGGCACTGGTGACACAAGCCAGCAACAGTCCTGGTTTTGCCATTACAGATGCCTGTTTGTGTCTGCCACATTCAACCCCAGCCAGGCCCCACGCAGCCACTCGCTCTCCCCCACCAGCGGCACTGGGGAGAGGATTGAAGGGTAAAACCAAGAAAACTCGTGGGTTGACATAAAGACAGTTTAATAGGGAAAACAAAAGCCACGCATGCAAGCAAAGCAAAACAAGGAATTAATTCACTGCTTCCTCTGGCAGGCAGGCGTTCAGCCATTTGCAGGTGAGCAGGTAACGGTAACGGTGGCTTGGGAAGACAAACACATCACTCCAAACATCCCCCCCTTCCTCATTCTTCCCCCCAGCATTATATACTGACCATGATGTCATATGGTCTGGAATATCCCTATGGTCAGCTGGGGTCACTGTCCCACTTGTGTCTGCTCCCAGTTTCCCATACATCCCCCACTTCCTTGCCAGCGTGGCAGTACGGAAAGCAGAAAAGGCCTTGGCTCTGCTCAGCAATAACAACATCATCTCTGTATTATCAACCCTGTGTTCAGCCCAAATCTACAACACAGCCTCATACCAGCCATGTGAAGAAAATTAACTCCACCCCAGAAAACACCAGCATGGTGTCCCTTTCCATTCTGGCCCCAAATACGTGTCATCCTGTTTTAAAATGATGTCAAAATCTTAGCTTGGTCAGTCTTAGCTTTTGGTCCTCCAGTTACACCCCTGGTGATTTTCATACCCTCCTTCAGCCCAGGCCATGACTCTCCTGGGATACCACTCCTACATCCTACACATTGTCTTCGCTATGATTTTGAGCATCAGAGCTGCAACACTTGCTATTGTGCTATTCTCTGTTTAAGGGATACATCAGATTTTTTAGGATCAATATGATTTGGGAAAAGAAGATTTTGATTGTGAATACAGGAACTATAGGTGATAATCAAACCCTGCATCATAAAGGCAAACTAGATCAAATCCAAAAGCAAGTAGTACTTCCTGTTTTACACCAGTAATATTTCTTGCCAATACTACTGCTGCTGTTTGCATGTATCAGAGTGTAGGCAGAGAGAGCACACAATTCGAGCTTTCTGAAGCAAGTAAAAAGGTAACAAAAAATGTCTCAGTTTTTGAGGTATGCAAACAAATGAGTTTGTAGCTAATCTAATAACATATGACTGAAGTGATGGAGCATAGCATACCGTGCAGTAGAGATGAAAATGAGTGCCTGTATCAACTTCCAAGCAAAAAACAGGCTACAAGAGATGCGTGGGCACAGAGGAGAAAGTGGGAAATATAGGAGAAATTGGGAGGTGGTTCCATTACCAACTGCAGGGTGCTTATGATCCAAATGTCATGAGAGACTCATGGCTACAAGAGGGTTTCAGGAATTAGCAGATGGTCCATAAACTTATGACAAAAAATATACTTGGTTTCAAAAAAGTCTATACTGTAGCTTTTCTCTGTCCTTAATTTGTGTGAAACTAAAGATTCCTTCACCTACAAAGCATAATACACAATTCAAAACAGAACAGTGTATTTATATAAAGACCATCAAACTCACCCAAATTTAAAAAAAAATAATAAAAATTAAAGTAAATCCTTTCTCCGTTTTATTTTAACAAAATTTTCTGAAAATCCAAGCCTGGCTCATCTGCAAGCCAAAGTTCTAGACATATCACAACATTTAATGACTTTCCTAGGCACGTGCTCTGACCCAATTCCTACCATTCTGTGTTAATCTCACAGTGAGAAATGTATATTTAAAATGCGAACTTAAGCTTTATCTGAAATGTCACACTTTGTCCTCTCTCCTGGCTGCTCTTTTGTCTGTCTGCAGAATATTCTCATTTTTTGAGAAAATTCTCACATCCTTAAAGGAAGATGAATTTACTAAAGCAAAAAACATTTTTGATGGTTACTTGAAGTCCAATAGTTCAAGTAGCTTTATTCATACAGTAGCCTACTGACTTGTAATGTTAGTGAAATAGGTAAATTCACAAGAATGAGCCTTGCCACTGCAAGTTGTTACAGACCACATCCTGGTAGCTATACAAATAATACATTATCATAATGCACACTGTAATTAATTAAACTGTGTTACCTTCTTGCTAAGAACATACAATTAGACATGACAGCAAAGGCAAAAATTTTAAATAGTAGTGTAACAATGAAATGGTATCTCTGCTCCAAGATTTTTATGTCCATTCCACACTAATCACTCAAAACCAAGAATACTACTTAAGTAAAACAATGTGTAAAAGATGAAAAGCAGTAGCAGAAATCAATGGGTGTGCTTCATTTAAAAAACAAAAAGAAACTTGATCACTTTTTGGTGAAATGTAGGTCACCTATGGTTTCCATAGTAACCACTGCTGAACTATTGCTCTGCAGATGACCACTGCCTATGGCTGCTTTCCTAGCAGGTGATGTACAAATACAGTCATACCTCAGTGAAAATAAGAAAAGCCAAAGAAGTGCTTGGAATTGCCATTAGTCTACTTCCAAACACAACTCCTGCTTAAACATTTTCAAAAGCCTTTCCTAATCTCCTCACCTAGATAAAATATTCAGCTAACCAGTTGAAAACACACAAAACTTAGTTTTCAGTTCTAAAAAATCTGCTCTTTGTCTGTATCTCAAGCCTGAAGTCTCCAAAATGGACACAAACAACTTTACAAGAAGCTATAAATACAAAAAATATTTATACAGAGCAACTCACTAAACCTCTTAACACAGAAGTCAACAAGCACTGCCATTAGGTTAAGCTTAGTTCTGTGACAGTGTATTGAGTACATTCACTGCAAGTGGGAGTTAATGGGTTGGCATATTATTTTGCACACAAGCACACAGTGAAAACTAGTCATGTAACAAGGCTGGAGCCACGGATAATAACAGTTAAAGCCTCACTTGGGACAAAATCATATAGTCTTCAGTCAGCTTGACAGTGAAACTTCTCACCACTATTACTCTGGGGCATATATAATTGATGATGAATTCATTAAAACACAAAAGACTCCATGTTACAAGAAGAGTGAACTGGCTTTGATAGTGAACTGGGAAACAGCAGGACAAGCCAATGCCATTGATAACTGCTAACTGGTTTTCCCCTTCAGAACAATCGTATCACTATTGTGTGAGTTCAGACTAAATGAGTTACTTTTTTTTTTTCAGGTATTATAAAAACCCTGAATTATAAGCTTTGAGGTCTGGAAGCCACCCACATGCCTTAATGCTATTAATGCTACAAATAGGGTAGCAGTAGGGTAGCATCAGTTTTCACATTCACAGTCAGAATACCAAAAATGCCACATATTCAGTGAACAGAAGAATGATGATCAACATTGTTGAATACCATCAATGAAGAATCATGTCCCCTCACCTGCTTTGAAAGTTCAAAACAGACAGATGAACAGGTACGTGAACACAAGGCACTGCAGCAAGACTGCTGGGAAGACAAACAGACAAGCCATCATTGAATGGAGACAGCTTGAGAAAGTTGTCTCGTTTCCATCAGAGCTTTAGAATCAAACAATTCATGAAGTTGTTTTTAATACATTGAATTGGCAAATTCCAAAGAAACAATAGTTTGTATATATTCTCCTAATTGCAACTGCTGAAAACATCACTACAGTATTTTGCAGAGGGGAGGGGATTGATACTCAATTTCTTTATATTCCTGTAAGGATCAGGATCTCCAATACACCATCATGTTCAGTGCACACCAGTGGACTGCCAGGAGACCAGGACATCTCAAAGAGCAAGACTAGAATACATGTGGGAGATGAATCAGGGCTACAGAGGAGGACAAAAGTAAGAAGTCAATACAGCCTCTAGGAAGCAGAATACTTTTCTTTTTCCCTAATGTTTCAGTCAAAGTTCTTGAATTTTTTGCTCATCGGTCAGTAATTCTCATGGATTTAGTCCTCCCTACAGTCCTACATTCACTGTATATCGTTGCTGTCTTATAAGACTGTAAACTATTGGAGGAAGTCTGTGTTCTCTGTATGCAGATACAGCCTTTCATCTTAAGCAGTTCCAGGTCTAGGCCCAGTAGGGCCAAAAAACCCTAGTACAATACAATAATTGAAGGCTAATAAGACTGAAAACAGGGATAAGAAATACAGTTGCATCTTTCTTGTTAGCATTAAAACAGCGTTTCATCAAGAAGCACCAAGAAAAGATGCAACTCCTAAGTACATCTGCTTGTCAATTAATTCTGCTTTGCAAGCACAACTGCTAGTCTATTAAAACAAAAAAAAACCAAACCAAAAACAAACCACAAAAAGAACAACCAAACCAAATCCCATGGAAGGCTATTCACAGCTTACTGCCAGAAACTGAAGATCTCTTACAGCATATTAATACAAACAACAGCTGTATCAACTGATGGAGAAAAAGTCCTTTGAGCAGGAACAAGCCACTGGATTGAAGGAACTTCTAAAAGAAGATCTACTACCAGCAGAAACTGTGCCTTTATGTTGCTGTCCTTCTGGTGTTAACTCCCCTCAGTCACGCCTATTGCTTGTGTGAGCAAAGAACAACAGAGCAACGTTCAGCAAGGAGAAAACACAATCCAATGGTTCATGTATGGAGGGTGTTACAGACTGACATTAGTTATAAAGTTTACAGTAATGCATGATCATAGAGTGGTTTAGTTTGAAAGGTACCTTAAAGTTCATTTAGTTCCAACCTCCCCACCATGGGCAGGGATGCCACCCATGAGGATCAGGTTGCTCAGGGGCACATTTAACCTGGCCAGTAGGACAACATGCTTTGTTAAAAGCACTGAATCTAATTTGGCTTTAAATTTCAAAACATCTTAAAAGCCATCTTTACACAGACTGGTAGGAAAAGTTGTAAACTAGTATAAAATGCAGAATACATACTAAACATGGCACCAGATAAGGACAGGATATTGCAATAATCTTTCTGAAGCTTCATTTGCTTTTGTAGGAACACATATAACAATTCAAAGAAATCTGCTGAAGGGCCATTGGGACTCTCACTAGGGATAAAAGCCAGTGTTAGGATAGAGCAGAGAAAGCAAGCATGAAACATTTTTTTCAGACAAAAATTAAGCTATTCCAAGTCATAAACTGGAAACAGAAAAATCCATTTTTCCCTCCTTCTTGATTTGATTCACCAATTATTTCCCTACAGAAGCTAGTATAACGGTATCAGGCCACCCACAGCTTTCACTGGTATCCAAATGTTGTCATAATGCTGCTTCTTATCTGAAGAACAGGACAGTGACTTTTAGTACCCAAGACATCCTAAGGTTTTTTACCCTTAGAAACACATTTTAAAATTCTGATCTTATTTGCTAAAGACCATGAAGCAAGTCTTCACTAAAACTAAGCTCATCTACATCTCAACCTTATAGTTTTTCCAGAGAAGGAGGTTGGCTGAGATTAGTTAAAATCCAAGCTAAAAGAAGAACTTCTGAAAGAATTTTCAAGACTGTGGGCTTAGGTATGTTCCTCTTTGTCAAGAAATCCATGGTCATCATGATTTTGCATTTTTAAAATTGCACGCACGAGTCTCTGGTGAGAGAAAAAATAAACTTCACATTCTATAAATTAGACCATAAAGTTATTTAAATTATTTTGCATGTTGTAGTAGCATCTAAAGACAGCAACTGCTATAAAAAGTCTAAAATCAGGGGCTAAGGGTTGATCTGGTATACTACTTCAATTGTGGATCTAATTTTTACTCTGTTTAACAAACCAAGGGCAATATCCAACCATCCCGTTTAATTTTTATCAAATCTCACAGAAAACCACCAATCAGCAAACATAATTTCATACACTGTTAGCATCATTCTGAACTAGAGATCCCAGATTTGCCTGCAGAAGGTGGTTCCAGACCTGCTGACAGTACATGTTCCTGAATATGGACCAGAATTTATTCATATGTTCTTAGTGCAAGGTGCTTTCTCTAACTGACAAATACAGAACAGATCCAGAAGTGCTACAAAATCTCAATCAACATTTCCCAGTAATTTTCTAATTTGTTTTTGAAATATGTTCCATACACATCAATGTAGTGAGAGAGGATGACTCACTTCAATTAAGAATTTGCAAACTCCTGGAGCATTAAATTCCTTTGATCTTGATAAACTGGCTCATTCTCATTCTGTTCATTAGCCCCCCCCTCTTTTCCCAGTTTTGAGCCAGCCAATCTGTAGCCTTTTCTGCAAGCTGACATATTTACTAAGTAAAATCTGTTACCACTGCTTTCTTGCTCCTAATGAAAAACACCCTGTTGCTTGTCAAGCTCCTCATCTTAGGGAACCTCCTTCTCTCTTTTCCTTCATACATGACATAGTCAACAAGCTGTCTTCCCACCCTAATCAGCTCTTCATTAGCTCCTCTCTGTATTTCCCCAGTAACCACAAACTGCTGACCTGTGCATTCTGTTCTTTTTTTTTTTACTCCCACCTAATGAAATTTCATCAAGTACCATTTTGCTGATGACTTGTAAAAACTGCCAAAGAGCCTCTGAAAACAATCCAGTGGTGTTGCTTTGAACCATGTCTTGATAAGTACATTTCTTAAGGGTTAACCTGGAAACGTATATATCTACATGACTTGAGAAATAAGAACGTCTTAAATTGTAGTATAAATTATCATTAATTTTACAGAGAGTTATTTGGCAACTGTAATAGGGCTATTTTCTCATATGTTCTATCTCAAAAATTAGTGTATGTGGAGTCTGCCACAAACAGGTATCCACATTTAGACAGCAATTCAACTTTGATACTGATTAGCGAAAAGCATCTTGATATTTTCACTCTACTCCTTTGATGGAAAAATACTGTACAGCCCAAAAAAATCCTTTAGTACTTGATTCTTTACCAATCAAAATCACGGTTGTCATAGAAACTGTAAAACTGAAGTCAGTCATGACATAACAACAGGGTAATGGAAAATGTCTGCAGGCTCAGGTTTTTTTATTGGAGATGTTTCTGTGAATTTAACTGGGGAGCCAAGCAGTTTCCCAAATCCAACAAAGAATATTATAACAACATGTATTATTATTGTTTTTAATAATCTGTTCAGAGTCTGAAAAGTAACAGTATTTATCACTCCTGCTCTACGCACTGGCTACATTAACAGCAAACAGACTCTTGCCAAAACATTCAGTGCTATAAGGGGACAGAATTTCTCTGATCACACATCTTAGATACCCTGGAGGGACTTTTGGTCAGTGTTCTTAGCATTTCTGAGATCCCATTTTTGGCATTTTAAATTGATGCAAACCACTTAAAAAATCTATATTGCCATTAGTTTCTGTCTCTTGCATGTGCTGTTCAGAAAAGGACTTCTAATCTGCAGGCCTCTGCCCCAACCCAAGATGATTCAGCTTCATTCCAAACATTATTTCAGTTTTTTTCCCCCATGACAAACTCTGTAAAATAAAACTCTACTTCTGACTAACAAAGGCTACAAGAGCCTTTCCATCTCCCAGAGCTAATTCATAGACCAACTCCACACAACAGAGTTCTTCTGTCTTTTACTGGAACCACTTGACACTTCATAATTACTAACTGACAGGGCTGCCTTACTGCAACCACTTGCCCGTTTAGCAGAGACCATCCTGCTGAAAAGAAAATAATCATAATACACAGAAATACTGTAGGGCTGGCCTCACTGCAGGTGAGCAAACTGAGTAGCTTAACCACAAATAACATGAAAGGCAGCAATGTGAATGTGGAAGTACTCAGATCTTTAAAAAAAATAATAATCTTAGAGCCTTGAATTAAATTTTGTGATGAAATTTAAGAGACTTTTTGTTTCAGCTAGTTTCCTAAGATATATTTTTGCCTTTAATTTATTCTTTCAAAATAACTAGATACACATATTTTGAATAGAGAGCAAATAGGTATTTGCATTCCCTATGCTTTCCTAGAATTATCTTAAATAAACTCTGTTTTATCATGATTGCATCTAGTCATTTCCAGACCTGTTAAACTGGTCACTGACACCCACACCACACCCCCATCCGCGCCTTGCTTAAGGATTAATTTAATGGCAGGAGTGAGCATAGTTGGTATGTAACACACTTCAGCAATCTACAAACGTTTAACTGACAGACATAGAGACACTTTCCAGTTGTATGGAAGTTAAAAGTTTGAGCCAGTGAAATTCACCTGTTCCCTAACCCCGAGTTTGGAAGAAAAAGTTCTGATTTAAAACAAAGTGAAATCTTGATTCCAGAAGATAACTAGCAAACAACCCATGAGTAAAATAGTAAACTTTTTTAAGGGAACAAAGGAAAAAAATACAAATGACATTTCCTTTAAAAAATGGCATGACATATTTGTTTACTGCATTATATAGTGCAGGCTTCTTACTAGAAAAGTGCCTGATTCACACCAATCCTAAACCTCAGGGGGAGAGAGACAGATATATTTCTTTAGTTACCACGACTGGGACCCTAGTCAACAACATGTATAAACCCCCGCAGCTTCTTACTCTTTAGTTCTACAGCATTCTGTCAGACTTCACATTTAAAATATCACTCAACACTTCTGATTGCCATTACCATATTTACTGCACTTGTACATATACATGTACAGAAACACACGTGTATATATACATGTAATTTGACAAAGCTTATATACATATATAATTACACTTTTTTTCACACTATAAATATATGCACGTGTGTTTACATGCAGCAGACCTGTATCTTTGATTCTGAAAAAGGCATATTCATTTTCATGGATGCCACTGAGGAAATGAAAAGCAATATAAGGGTACTGTAATCATTTAACTGATTTGGATATGCACATTTATTTTTTAATAAAACATGCTACCACAGGAAAATAAATATAAATATTAATGTATAATATTGAGTATTAATTATTAACGGCAGCCTTCATCTACATTCAGCTTCTAAAATACTGTTATAACTTTCCACTGTCACAAAGAATTACTGTGTACTGACAGGGTTTACTGGAGCTCATGGTACAATAAAGAATTTTTTAGATTGCTCTTGTGTGTCTCAGCAGTCCCTTGGAGAAGCAATGAATTTGCACATGTATTGATAAATAAGAGTAGGAAGAATTTATATGAATCTTTTTAGATTTTTCTGAACAGCAGAATGGCTTTGGGCACACACTAGGAGAGCAGACTTCATGGAACATCACGTGTACAGAATAAACACATTACTGCATAAAGTGGGCTGAGGAGGTAAGAATTTTACACTCATCTCAGATGAGGCTAGAGCAAACACGCCTTACATATTCTAAAAGCCTGCTGTTTTGTGTGTAACATATGCTAGTGAGGATAGAGTTGTTTGCAACAGCAAGTGTTTTCTTGTTTTGCTCCATATTCAAATGTTATGCAATGCAATCTTGCAACCTCCTTGCACAAAAAAAAAAAAAATCTTTATTTGGAAATATTCTTACTGATTTCCATTTTACATCTAGAGATTTTGGACTGTTAATAAATTGGGCATTTGTATTTTGCAGAAGCTGATGACTAATAGAAAATAACCACAACAGAGGACAGGAATCAGAAAACCACTACTATCAGAATCTGATTGCAAAGAAATGAGTTTTAATACAAAATGCCCAATTCCAGATCCTCCAAAAAATCTTCAGTAAGTAGTAATCTGTTGCAGCAATCACTCCAATAAACCCATTCTTCCCAGAAAAATATAAAACTGTACTTCCAAAACCCAACAGATTACAGTAAAATTTTGAAAACAACTCTGTCAAGAATGAAACAATGAAAATAAATAAATAAATGAAAATCCCAAACCAAAACAAAACTCCAAACCAACCAAAAATCAAAACTACATAAAAATGGAAAACAAATTAAAGCTAAGCAAAATATATGTATCTGCATCATGCCCTGACACCTGTTCAGTAGACAAAAGCACTGGCAGATTGTGAAACAGAAGAAATTCCAGGCTGAAAATTCTATCACTAAATTTGGAGAGTTCAAGTTCTAAAAGCCAACATCAAGAGCCTCAAGCACCATTAAAGCAGGGTAATGAGTTGGGGAGGGGGGGAGTGGGACACCTCCTATCTACCTGTGTCTCAAATCATCCCAGTCTTTGTTTTTCCCACTACCACTCTACATTCAGCAAGAAGCCTACAGAAAACCTGGGCTTTTCAAACCAAGTACTGGTCTGCCATCTGTATTCACAGAGGTGAGGCAACAGAGACAAAAGTATCCTGTCTACACAGGATGTAGACACAGATTTTGCAGTAAAAAGGGGCAAATAGATCTCAGAGATAGTAAATTGATAAAGCAAAACACAGTTCCCTACAGACTTATCAGACCACCCCCAAAAGCAGTCTAGTTGAGGATTCACAGCACTGTACATTCACTGCTTCTGGACATGTTCTTGCTACTACCACTCTCAGCTTACCAGTGAACTTGGCTCTGGAACAAGAACAAGCAGTGCTACTTCAGCTCTCTCTGAATCTCTGATACACGTAAGCTATAAACTCACAAATTATTCAGGTTGGAAAGGACTTCAGCAGGTCTCTAGTCCAACCTCCTGCTCAAGGACGGCTGAGATATCAGATAAGGCTGCTCACAACTTTAGCCAGCCAAGTCTTAAGAATCTGTAAGGAGAGAGACTACACGGCCTCTCTGGGCAACCTTTTCCAGTGCCTGGCTATCCTCAAGGAGAAAAGTTTCTCCTTATATCCAGCCGGAACACATCTTTTTTCAATCTACATTGGTTTCTCACCCTCCCATCACTGACCACTAGGAAGAGCTGCACACATTCTGCATGAGCTCCTCAAAGGTACTGCACGGTTTCTACTGGGTCCCCCCAGAGCCTTCCCTTTGCCAGGCTGAACACAGTCAGGTTCCTCAGTCTCTGGTCATATGGTGAACACTCCAGCCCTCTCATGACCTTGGTGACCCTCTGCTGCACTTGCTCCATTTTATCAAAGTCTTGCACTGTGGGACCAAACCTGGACACAGTTCACTAGGTCAGTTCCCAGCCTGTGTCACAGGAGGGGTTCTTCCTTCCCAGGTACATAGCTGTATTTGTCTTTGCTGAATTTTGCATGTCTCCTGTCAGCCTGTTCCTCCAGTCTGCCCAGGTCCCTCTGAATGGGAGCTTTTCTCTTAAGGGCACCAACCATTCCCCTCAATGTGGTTCTCTGCAAACGATGTAAGTCACTGTCACCTGCTTCAGGTGATCAGTAAAGATGTTAAGAACAACAGGTTTCAGAACAGATTCCTGTGGTGCCCAGTCAAAGTAAAACACAATCCCTTCACCACCACTCTCAGCTGAACATCCTCAGAGTCCTCAGAGTACTTTTGAAAAGTCTGCTCTAAGAAAAGGTGGTACAGAAGTATCTCTTACTCAGAGGAGTCTTTTTCCTTTTGGGATAAGGAGCTACACTAATTCTATTGACAGCTGTAATTCACAAATAGCTCTGGCCTAGCTTTATTAGGCAGACAATACATAAAATCCTAAAAAATGGAGACACTCTTCTTGCTGCTACATATGAACTGTCACATAAGGTCCAAATCACTTACTGCTACTCATTTACACACTGTTTAATGTCAATATGAGGCTTTATATAGTCCACAATTTATGACAGTTTAGTAACTGGTATTCTCAACCTGAGAAGTCAGAAGAAAAATATGCTGTAAATTAACTATTCATGTTCAGCTGGTTGAGTGGGAACAAGAAAAGGATTTTCGTCCTTCAAGTGTCTCATGGAGACATCAAATATGAATCTAACACCCTCTCAGGGAGGATTATAAATTTCTTCATCTGTTTACTCCTGTAACGAGTGAAAGAAAAAGACTGAAAGTCATATGGTTGCACTGGCTCAGGGGGCAGGATGACTGATCAGATTCTGTCATGTACTGATCGTGTACTCTACTCTCACCTCTGATCACACAGCACTAAGCAGAAGCACTGGCCTTCAAAGGTAGTTACTCCTGATATTAGCTCTTTCCCCAAATCATCACCCAAAATGGAAGACATGCTCATATATACTTAAAACATTTCATACTAACTAGATGTGAATGATACAGCATAAAAGTGGAGTTTCCTCTGAAACTCACTTTGACATACAAATTTTCACAGAAACAATTACCAGATGAAATAGTTCTTTTTCAAAAATAAGTAGTTCCTCATGGTGTCAGCATTTAAATGTAATAAAACAGAAAACCACTTCAAAATAAAAGCAGATAGCCGTCACTGTATTTCTTACAAGTAAAATGAACCCTTCTTAGCTTGTATAAAAAGCAGTATCGTGCCTGACACATCACTTTAGTACTTACGAGAAAAATGATTAGAAGTGGATGGATGAACATTACTTCCACTGTCAGCACTCTCACTGCTAGACATGTCATCGTCTGATTCCCACACACAGGAACAGGGTGAGGTGCCACCAACTTCTTCAAACTTCCTCTTTAAAATTCCACTCATCGCTGCAATGCTCTCAACATACACCTGTAACAGGAACAGAGGCAATGAGGCACTGACACACCTGTCTCCTGTGCAGGTCTTCCAATTCATTCACCCTGGAAGAGTTCACATACCAATCAGATGCTACTACCTGTAGCTAAACCTGTAGCTAAAACTCCTTACCAAGAGTTTTAAACAACTTTTCCAAGAAGATGTCAAAAAAACCTTATCAGTATATTTATCATCTGTAATGTAAATTTATCATCCGTAATGTAAATGCTACCTGTATTCTGCCAGTGCAAAGAAAATTCTATAATCAATCCCATGTGTAAAAATATATATATTTCAGTCAGGCAGCAATTTTGGGCCAAGCATAAAGTATACATACTCCAATATAATTCACCAAAAATGTGCCTTTATACAACACTTAGAAACTTACTTGGCACCAAGAAACATCACATGACAAAAATCAGTGTTCACTAATTAATATAGTTCAGAAAAAAATATTCTCTTTTGATTTATTTTAAAGGTCTGATTTATGTAATACTCAGTACTAACAAATGCCCACATTTGCAATTAGGTTTGAGAGCTGTATGACACACTTAGCATCAGGGCAGGCCCTGCAAACACAGTTCTGGCTCATTTTGTCATTTTAATTTATGCAGGAGTTTCTTGCATAGCCTTTTTGAAATTCAGATATGAGTACTGGCACACATGTAGACTATTTCCATTCAAACAAGTATCAAGGGACTGAATCTATCCTTATGGACTTGACTTCCTAATAACATTGCCCAACAAAGCCAGAGTCATGTTGAATATTCCTTATTGTTTCTCTTTCATATATAACAGCTGATCTTCATATACCCATTTATAAAATACCAAGCAGAAAAATATCAAAATATTTTAAAGCAATTCCTAAATCATTTTAATACATCTGATGGGCTGAAACATTTTTTCTCTATCTTTAATTAAAAATTATCTTGCTAGTTTACTGTCACCATCACTACTGATTATATCCTACTGAAGACTGAAAATTAATTCTAAGATCTTAAGTTAAAAGTTACAGATAACATCTACTCTCTGACTACACTTATCAGTGAAACACTGTTGTAAATAGCTGGGGAAAAAAGGCTGCTGTTTGATGCTTTTAAGCATATAGTACCAGAAGTTCTCATGCTTCTGAATGCCACTTGCCTTCATCTTGTTAAGCTGCCAATTCAATTGATTTTATAACAAAGTTATTTCCTCCAGTAAGCTTCACTCTACCTTTATGGATGTGTCTAAATTAGAGAAAAGATTTCAGTATAGATGTGGAATCCTGACATAATGCTAAGAACAGATGCTGCATAAACATGACTTTCAGCTCCCAACTTGTTCATATGCAGAGCACACTAAAAATTAAATAACGAATATATTGGGTTTAATACTCTCAGTAAGACAGCTTTGAATGCATATGCTCACCATGATGTTCTCAGCTTGTTTTACTATTTATGAAAAAAAATGTTTTCCTGAAAGGGATTTCTTCAGGCTAAATATATAACTCAAACAGAATATGCTTAGATCTCAACCTCTGCCCTTTTGTCCAAAAATGAATTGCTATGAACTGCAAAGAAAGGATTGTATTTTTATTCTGAGGACATGGAAAGGAGAATTAAGCATCACTTTGTAATAACCTTTGCAAAAAATGTAAGAATACATGACATTTTTATGAATCACACTTTAGTAAAAACACATTTACACATGGAAAAAAAAAGAAAGAAAAGAACTAAACACGCACACACTGAAACTCCACAATTACAAAGAGGGGGAAGAAACCCCTTACCCCCTCCCTGAAAAAACAGATTTAGAAACAACTCCTCTGAATTGTCCCCCACGTCCTCACTCTATCTCTTGCCAACTACCTTTTCCATTGCCTCCTGCAGTGCTTACAGCACTGAAATTGTGAAATCACCATTATTTCCATGGCAACAGCCTGCAATATCAAATCCACAGGATTACAGCTTGACTGCAGAAGAGGGTAAAGAAGCAGCTGGAGTGTGAGAAAGAAAATGCTTACACTCAAACATCTCAGTGAAGAGAGTGAGAAATGGGCTGACAAAGAGTTTATCGTACAAGCGAGACCTAAATCACATCCATGTCTGTGCCCATTGAAATTGTGGCTACAAGAGTTGTGGAGTTCCAGTTCCAAAGAACCTCAGTCATAAGTGCACTGCAAGGCAAACCTAATAGCTGCAATCATCACTAGTGCACAGACTGTCAGAGAGCAAGATCCGATTTCATAGCCTGAGATGATTTCCAGACAAAAGCCCTTTTGTCAGACACTGTCTTCCACCCGATACCACACAGTGACTGGATGACTAATGTGCATCTTGCACATCAGTAAAGCCATTGCAGATAGAGAGTCTCAACAGCCAGAACTGTTCACAACAAGTGGCAGAAACAAATATTTTTCACAACAAAGGGTTTTAAATTTACTTGCTTTTGGTACAGCCTACATTTGCAACAAGTGCCACAACCTGGTAACAAAGCCATTTCATTAAGATTTATAGAATGAACCATAACAAATTATTCCCAGGATCCTTGGAAATGGCATATAGGTTAGCTCTACACCCAGCTAGTTGATTTAGATAAGCCAGGAGGTACAGGAATACTGCAGAACCTGCACATCACCACAACACAAAGAAGGCAAAACTATCCATTATATATATTTAGTGTGACTGTTGCCTGATTTTTGTTCTGAATATCTTCTACGAAGATTATTGAGAAGGTTGTTTGACAAAATAGTTGCAATACAATTCAGGTGTTGCCACTTTCCCGAGATCTGTTGATTCTAATCTTTCTGCTATCAAGTCTCCCCAGGAAAATGTTATGTGGGGGAAAGGAGACATTTCCATTATTTAAGAGCTTGGCTATCACACAGATAGATTAGAGAGTATTTAAAGCTGTTTGTATACACTATGTACCAGCGGGAGATCCCTTCAGAATAACATCTGTATAAACAGATGCCTCTCCATAAGCCAATATTCTTCAGAAAGAGGCACATCTGCACAGTAGCACACAAGGCATGTTCTATCTGATTGCCTTGTTTACACAGGCATCCCGCAGTACCTGCGAGACCTACTTCTCCAAGAACCAGGACATACGAAGCATGGGACACACAACCCAGTGCTGTTTATGAAACTGTTATTTTGCTCTCTGCTCATTATACGATACATCCCAGTGGAAGGCCGGGATATATGCCAGAGACCAACAAGAATAAGCAACAGTCAAACTTCTATCAGCAATGAGGGCACAAAGTTAGTGATATCACGAACAGTTCCATAAGTCCACAGTCAGGAAACCAGGACTCAGCTCAACTGAACTCAACTGAATTGGTCTTTGCCCTGCACCATAATTACAACTGAATAGGTAATCTCAGATTTTGGGGAATCAAACTGAAGCAACTGCAGTCTCAAAGAAATCTGGATCCAAACTCATCTGAACAGAAGACCCTCCAGGTTTAGGGGATAAGGCACCGAAGATGTACAAAAGTCAACTTTTCAATACATGAATGGAAAGCAAAACTATACATAAATCTCGTATCTGATAAGAGGAATCATACAGGTAATGTAAGTACACAGCAGTACAATTTTGCTAAAACAAGTCACTTAGGACATATGAAAAAGTACCACCACACAGGATGGGAAAACTCAAATACAGAAGTACTGTAGCAATATGTGTATTCTGAAAAAAAAAAAAAGGCAAATGTACATAGGTATAGAATACAGTACACAGAAGTCCACAACCGACTACAGGAACCAGACAACATGACTAAGAAAAACAAACGCAGCATGGTGAAACAATATTCTTGGACTTCCAGTAAGACACCAGTGAGGTTCAGCCTTCACAGGCAAACACTGAAAAACAACCACCAGCTACAGTTAAGAGATCTGCTATATTAAACTTACCCATTTGGTTAAAAAGAGCGAAAGTTGTCTTGAAAAGTTCAATTAGAAACAGACCTTTCTGGATGATTACTAAATAGCTGTCTGGTAGCTATGATTCATTTGGAGCAGCATCCTGCTGATTCACACAACTGAGTAACAAGCAGGCACTGGAAGCTTTCCTGTTTGTTGATATATCCTTCACACAAAAAATCCTTGCACAGCGATGTGATACATCATCCTCTGCCATCCCTCACAGTGCTCATGTGCCATTAATCCACAGCAAAGCAAAACAAAGTTGAAAAGGAGGGAGCAGAGTATTAAAGCAAGGAAAACCAGCTAACATACAGTGCTGTGAGCTCTAGGTCAAACACCAATTGCCTGACACAGTTAAGGATTCTTCAAGAAAATGGCAACCTGACACAGCAGAAGCATATGATGGATGTGGGCTGCAAGAAGGATACATCTCTCTTAAACATCCCCACCATTCATTTTTTCCTCCTTTCTTTCCTAGTTTTCCTCCACCCTGAAGAAACTACTCCTACAAAGAGATCATTTCTGTAGTTGTCTAGCTGCAGGTATGCTGACTGCAGGTCCTCAAAGCTCCATGGCAACAGGTTCTGCCTTGCTATGATGCCAGATAATTGGCTGGCACCATATATTTAAAAAGTTGAGAGGCAACATGTTATTACTAGAAGACAAAAATCCCATGTAAATGTGGGGGATATATTTAAAACAGTCACAATACTACCTGGAACCTACAAAGTAAAATAATGTAAAAGCCTGGCTGGTTTAATTTTTTTCTGGTACCTAAAAAGGCTGGAAATTTTAGGAAATCTTTGTAACAATCTCGTTGCAGCAAGCATCTCCAAATCCCAGTAAAAATCCCCAAAAGAGTAATATTAGAATTACTGAGGGAGTGAAGGGGAGGGAAACTGCATTCATATACCAGTGCTCCCAAGAGGAAATTCTTATGGCATTGCGACAACATACACTGCCAACCTTGTTCTACAAACCCTAACTTTAGGTTGCGATATCCTCAGTGTCTCACTGACACACATATGGACAGAAAAAAAGTAAACCAAAAAATAATCCACCAAAAAAAAAAAGGCACCGGGACCACATTAGATAAGCACTGTAAGGAGAGGTAAAAGCATGTCTCCTAACTTGCACTTCAGCTATTGCTTTGAAATGTGCTAAAAGATACTACTATAACAGACAAAATGAAAATAAGGGAATTGACAAAATCTTTCTGCAGTGGTGTCCTGGTTTTACACAAGCCAGCAAATAAATACCATGCAGCTGCTCACTCACTCCACCTCCCCACCCTGCAGAGGGAGAATTAAAAATAAAAAAGGTAAACCTCATGGGTTGAGATAAGAACCATTTGATAATTGAAACAAAATTTAATAATAATAATAACAACAACAACAATAATTGCAATTATAAGGAGAGGGAGAGAGCAACAGATCCCAAGACAGATAAGTGATGCACAACACATCTGCTCACCACTCTCTGACTGATGCCTGTCCCCAAGCAGTGAGTGGCCTCCTTCCACATAAGTCCCCCAGTTTATATGCTGGACATGATGATCTGTGGTATGGAATATCCCTTTGGCCAGTTCAGGTCAGCCGTCCTGGCCATGATCACCACAGCTCCTTGTGCAGCTCCTCACTGAGAGGGCAGAAGACACTGAAAAGTCTTTGACTTAGGGTAAGCACCACTTTGCAACAACTATTGATAACAGTGTGTTATCAACATCTTTCTCATACTGAATCCAAAAAGCAGTAAACCAGCTACTGAGAATAAAGCAAACTCTTTCCCAGACAAAATCAGGACAAGTCACAAAGACAAAACCAAAGATATTTTCATTCTTGCCAAAATCTTCAAATAAATGTTTTGCAATATTCAGCACTCTAGTATACAGCTCATACATCAGCACTTGGGAAACTGAACAAGCATGGAATATACCTATGAAGACAAACATCGAGCATGTACCATATGCAGTAAACATAACAAAGCAGATATGAAATAATAAATTAGGACCCTGCTTCAAATTACAAATCCTTGTGAGTTAGAGAAAAGCCTCACTATAGAAATCAGTTATTGACGAAAGCTCAGGAAAAATCAAGAGAAAAAAAGCCCAAGAACACATTGGTACTTGGGGCTGGGGGGCACGGCGAGGGGAAGAAATCTAATTACTTGTTTCTTTGATTCATTTTTGAAGCCTTATTTTGTACTAATTCCTTCTTGAGACCTGATCACATTTCATGATAAAATCTATCTGGATAAAAAGTTTTTATCTGAAAATAGAAACAAAAATAAACATAAAAGGCAGGCATTGAATAAATACCTGTCCTATGAGTCACACTGCATTTTGCTTTGTCTCAAATGCATCATCTGAAAATACAGAAAAATTTAAAGTCTGTAGCAGCAACACAGATTCTCTTCTGTAACATAAAACACTTCTAAGCAAATGACTTCAAACTGAACAGGAGGATGCAGAAAACAGATGTTACACATAAAACATTACTGCAAAGTACTCATCACAAACAACTCCCACCCACTGGCCAGTCAGCGTGTACTATAATATGCTAGGGAGACTTGGCAAATAATTTCACAGTCAAATCATGAATATTGATGCTCACAAGTAGAGATGTTTGGGTTATTTGTTGTGATTAATACTGTTTTTGAATTTAGGTCTTTTTCTTAGCTTGCAAACAAAGCTTCATTTTTTTAAAGACATTTTTTTTACCTGTGAATAAATGTCAGCAGCAGAGATGGTTGTGAACTAATCAATGTGCTTGCTTGGTTCCACATATTGCACTGAATTATTGCTCTGTGTAACTGACAGTTTTAAATTTGGGAAGGGAGAAGGTAGTCAAATGCAAAAGCACCTTCAGTGATGTCATCACTCACAAAAAGAATATTATTTGCTGCTAAAAATGACTATTCATGTAAAGAATTGCATTAATGCAGACAAAAAAAATCATTTGCATGTATGCTTACAAACAGTGAACAACAGAGGTACATGAACATGAATCAAACAGCTGTTCAGAATTCAAATTAACGCTTGCAATACATGTTTTGCTGTATTTGGCAGCTCTAATCACAAGCACCAGTTGCCAGAGGTAGGCTTGGGTAGTTTCAGCACTACAATCTGTGAAACTTAAAAAAACATAGCAAGCTAATCCCACTTAAGAGACTACACTGTATAGGCACATTAGTATAATCTTACTCATATATTTGTGCTTACAGCAGTGGTCAAGTTACACATACATAAAACAGAAAAAGTCTTCCTCTCTTCGATTGCTTCCATCTAAATTCACAGTACCAAGTAAATCCTGCAGGATACGACTGCACAATTCAACCTGGGGAATCTGTTCTGGCATCACAAGCCAAATCCTGCCAAGTCTGCTCTTTGCAGGGTTTCTATACCACCACTTTACAGCACTCCTGATTTCACACTTGAGTTCTAATCGACTAATCTTCTAGAATGCCTACACATCGTTGTACACTAACACATGCTACCTAGCTCCACTGGCAAGGAATTTAAAATGCAGAAACAATGCTGGCATATGCTCACCTCCTGTCTCTGCAATGCTGGTCGATCTGGCTCCCTTAGTCTTCCAAAAGCACCTCACATGGTCCTACATGCACCAGCATGCAAATATCCCCCCATCATCTCAGTGCAAGAGTCCTGCATATAACAGCAGTGAAATGGTTTTTTAACTCTTAGCTACATCAACTGATGTCAACAGTTGAATTAAATGCTTTCAAGATTCAGCCAACAGAAGACAATTCTAGGCTGGTTCTCAAGTTTTCTCTCAGCATGCTCCCCAGAGAGTAAAATAACACGAGTAAGAGGTAGTATTAATTCAACCAGGAACCCAGGAGCTTAGCACACAGGTCTCCAATGATGAAGGTGCAACCAGGGAGAAACAGATTCAGAGGCATTCAGCAAGAGAGCTTTCCTGACAAGATGAGATTTGTCCAAAAAAGCTGTTTAGTTTGAGCTTGTGTTTCATTTATAACAATTTTCCAAGCTTGCAACAGCAAGAACTGCTTCTATGAGAATGAAAAATGCATAAATCACACGAAGTCCTGGAGGGACACAGGAGATTCAGGAGAAAGGCATACTGAAGCTGGGTCACAAACTCAGCTTCATAATGCCTAACCTGCATATAAGTAATCTAGGACACTTTTAGCAGCACCTGTCAAAGTCCTTTCCAAAGCCTTCAGGTAACACTACTGAAGATCTGGTATTTGGCACCTACAGATTTTTAAGTCTTCATTATGAAATTTCATTAATTAAAATCTCTTCACCTAAAATCTCTGCAGAAGATTTTCTTTTGCTCTTTTTAAAGAAAAAAAGAAATTTCTATCTGTATCCTAGAATAAATTTCAGTGTTTGTATGTATGCTCCCAGAAAAGGTTTACTACTGTTTAGACTGTACTGCCGGACTACTTGAAGCAAAGGTCTGGCCAGGAGATGTCACAACCCTTCATAAAACTGAAGTGTGAAAACAGAAAAAACACTACTATCAGTCCTACTGGCTTCTACAGATACACAGACCTTAGAGTAGAATGACCATGCAGGTGGATGGGGAGAACTGGTCTGTCTGCTACATGGAAGACAGCAAACCAACAACACATCTTTATTGCACCTCTTTGCAAAAGGACGTATAACATTTGGCTTGCTTAGCACCTTCCCAGCATCTGGAGTGAGGTTCTGAGACTGGCAGCAGTGCTTTTGGCACAGCAGCTTTGGATTATGCTGCTCCCAGCTGCAAGAATGGCAGTAGGGTCCAGCTCTGTAACCAAGATTCAAATGTTATCAATTTCCTGAGTGCTGGAAATAAGCAGTCTTCTATATAAATTTTGCCCTGATTAGCCCAGGTAGTAATACTAATTGGCTCATAGCAACACCTCTTTGTACTATTTCAGTACTGATTTCCAGTACTGATTTCCCCCACTGTTCTTTCATGAACATCAGTCTTGCTCAGTGCCTGCAGAGGAACTGCACAACATGGCAGGGTATCCTGTATATCTCAGTATGCTCCTGCCAAAGTTCAGCATGGTCATGACTGGCAAACGCCAAAGGGGTCTTCCCATCTCTGTAGCCCCAATACAGTGGTACTCAGCTCCCTGTTGCCTGCTGTTTGACACACAGCCTGGCTGCTCCTTCACCATTAACAAAGCCAGCAGAGAGAGCGTGAATTCAACAGCTCTCCTCTTCTGGCCCATGTTCTCTGCATCTTGACACAAGGGGCAGCCATTTGCTCCTCTGAAATACATAGTCTTTAACAGAGTTTCAAAAAACCACACAAACAAAACAAATAAAACAAACTCACAAAAACAACCAGCATGCCCCACTTGAATTCCCAGAGCAATAGTATGAACCTGTAACACAAAAATGTACTGAAACATTTTGCAAAACTCACTCTGAAATGCGTTTCCCCTCCCCTTTTTTTTCCCTAAAAAGATGGGAGCAAACTCTTCCAACTTAACTGTTTCTGTATTAAGGGATGTGTGTATGCATCCAAGTGGTGAAAGGGGAGCAAAGATGCAAATTTTAAGTAACGAAGGACCAAATACTTCATACCTTGCTCTGGCCATAATTATTGACAATAATGGTACTATTTCTACATGACAAGATAAAAAAAGGTCTCATTTTAGGAGATTAGACTTTAGAAACAAGATGAATGGATAGTTTGGGGGTTTTCTGGAGAGCAGCAAATGTGTTAAGATAGCTTGTCTTCACTTGCATGGTCTGATATTAGCTGTACAGCACAGAACTGTCTGCCTTCAGGCATGAACAAGCAATGTTAAAAATTGCTGAAAAAATCTAGCCTGGAAGAAACTTCAGTTCATCTGTTTGCAACTTGTTTTAAAAAACTCCAAACCAAACCAAAAAAAAACAACAGTACTTCCTCCATGTTATCATCACCATCTTCCACAACCTAGGCATGACAGGCAATATGCAACAAATTTTCTCATTACTATTTTCACCAGATGAGAACTTTTGCTTCTATATCCAAAAAAAAAAAATCAAATTATTCATGTCAAATTGGCACAACTTGACTACCAATATAAAACGCAATGATGCTACTTCCAGCAACGTTATCACACCTTTACTTTCTCAAATAATGTTTAGATTTTATCCATTTTAGATTATCTCCATGGAATCTTAAATTACGTACATAGAAAAGGGGGATTTAAAATTAAAGCAACTCAGGTTTGTCTATCTCAATAGAAAACAAATTATTCTCAATAAGAAGGTCCGCTATGATTAAATTTTATTTTTCTCATAGAAAAGTCTCTATAATCCATTTAATAATCTGCTTTCTTAGTATGTTAATAGTTTCTTACCAAATGGAAGATACCAGATCCTTTCCTCTCACTCATATCACCAGGTTAAGAACTGGCTGGATGGCCTGGCCCAGAGTGTGGTGGTGAATGGTGCTGCATCCAGGTGGCATCTGGTCACTAGTGGTGTCCCCCAGGGGTCAGTGTTGGGCCCAGTTCTGTTCAATATCTTTATTGATGAACTGAATGAGGGGATTGAACGTACAGTCAGCAAATTCACAGACTCAATCTGCTGCAGGGTAGTGAGGCTCTGCAGAGGGACCTAGGACAGGCTGTGTGGTTCAAGAAGACCAAGTGCCAGGTCCTACACTTTGGCCAGAACAACCCCATACAGAATTTACAGGCTGGGGGAAGAATGCCTGGAAAGTGGCCCAGCAGAAAAGGACCTGGGGGTGCTGGTTGACAGCAGCTGAACATGAGCCAGCCTGTGCCCAGGTGGCCAAGAAGGCCAAAGGCATCCTGGCTTGTATCAGAAATAAAGTGGCCAGCATTACTGTTCCCCTGTATTCAGCACTGGTGAAGCCTCACCTCAAGTCCTGTGTCTGTGTCCAGTTCTGGGCCTCTCAATTCAGGAAGGACATTGAGGTGCTGGAGCGGGTCCAGAGAAGTGCAACAAGGCTGGTGAAGGGTCTGAAGAGCATATCCTATGAGCAGTGGCTGAGGAAGCTGGGGTTGCTAAGCCGGGAGAAGAGGAGGCTCAGGGTTAACCCTCTCTATAACTACATGAAAGGAGGTTGTACCCAGGTAGGGGTCGGTCTCTTCTCCCAGGCAACTGGTAACAGGATGAGAGGACAGTCTTCAGCTGTGCCAGGGAAGGTTTAAGTTGGACATTAGGAAGAATTTCTTTGCAGAAAGGTGACTGGATATTGGAATGGGCTGCCCAGGGAGATGGTGGTGTCACCATTCCTGAAGATGTTTAAGGAAAGGCTGGATGTGGTACTTAGTGCCATGGTCTAGTTGACATGGTGGTGTTCAGTTGTAAGTTGGACTCAATGATCTCAGAGGTCTTTTCCAATCTAACTGAGTCTGTGATTTCAAGTAATCAAAATGAAGTATTCAATTTTTACTTTAAGTGACCTTTGGTACTTCTGCTGTCAGCTAAAAATGGATTTTAGTATTAATTTGCAGAGGATACATTATTTGTAGGTGCAACAATACCTTGTAATATTTTAATACTACCTTTAAGACACTGCATAACAGGAAAAATACCCTGTTCAATGACGAAAAATGAATCAGCATGCTGACTAACATATGCTACAAAAAAATTACATATATACCAACAAAACAAAAGAAAAAGAGGTATGTTTAACCCACTACGAAAATGCCATTTGTTTTGTTTTCTAGGCACAAGCAGGAAGCCATCCAATAGAAAAGAGAAACTGAAAAAACAGCAGTGATATTTTTCATTTATACTGAAGACCAGTTAACAACAAAAGAAGTTATGACATATGGAGGGAATAAATAATAAAGAACAGGATTAAAAAAAGTAGTATCATAGAATATTCCAAGTTGGAAGGAACCCACAAGGATCATCGAGTCCAACTGCTGAAAGCAGTGGTTACAAATTCTTAATTGAAAATAATTAATTCTTTAAAAGATTAAATTTCTTAGCAATGCTAAGTAATGGAACGGCATTTCTTGCTTACAACACGTTTCTTAGTAATTTAGATTTTGGCTTTTGTTTAAGGTAATTTAGTATTTTACTTAAAATGGTTTGTATGATATTTCAGTCACCTGCAGATACAACTGACAAGGAAGCATTCATTAATGCAATAAATAAAAAAAATCTTGCATTTACAGGTTGTTAACTTACAAAGACACGGCTTAAGCACATTTTTCCTATCATAGACTTTCCTGGAAATAAACCTGTATCTTCAAATATTATACAACACATACCTGCATCACCACTGTGATTTTTTTTAACCAACTTTTTACCTGATTTCAAACTCTTCATCCAGTCTTTCTCCCACTCACATGCTCCCTTCTCAGCAGGGTCTCCAACATAGGCTAATGAGCTTATCTCCTTTCCACTGAGCTTGTGAGTGCTGGCAGCAGCTGACAGGGAATACTGGACAGAAAATGCAAATCTGTACTTCATGTAGAATACCTGAATCATTAGGGAACTTTAAAACTAGTGACAGCACAGTAGTTTTATTCAGTATCTTTCATGCTGTCGTTATTAAGCGGTAGATATTTTTAGCCACCAAAAGCCAAATCCATCTGCAGCAGCAGCGTTTCCAAGGAGACAGAATAATTTAAACACATGTGGAACTAGATCTCTGTTTTCATCAACTCCTCTCTGTTACTGGAGCTCCTCTGAGTCAGATTTTTTCATTTGAGGGGAGAAGAGTGATTTGAATACATGGATTTGAGACTGTAATTTAACAGTTCTGCTTATGCTTTCAGATACATATCTATTACTTACAAATAACAAATCTTAGGATGCAACTCAACTCTTTTTCAGTCAGTGTTATTTGCCAGTGTTTACATTCCAGTACAAGAAAAATAAAGAAGATACAGCTCGTTAGCCTTTAGAATAATCTGTGAATTGCTGACATTTGCTGTAAATTATTGATTTTTTTTTTGATTGACTGATGTTTTTTTAGCAAACATACCAGGCTTCATTTTCTGAAGAAACAGCTAGGAAGAAAGGACACCACTCCAGTGGTTGCAGCTATAAGGTACATAAATAAGCAGACAGCTTCTTCCAGTGCTTTTTAGCACTCATAAGACTTCTATTGACTTGTTCCAGTTTTTCTTTAATGACATCACTTTTTAATAATTTCAGATCTGCTCTAAGGGAATTCAGTCAGTGAATACAACAAAAATAGATGCATGCATTTACTGATTTTAATCTCTGAAATCTGTTAAAACTAAATTTGAGCATTTTAGTTTTATAAATATATTTTATTAATACATATACTCTCAAACCAATGATAATCAGAATTTATTAATGTCAATTAAGATTTTTGCTTCAAACCAGAAAAATGGGGATGTGTATAATAATTATTTACTACATGTAAAATGTGGAAGTAAGTCCACATTGAAGCTGATACATTGAAATGCTTGGCCCAGTGAGGCCAATATCAAAATCCTCAATTCTTTCAGTTGGGCCAGGACTTCTGCCTGTAGTCCTACATCCTCATATAACATGGCTTGATAAACAAATCTATTTCCCGTATCAACTTATTTGCTACTTGCCATCTCTAGTCTCTGTGAACGAACAGCTGCTGCTAACATAAACTCAGCAGAAGAAACCTATTTCGACAGTTTATTAAAACTGGCACACAAATGCTGTAGGTACCTCAAGATTTATCTGTCTCATACACATAATTATATGCACCATGTTTTCCTTTATGACAAAGACAATTTTATGACTCAATTATCAACCACATTCATGCCAAACTTAAAAATAATGCAAAAATCCACAAAACCCTTTTCAGTTGTTCTGAGGAACCATTCTCACTGTTTGTTCAGCACTAAATAAGACACAGTTTTAGAAGCAGTTCATCTTCCTATCCAAGCGCAAAGAGAACATTTTTAGATCTTCCAGCAATCTTTTCCTGCTGGTAGCATACACTGTATTTTCAACAGCAAGTGTTTCCATCACACAAAATGACCTCTCTTCCTACAGCTTACTGAACAACTTGGGCATCAATGAGATGCAATGCGTACACTGTCACATGAGAAAGCTGTCAGCATCAGGCATGCCTGTGATTTCACTGCTCATGGATCTCACATCGGCTGAAACCTCCCGGGTAGGAGGAATAATAACTGAAAAGCTGCTTCACAGTAATTTGTGAGGAACAAGCAAGATGCTTGTACATGCATTTGTTATATCTGAAAAATGTTGTGGCAAGGATCAAGAATAGCTATTCATAACAGGAATTTTTTTCACCCTTACCTGTAAATCGGGTTTCTGTGTTTCAGCTCTGTCAGTGCAGAATGAAAGGTTTACTCCTCCTTTTTCCGTCTATCAGACAGCAGTCATCCAATAACTGAAGTCATCCTGGCATCCTCTGGAACATGCTCTCTCCCTTATTTCCCACTCCCCACCCCCATCTGCATGCTAGCAAAATGGGAAAACAGCAAGAAGAAAACAGAACAAAAAAGCACATCTAAAAACCAGCTTTAATGAGCTACTTAGTAATCAGTGAGGACACTCTGTACTGAAAGGTAATGACAAAATTAAACGACAAGAAGAAAAAAAAGTCTCTCTATTAATAAACCTTCAGCTCCACTACTGAATAGTAATTCTCCCTTTCAGCCCCTTTTTGTAAGGAAAAAACAAGCAAACAGCTGTAGGAACACAGTTACTGCCTGTATACATTCTTTGAGTCTGACTCAGCTATCCAGATCTTCAGTGAAGAGTGCTGCTGTGTATTTAGGAAAGTTTGTGATTATCAAAATAACAGTGGTGCTTTTATACAAACAAGGATCTGAAATCTCAATGCAAATTAGAATAATTCAGAGATAGATGCCAGGAATTTCCTACTTTCCTCTTTCTGTTTGAGGTCTACCTGTATAACTGGTGCATGTGCAATGATTTTACTGGATTTATAATACAGTAGACAAAGTTCAATGTGGTGCATGAATTTCATTCACATAAAACTTTCTACCTAAAGAATTCAAATGCAAAAAATGACTAGATGAACAGTTTTCAGTTCATGTGCCTCAAATATACTATTAGTCTATTTGTAGCCTCTTAAATCTAGTTGAAAAAAATTACTTCCAAGATCAGAGAATTTTTATTTTTTTCATATCTATATAAATTGGGTATCAGCTCAGCTGAAAACATCACATTTAGTTTATGACAGTTTAATTACATTTAAAATCAAAATCAAGCATGAGTCTTCCTAGCTACATCAAAGCATTTGTACTCCAGGATTTCCCCTTGAAAGGAAAATGTTAAGCAGCAGAAGCTGACAAATACCTTTGTGTTTACAAATTTCAATCTTCAGCTATAGCTTCCCAATAAAATTAACTGTGAATTCCTTTAAATAAGAGCATCTGTTCTCTTCACTGAATTATTGATCTTTAACCACACAAGACTATACCAATTAGCATACTTCCAGTACAAAGTAATAGCTGATTTAGCTTCTGAAAAAAATAGCTGTCACTCTTATCACAACGAACTGCCAGCAGATCCTGTGCATAACATTTAGATTCTGTCTTAACAAGTGAAGTAGGTGTCTTTTTAACCAAATTACCTCAGTTTAACATAAAACCTCTTCCGATATGCCTAGAAAAATGGAAATCCATTCCTGCAAGCACTAACAAACTATTAGATTTCAAATCCAGACAATCAATGCAGTTTTCTTTAGTGGGAAAGAACTGTAGGGAACACTGAGGAAAACCTAAACAGACATTTTGCCCTGATAAACAATTGGTTGGAAGACTTCTTCAAATTTATTTTGATCTGCAGAAAGAAATTTGGAGTTGAGCACCAAGGCTTCACCTCTCAACCAGCCTGACTGCTGAGGGAAATGCACAGACACACAGAATTGTAGTGTCAAAACTTGACTTAATAAACATCTTTTAAATACAGATGCGAGGTGCGACACTGATTTCATCCCCAAAGCACTATCAAAATAGGTAGTCAGAAAAATAGGCAGTATAAACAAAATAAATCAGAATACCTAGCAAAATCTACTATGAAAAAAATGAGGTTATTAATAACAAAATCCCCAACAGCTCTTCAACGCTCCCAGAATGAAGCAACTCTACAAACTGTGTTTCTAAAGTAAAACACAAATAGCATTACAACAAAAACTGATTAACTGGGCTGGTGCCTCCCCTGCACTTCACAAGGGCTGCACACAGGAGCCTCCCCAACAGTGGGTCTGTGCAATCTCCGTAACCCAACTTTGCCAGTTTCCTTGGATTTCTGGGTAACATCAGACAGTCCTTGTGAAACTTGCCCCAATTTGCACATTAAAAATTAAGTAAACTCATTTACTTGATAAATGCATTTTAAATATATGAATCACTTCTGCAACTACTGCAGGGTGCTGAGGTGCCCGGTGCAGGTGGGGGTTTGGCTGCCTGGGCACAAGGCCAACCTACAGACAGCACAGCAGGTGGCCTTGAGAGAGGAAGGGAGCAGCAGCCCCTGCCCACTCTTTGCCAGGACCCCGCCTTCAAGTTCAGCCTCTTGCCCCTGGCCCCTGCCGAACTGTGCTCCCACTGCTGCAGCCTTGCTGGGGCCCAGCCAGGCAGCCCCTGATCCTGGAGGGCTGACCCAGACCTGACTGCCTGCTCCTGAAGGATCTCAGACGTGCCTTTCCACCCGACTCCAGATGGAGCCTGGCAGCCATCCCCAGGCCTGACCTGCTCCCCACTGCTGGGCTGCCCTCGACTTCTGTCTTACCTGCCCTTTCCAAGCCACCTGCTGCACTGGCTGCTCCCCAGCAGAGCACCTGGACCTGACTGTCCCTTTCCAGAGCCAGCACCTGCTAAATCTTAGCAGTGCTTTCCAGCTCCAAAGTGCCATTATTGGACTAATTAATCACATATACACAGATATGGAAAAAAGGAAATTGGCTCCTTTTTGAATCCAGGTTTGTACTCAGTCCCTGCTGTGACTCAATGCATTACTCTTAGTGCTTGTATTTGTTTGGCTATTTCTCCTTTTTTTTTTTTTTTGTAATTTGTCTATACTTGATACTCCATACAACACACATTTATCTTTTTTCTCCAGAGCTGTTATACTGGACAAAAGGAAAACTTCATCAGGAAGCAGATTCCTGCAACAACTTTCTTCACTGCTTTCTGAGATTATGTCTGTTGCTACCCAAATATTTACTTCCATTTCTTCTGACTCTACAAAGAATGAGACCAGATTTTGGCAATCCCTGTATGGAAGGACAGTACTGAGACAGGATCACTGCCTTCCTGAATAAATCTTCTGGTTAGGGTACTGGGTAGCACCTTCAGCACCATTTTAGTTTCTTCTGAAATGCAAATCTTTGTAAGTAGGAGAGAAGGGAAACAATGGGTGGGGGCAAAAGGGCCTTGGAGATGTATATCTCTCAAAGAATGATTCCTGGTAACTAACATCTCTCGATCCCCACTCAGGCACTCACACAGCCCCTGGATCCCAGAAGCTATCCTCACGTTATGTAACTTTGTGATAGTTTATCACACAGTGCTCCATTAGAAACAGTTACTGTAGATCTCCTCTGTCCAGTGCGAGATCAGCTCTAACATACTGCTTCACGAAGACACGGGTGGAGCTTGATGTTTGGAAAAAGCTACAGGCAGACTTCTGAGACTGTTACCAGTTTGTTTTCCCAGGCTACTGACTGCAGGATCAGGCACTTGCCTACGAAAAGCAGCAGCTCCTGTCCAGCTCAGGAGCAAAAGAACTACCACCTGGCCTGTTAATGGAAAAGGTCAGGTCTCCCACAGCATAATCACTCTTCTGAAAGACTGTTGTTTGGACATCAAAACAAATTCCTCACACTTATCTAGAAATAAGAACCTTATTCACTATTCAGGACGTTATTCACATTCAGGAAGGTGTCATGTTCCACACATTAGATCTACTAGATCTCCTGAATGGAGACATGTAACACCTTGTTTCTCAGCATCCTACACCTCTGTGCAAACACTTCAAGAAGGAGGAACCTGGTTGGTAAGGCAGCAACAAGACTATAGGAATTTCATATCCCCTGGCCATTCCATGTGTCAACTTAGTATCCAGTGTCATTATGAAACATGTCAGCATCGTCCCCAAGCAGAGTAAATACCAATAAAGAAAAAAAGGTAATGAATGAACTATGTATGACTTACTGGTGAGCACTCAGCTTCCTAGAAAAATCCTGCATGGTCAAAAGAACCAGAACCCACTAATGTTTGATTATGAAAATCAGGCCAAGGTTTCCTTAATTGAAGCTGCTGCCACTGCAAGGAAATTACTTATGATTTGTGACTGAAAATAAATGGAAAATTGATGTTTCTTTCTCACAAATGGTAGACAAGTGCCATCATCTACCAGTCTTATATATCTCTTAAGGCACGCAGAACTCCAGTAGTCTGAGGTTTAAACAGTGAGAAGCTATCAAACAGGATGTGTGTGATACAGTTTCCACAAGTGAAAAAAAACAGAACTCCACAGTCAAACAGCAAAGCCATACAACAAGCTGTACTGGCTTTAATGCCCTACTGACTGCATTAATGAAGCCTGAAGGGATGACTGTTCAGATTGGAGAAGGTGGTGGATAATTATGGGCAATGCACAGTGAAAATACATCGCACAGTTTGAAAATCAAAACTGCTTCAGGAAAGAAGAGTAGGATTACTTAGCCACAGCACTCATACATTTTTACTCTTTAATAGATCCAAGAAAACTCTACTGTGTCTGAAGCAGCCAAGGTGTGTTTGTTCCAGTCCAGAACAGTAGAAACCAATCCCTTTTTATAAAGGCACATCATACCAGTCAGAGGATCTGACATTTGAATACATTCCTCCTGTTACATTAGGAGGAATTAACTATTGAGGAGCTGTAAAAACTACACGGAGAGGTTGGGAGGTGTTGTGGAATACACCTGGTCCAGGTAGCTCGGCTTGTCAGCTGCAGATTGAGATGCAGACTGAGTCCCGGGCTGGAGCCCAAGGCCATGAACTGCCAACCTTTGGGACATCAAAGGGCACAAAGACTCCCGATGCCAGCCACACGAATGGACACAGAGACACAGCAAGAGCCAGGTGACATTAGTGAGGTGTATGGATGGACACTGAAAGGGGAGCAGGAGCAAGAGCTGAAGACTCAGGAGGAAGAGAAGCTTGTGCTCACCTGGACTGTGAGGGTGTAAAAGCCCAGGGGTTCCTTTGTTGGAGGTCCCTCCTTGAAGGCAGCAGCTCGAGCTGTTTCTGTGTTAGTGCACCGTGAATAAATTGCTTTATGGAATGAGATATTTGAAACTCTGCCGTGGGAAACCATGAGTGAACCGGTAAGGAAACTGGTCTGACTGTGAGTGGGGAGTCAAGTGGGGACCCGTCGGGTCAGTGGAGCTTTGGTCCCAGCAGTGAATGTCTCTGGTGTTGGGAGTGTGATTGCCAGAGTGGCTTCTGAATGGTCAGACTGGGAAGTTTCCTTAATAGGAGGAGGGAGAAGGGCTACACTGCTTATTGCGCTGCTGAAGGCCAAACAGCATTTCTTCCTTAGTTTTAACATAAACAGTACTGCAGCACTTAAGTTTTTCTTTACTCATTGATAAACAACCAAGTAAAACCAAACCACATTTTCCTTTCCTCTTAAAATATATGTAGAGAGCTTGTGAAATCAAATAAAGTCAAATAAATAAATAAAAACCCAGAACAAAACAAAACCACACCGCAGAAACCTCCATGAAAATAGTGCTAGGTAAGAACAAATTAAAGGGTAAAACTCAAAAACATATTCAAGGCAGACTAATTTTAACTTCTTAGAAATGCAAGTTACATAAATTTCAAGTTTCTCAGACTCCCGCCCACTTACTAAGATCCATTTATATTCCTTTAATCAACTCAAGAGTACAGTCATCTGCCTTCAGTCAAAGCAGAAGTCATTAATGACACAAAAAGAGATAAAAGGTAAGCAAAAAACTTCTGCACAAGAGTATACCTGGATTGCCATTAATTCATCTGTGACCAGCTTATAAAGCAGCTTTCTAGCATGGAAATTATTTCCAATTTTGCTTATTTACATACTGAGTCAGGTAAGCTCTTCCCAAAATCAGGAATTGACTTCTCATAACCAAATAACAGTACAAAAGCCTAAAACAGACTTCAGAAACAAGCTTCTCTTGAACCATAATCTACCCATCATGACTGAAAGGCAAAATTAAGCAAACCTGAAAAAGTTTACTAACCCAGTTTTTATTAGCTGTAAATAAAAATTCCTGGTTTCCAGCTACATCTGCTGTGAGGAACATAGTGGTGGCACAGCACAGTAAGAAAAAAGGTGAGGTATTACCCCCTTTGAAGGGAACACAGACACAGACTGACAGCTAAGTCAGGGAGGAATGCCACTTCTCACTGCTATGACAGGCACCTTTTGAGATTTTACTTAGTCACTACAGCTGAGTACCTGAAAGATTAATAAGGGTTATTTTTCCAGTTAGATGAGTTTCTTCTTTTATTTATATTCCTCTTCCTCTACTTAAAGCACCAACTTGATGAAACCTTTAAGCTTAATAAAACGTACAAAACCATGAATGCGTGAAGCCAAATATTCTGAGCCTAAGCAGCTATACCACAGTTAGTTACAAACATCTAATTCAAACAGGAAAGGTGGGAAAACATTAAGAACAGGGATAATACCTAAATACATTTCCTCCAAATATTTGATGCTTACCCCAAGGTGGTACTGTGGGCATCTCTAATTTTTTCAAGAATAAAATTAAAAATCAAATAGATTTAGATAAATTTTGCCCTGCATGCTATCATCCTGATTCCAACCATATGCACAGTGTCCTAATCCTCTTAATTTGGTTTTTCCCTATAACTTTCTGCTCTCTCCATCCAACCCAGCTTCATGCATGACTCTACAGCTACCCTGTCGCCAGCCTCACCTATTGGTCACGTTCACTTAAAAGTAGCCTTTTACTCAGGCACAGTTAATACTGGCAGACTGCCACAGTCAGTCCACATAAATTACCAGAGAGGTCACAAGACTACGCTAATATCTAAAAGTCACCCTTCTTCTGTATTAGATTTTGGATTTTGTGCCATATGCCACATATGTGTCCATATGCCAACTAGTGATCAAAGAGAGGCACCAAATAGTGAATCAGGTCCTCAAGTACACTATACAAATATAAAACATTTTTTTCATAACCTAATTTCTGGTTTAAATAAAACAAAACAACATTGCTTTCTACCAATACAAGTACTACATTTTTAAATACTCTTGTATAAAATCTAATTCCAGAAATCACTGAAGGAGTTCCTCCTTTACCCCATGCACAGCTTTAAGAAAGGCTCTTGCTACTGATAGTACTTACTGTTTTTCCCCAGTGCTGCTAATGTACAGCTCACCAAAAGAGACAGGGAAAGAGAGCATCCAAGGAAGTCATGTCCAGTGCATAAGGACATGTGACTAACCAGTACTCACCAGCCTTTCAATACAACTACTTCCTTGGGGTCATTCTTGCACCTGTTCCACAGAATATTTATGGCTTTTTCTAGAATGTATTTTTTAAAATAACATAATTGGTTCTTTAAGGTAAAATATGCCATTGTACTTGCAACAAACATAAGAAGTTAGGCATCACATAGGCCCTGGGTAAAGATCTTTAATCATAAGAGATGATCGTTACAGCATTAAGTTAAGCTATTGAAGAGTAAACAAATAGAAAGCTTGTAAGCAACATATCTGTTAAAAAAAAAGGAGGGGAAAAAAAAGAAATTATATCAAAGATCAGCTGCCTTTTGTCTTGTTGCTCCTTGTAACAAGAAAGGTCTTTATTTACCTTTTTGCTCCATCATAGCTAAGTGGAATTCAAAATGTATGTAGTTTTACTGCTAAGTTGAAATGTACTCATTCCCCAAGTGACATGAACTTCAGCTGCACCAAAGCAAGCAGTATTCTGCAAAAAATAGACCTGTGTCTTCATATACAGATTTGTAAAAGTGTTCTAGAAGAGAATACTCACTTGGGAGGGAACAGGAATCTAGTCCCTATTTCCAAATCAATCTTGTGAACAACTGTTATGCCTCATTTCATCCAGTATCAACAAAAAAAAACAACAAACAAACAAAAAAAAAGGCAGACCCGTGCTTAGCACTATCTTCCCAAAATTATTTCATAGCTTGTCAATTATGGTACATTTCTGAGAGATGAAGATATCAATTAGAACACTTTCAGGCTGAGATAAAACAGTAAGCAAGTCTCCCACTTCCTTAGGAACTTCTCTCAACTACACTAAACAGGTACATGTCTATCATTGGTAGAAGAGTTCACCCAGAGAAAAGGGATCAGTGCTTTGGATTTCAAGTGCACACAGTTGTCAATACTCTAAAGCTCAGAAATTCAGACATCCTACCGTGCTGCTATGCCCATTTCAGCAAGGTGGAAATCCCAGTAAAATGCAGGATGACTGAATTTCTCTTTGCATGTTTTGCAGAGACACAAGCTCTACTGGCTTTACTGAAAAAACACAGTAGGCATTACTTCAAAAGTTGCAGCTGCAGAGAGCCATCAAATGGATTTCCTGAGTTGCAAATGCCTTTTTAATCACCTTCACTGCAGCAGCAGGCCTGCAAGAAACTGCTTAGCAGAATCATGAACTTCAAAGGAGCCATACCAACAAAGCTTCAGGGCTGGTAATGAAAAGCGGGACAGTAGAGAGAAACTACCATTTTAAACGACTTTCTCAAGACATGTCAAACAAGGTAAGACAAAAAATTTGTCATTAGGCAGAGAGATCTCTTTTCAGACATATCAGCTTCTGAAGAGAGGTCCTGGAAGAATCCCAAAGTTGTCATTAAAAACAAAAGCCAGCACTTCTTACACATAAATTGTTAAGCCTTAGGTTAGGAACAACCTTTAAGACAGTGACAGTCTGCTTTACTTTGCATCATCATGAATAGGTAATAATTTTTGGTGAAGTTAACAAGCAGTTGAAGCTTGAGAATGGGCTTTTGTTCAGTGTTCAGAGACACAAAATCAAAGTCATATGCTATGAGAAGTCATTCAAGCTCTCCTGTATTTTGAACTTGTTACATGTGTTCATATTCAGTATATCTGTAAGGGAGATTCAGTATGTCCTACTGTATCTCTTATGGATCTTGTCTGAAAATCTGACCAGTCCGGTAGTTGTGTCCCGTGATGAGAGATGCAGTGCTTAAATTTAACTGGAGGGACACTGGGATGGAAGGAATATGCCTTTGTCTGATGGTCAGATGGTTTCTATCTGACAGGTAAGTGGTAAGATCAAACAAAGATGGCACTCTTATAGAGCTACAACAATAGGGAAAATACTGAAGGTTGGCCATCAGACAATCCCAGCAATATTTCTGCTACATACTGAATATGTATGGTGCACAGCACCACTCAAAAAACTTGTCTTTGTAACCAAGCTAACTTCTCTTATCTATTTGCACAACTATCAGCACTTCCCTTAGGGTAACAGGGAATAGTTCTAAAAAAAGGCCTCACTTGTGAACAGATTAAGTATAAAAGGGTAACATGTAAATGCTTTTACCATTCATTAAGTGCTATGGATTAAAATTTAATAGAAGTTCAATACAAACTGGAAGATACAGGAAAGCCATTACAAGTATTTGCATTTATCAACTGAACAACTCTTTTTGCTATTTTAACTTATTGATGTGCAGTTCCCACCAAATACTTTCGTATGCAACACAAAATATATCCATTTTGCAACAATTTAAACTTCTAATGAATGCTGATCACTCTATACAGATTAAAAGATGAGTTCCCTAATCAGTTATTACTAAAACTAGACTAAATACAGATTTTAAACTGTTTAAAAATATTTTTAAAAACCTAATGCTGAGACACAAGCAATTCAAGATATTCTAATAAACATGGTATTTCATTCTAGGGACATAGTCTGGCAAGAGAACAGAAAACCAGGCAAATTTAGCTAGATTCATGGGGATTGCCTCCTCTTTTACTGACATTTACAAACTTGATCTTCAACAACCCTGAAGGAAAACAGTAGTTTTGCAAAGAATTAAGTTCATTTTACAGATAATGTATCACTGTGATACATTTGGTCACACCCAGGATCAGCAGCAGTATGAGTGGTGTTTGATCAGTAATATACCAGATACTGACAAGAAACCATAACAGCGATCAATTTAGGGACTATTCTAAGTCTTTAAATTATCTTCATTAAGCACAAAACATGTCAGTAATTTTTTTTAGATGAGAATTTTTATCAGACTGCTCCTAAAAAAAAGACTGAAATAATTACTTTTAATCATTAGCTATTCGTAAATTTAATCCACACTGCATTCTGAAAACTAAAGCAGGAATCTTCTTTAAAATCCCTATTCATAAGGCAGGCAAAGAACTTCTCAGAAAGAACATCAGTTCTGTGCAATCACGCACTGACACCTAGTGAATACTTGCAGTCAAGAAGTCCTGTTGCTTATCTCCTCATGTTATCTCCATGCAGGACAAGCGTTACCAATATATTCATCCTGACAAGATGCTTCACATATAGAATAGCTTCTCTTCTTGTAATTAGAGAGACATTAGGATGTGCGTATTTCTTGTACATGAGCATGAGAAGACACAAACAGTATCTGACCTGCTCAAAAATGTGTATGTCCCTGTAAATGAGTCACTACTTTATTCTGTTTTTCATCCATAATGGCAGCCTAGTGACCAGTGCACAGGGTGTCAGTGAGAATAAGCAGACAAGTTCTTTGAGATGAGATGTATTTTGCAAACCCCCAGCTCCACTCAGGGAGTCAGCTGGCTCCATACACAGTACAATTGTTTTCTTTCCATTATGCAGCAGGTGGTGCTGGAGATGATCTGAAAAGCCCTTAAATGTGAACAGCACATGCAGAGAAACAGCGGAGACTGCAACCAGAGGATTTATAGCCGAGAACAATCTGGGGTCAGTGATTATGTCATCACATTGTCACTCCTCCTAATGCGTCTCAAGGAAGATGCAGAAGCTGGCTGTGTGACCCATTCATCCAGCTTCATGCACAATCACCAGCCTCACATCCTCTCCACAAACAACAGAAAATAACTGACATTGCAACTCAGCTCTTCTTATTCTTTAATTGCATGTAAGGGATCCCTTCCCCTAAACTTTGCATGTTTCTCAAGCATAAAACCCAAGTTAGCAACTATCTGTTCTCTTGAATTCTCAGGGAGCACTGGACAAATTATTCACTGAAAAACTGCACTGCCTGGTATTACAAGCAAAGCCAGAAAAACAAATGCCAAAATAAGCCTTCAAGCTGTTACAAATGGGTTGAGGTTGTGTTGGGAGGCAGGGCAGAAGATAATGCAATACTCTGCCAGATGCTATCAGTCACCATAAATCTTTTCAGACCCATATTCCAAAGTCCAGTTTTCATAGCTTGATTTTCTTAAATTCCCAAACACATGGATGTCCCAGAACCACATACAGCATTCCGAATTATATACTACTATAGCCTATAAGCTTTATTATTTTTAAATTTTAGCACTAAATTGACTTTGGCGGAAGTCAATTGGAAGAAAAAGTTAAAATTAGTCATTTCAGAACTTTCAATCTTCACTTGAAAAAACTGACATGTATCCAGAGTATTCACGCCTTGGGTCTAGCTCAATTTCCCTCTCATGTGTAACTCTCTCAGGTTATTTTGTCACAGCTATGACATACGCAGGTGATAGCATTAGTGAAAAGTCTTTTACAAATGGGTATTTGGATGAAGTTATTACCTAAATACTATGTTGCTCTACCCCTATACAATATTTGTCCAGCAGAACTGCTTGTCTTTGGATGAGTAGCTTCAGTTGCAGAGATCAAAGTGGTGTTTTATCCTTTTCTTGATTCCATCATAATCCTACATTTCAGTGGTGATGGTGGCAGGGCAAGACAGAGGTCTCCCAGCCCAAATCACATGAAGACCAGTAGGTCACTGGCCCTCACTTTCCAAATTTATTTTCAATGCATCTCTAAATTGCCCTTCCCATATCATAAGGATAGATTTCTTAGATGTACTTTTCAGAGGCTTTTACAACATAAAATTATCTAGTTTACCCATGCTGTTTGTTTTAGCAACTGCATCATTCCCATTATCTTTTATACCAGTTACAAAACAAAACAACCCAAACTTAACTGTTGGGGCATGGAGGGAACTTGACAATCTGAATAACTGGTTTCTTATTTTGGAACAAGTGCTCAAAAGCAAAAATAATAACAAAGAACACCTACCTAACTCAGAAAAAATGACCCATGCCCTAAGTATAGTTACAGGATAAGCCTTCATAGAGTAACTATTTGGTTCAGGATACATCCCAAACCAGCCACGTAGTCATCTGAGACGGTGAGGGATAGACACAGAAAAACATACAGGACTATTGGCACTATTAATAAATTCTAATTCGTGATTCAGGAGCAGTAATTTGAGATCTTTTAGTTAAAATGTATAAGTCCATTTAAAAAGTAAATATTTTATAAATGCATCTTAGAAACAAGTCCAAGCCAAACTAAACATTAGCAGAACCCAATGCAAATCCTGAGCAACTTTAATTGTCATTACTTTTTATATGCATATGCAATGTTCACAAATACATCAACATACAAATTTCTACCTAGTGGTCTCCTGTTTGTCAAGACTGCACTTGGAAGAGGACATGTTTTTCTATGCTATCACAACAGTATGCCTTGACAGTTTTTCCACCGTCTCTTATACTATGTTAAAAATTAGAGCAGGTAACTGTATTCTTGTCAAATAGGAATTCCTATTTAGGTGTAAGCTTATGGGCAAAACACAGATGATTAAGGGGAGGGAAATGAAGGGGGACAGTAGAGTATCTGATCAGCTTTCATGGAACAAAATTTCATCTGTAATAAAGAAAATTTATACCCCCTCAAATCCTGCTTTGCAGCTCAAAAATCCTTGTTGCCATGGGAACTGCAAAAGAAGCCAGTCATGACATAGCAAGGCTGTAACAGAAACAAGTCCTCTGTGAAATGACCAGTAGTCCAGGGTGTTTTATAAAAGACACTTGAGTATTTTCAACCTGACAACAAAATGCTTCTTCAAATCTTACTTCCAAACCCTCCTTCCACAAATATTTTGCAAATTTTCACTAAAACCTGATCATATGTATATATTATTTATACAAAATAAGGCTAAGTAAATTTGTGTTTAAGATCTACTACATCCAGTGCAAAAATACCAGCTTGCATATATGTCTTTTCCAGATATACTTGGTACAAAGTGTATGTATTGATGTACATTACTGTGCTATGTGTAGATGGACTGAGCAAACAGATCTTTCTGAAAAAGACAGAAGAGACAAAAAAAAGACTAATGCACCTGGTGAGAAGCACGTACACAAACAAAAAAATAAGATTGCATAGGACAAACCGTATAAAGCAAGACTCCTAATGCAATTGTTTAAAACAATATTTCAAGGTTATACATGCAATTTGCCCTTCGTATCTGTGCTCTCACCAGGTAACAAAAATTAGTGCTTGATTACTGAAACAGAGTAAGCCTTTTGAGAAGGCTGTTGGCACTTCAAAGCTAAGTGAAAAATCAGTGTCAAACTCAGTCACGCAATTCCCACTTGAACACAAACAGTTCCCAGAGGTGTGAATTAAAAAATCCCAACAGGCTGATCAAAGGATCCGTGTAATAACATGGAATGTATACGATCAAACATACCCTTTTCAGCACCCCATTATACTCTTATCGAGGCACTAGATTTATTTTCCTGTCAAATATGTGTATGATACAAAATGTCTCAAGAACACTGCATGGTAAGTACTGCACTGAAATGATGTGACCCCCAGGTCACATATGCCAATTCATAACACAACAATGAAGTTGGGAAAAAACCCTGGAGAAAACAGTTCTGCAGAACAGTATCTGCAAAAATTGCTTTTATATGTCAAAGCAGTCTCAATATATATGTTTAAAATACCTTTTCATTTTAACATTATAACTACTTAATTATCAGATTATGGCAAACTAGTTTAAAAAGAATCCTTGGAAACTAGGTACAAGTCTTATCTGCAGACTGGTTCACAGTTCCAGATTGCTCTTCAGAACTATTAATTAGGAAATACATTCTTTTTTATCTGTTCTTAAATAAATACTTTTTTATCTGTTCTAACAACACTTGCTTATCAGACAGCACACTATACAGAATGTATTATCACTGAAACCAATTAGTTTGGATTAGCTTCATTTCATCCCCCTCCCTGGAGTGCAGATAAGGGCGGCTGCCTCCAATCTGGCCATGCCCACTCTCCTTTTTGACCTGGCCCATGCACCCTGGCACAGAACCGCTCAGGTCTTGCAAAAGAAATCATCAAATAACTGAGGATATTCAGAGTGATGCAAGGCCCTGCTAATGGAGAAGGTACTCACCTAGGAATTAGGAAATGCAACAGGTTTTGGGGTTTTTTTACCAATCAGAGCCGCATAGTAAACAGGATGATGGGGAGGGGGGCAGCAATACCTGCATCTTTGTTATGGCTTGCAAAAGTATTTAAATTGGGCTCGAGAAGTCAAGCAATTTACAACAAAGTGAAACAGTTAAGTGTGAAATACTTTTCAAGGTAAATTGTTATATTCAAAATAGCATGGCATTATTAATTTGAAAAGTTTTTAGAATTAGCAAAAATATAAGTTTCTTTAAACAGGTTATGGGGCAAGAAAGTAACTAATATAGCACAACAATGTATATTACAAATAATAAAAAACATAGGAAAATATTTAATCTTCTTGATCATTTTATATGTACATATCAGTCCTTCACTTAACATTACATCTATTTGATGAATCCATTTTTCAGTGACACGGATGCTCTGCATTTCTCAGATTCATATACACATTAGGCAGATGTCTTTGCTGCCAGAGACATCCAAACCTTATCCTCTGGCTCATTGTTACTCTAAATTAGCGTGCTGGTTTTGGTTGGGAGGGAATTAATTTTCTTCCTAGTAGCTAGTGTTGTGGTGCTGCGTTTCTGATTTGTGCTGAAAATGGTGCTGGTACTTCAGGGATGTTTCTGTTACTGCTGAGCAGGGCTCACACGGAGTCAAGGCCTTTTCTGCTCCTCACACAGCCCCACCAGCAAGGAGGCTTGGAGCGCACAAGGAGTTGGGAGGGGACACAGCTGAGACAGCTGATCCCAACTGACCACAGGGATATCCCACACCATATGGTGTCATGCTCAGCATATAAAGCTGGGGGAAGGAGGACATGTTTGGAGTGACTGCATTTGTCTACCCAAGTCATCGTTCCCTGTGGTGGAGCCCTGCTGTCCCGGGGATGACTGAAAACCTCCCACACCATGGGAAGTGGTGGATAAATGCCTCGTTTGGCTTTGTTCATGCGCACCACTTTTGCTTTACCTATTGAACCATCTTCAACTCACAAGTTTTCTCACTTTTACCCTTCTGATTCTCTTCCCCCATCCCGCTGGAGGGAACTGAGCGAGCAGCTGTGCAGCATTTAGTTGGCAGCTGGGGTTAAACCACAACAGTCAGTCAACATCAGCCACCTGTAGAAGATTCCCCTGTAGAAAGTAAACCAAACCACAGTTCAGCTCCATTCACCCCCTCTCCACTCTGAACAAAAAGACTAAGGTCGCACATCCGTGCTGTAACACCTGTCTGTGGTAAAGCCAAGCTGTGCTATCGGTGTGAAAAGTACCAAACTAGGCTGTGTGCTGCTCTGTAGCCTCTCTTCAAGGCCATTTGTTTCCAAAGTACAACAATTTACAATAGTGAAGATGTGTTGCACAACCTCTTGCCATTGGTTATTGCTCATTCTCTCCACAGCCATTGCTATGCAATCACAAAGGCAGGAAATAATTTTAAACTGTTATTAGAAAAACCTTACAGAATCCAAAATCTAGAAAGTACGGCACAAGACCTATCACAAAGGTAAAATCACAGCAAGGTAACACTGCATGCTGCAATCACTTCTCAGACTATTACACAAGTAAGAAAGTTCTATTCATTTCATGATAAAAACTAAATAGATCTTGAAAGCTCCAAGAACATTTTAAAATAAAGGATGCTTAGTCACAAACTATCTCTCCAAGTTCTCTGGTTTTGCTGCTCTTAATTGAATTCTCTAAAATAAATTATGATGAGGTTTTTAGTGCCCTGCATTCAACTAGTAAGGGATGTTGCTGGGCTAGCATGAACTATCATACATACAATGAAACACACAAACAACATATTAAAACAATAACCATGGATAAGAACAGGTATACAGAAAGGGCAGACCTTCCCTTATTTTTTAAATTTTTAAAAGCTGTATTTTAGAGATTACTTTGGCCTGCTTTCCTCTGACAAGACTAAATAGCACAGAAGTCGTTCTGGAGTCACCCTATGGTATGCCACTCCAGTATTTTTGCCCTTGGGTCTTTATTTACTTTGCCACTTCTCAGGGTAAAAACATTAAAATTTACAAGCCTCTTTGCTATGTAAAAAAATCCATTCTCCAGTTTGCACACTGACAAAACAAAGGTGACAAACGTGGATGTGAAATCTTCTGTGGCGGACTTTTGTTAACAAATCTTCCCCCAGTATAATGCAACCTCATTCAGAACACTACAATATATGGTGGATATAATTCACCGGTACGTGTGAAAGAACATGGGAAACTGAGTGTGTTTTTCAGCCTGTAGCAACCAGTCTATTATTTAGCACTACTGGCCTGGGTCAGCCACTGCCCCTGCACAACTGTTTGCCTTTCCGATTTAGGGACAATCACTCTGTCTGTGACTTACAGACTCATGTGCCCGTGGGGTTTGCTCTTCTCCTCACCAGAACCCGCCGCTCCCGGGCTGGCAGCGGGTGCTCCCGGGCTCCACCGCCGCCCCTGCGCTTACCTGAACCGCCGCTATCCCAGCGCATCCCGCCGCCTCCCCGCTTCGCCAGCCGGTCCTTCGCTGGCGACCGCAAGTAACGGGGACACCTGGCCGCAGCCCTCCATCCCCGGCGGGGAGCGCGGTCAAGCGGCGCTTTCCCAGCCCCGGAGCGAGGTGACCCCAGGGAGGGGTGACCCCGAGCGGCTCCCGAGGGCCGCTCCCCCCTCCCCGGGCAGCCGCTCGGCCCCCGCCTCCCGCCCGGAGCTCGCGGTGCCCCCAGGAACCAGCCGCCCCCGGCCGCGTCCCCCCGCGCCCCCCTCACCTGCAGGCGCGGGCGGGTCCCGAGGCCCCCGATGGCCGCCGGGATGGAGCAGGCGCTCCCTACCTGCCCGCCGCCCACCGCTCCATGCGCGCCGCGCCCGCCGCTCGAGCGGAGGGTGGAGCGCTCCCAGCTGGGGGGCGGTGCTAGGCCAAGGCCATGGGGCGGCTCTGTGCCGGGACCGGGGGGCGGTGTTGGGCCGTGGGGCGGCGCTGGTCAGCGGCCAGAGGTCGGCGTTGTGCCGGGGCCGGGGGGCGGTTCCGTGCCGGGGCCGGCGTGGCCGTCCCGAAGCCGCGGGCGGACCGAGCGGCCGGAGCCGCCTCACGGCTGCGCGCGCTGCCCGGGCGGGGGGAGCGCGGGAGGCGCTGCGGAGACACACCCGGGCAGCGCCGGTGTCCGATGGGACACGAGTGTGCCCAGCACCTCTACATATGTTAGCAAAAAAAAAAAGAAAAAAAAGAAAAAAAGGGGGGGGAGAGCACCCAAAAAACCCACAGCTGTTTGTCACGTTTGAAGCATTTAATTAATTTTTTCCTTTGTACTAGTGTTCTGTTAATCACAAACCCCTGCCGGACGCATACTGATTGCTTTCAGAATGGTCTAAGTCATACGCGTATATTATTTATGTACCTGCATTTTTTTCAAAATTTTTTTGTTGTGTTTTTTTTTTTAATTTTTCAGCAAAACCAACCAAACTGAGAAAATTTGTCCTTAAATTACAGAATTTCAGATTCTCTCCTCTCTCTCTATCTTACACCCTATCCTGACAACTGTTACTTCACAGTCTGAGGTAAAAATTCTATTGCAATACTGCAGCCTAAGAGCTCGCTACACTAATGCAGCAATGGTCATTTGTAGAGTAAACAATCTCCACAGACCGTCAGTAGTAGAAGACTTTGGAGGGAAGAGATGAAGGGCACCCACCATCCCACTGCTCCATTTGCTGGGATCCACAGCCAAAGCTTGGACTTCCACATAACACAGATCGTTGGGTATATCTGGGTTTCCTGATACTCTATGAAGTATCTAATGTGCACATCTGCATACCTATGACGATTATTAGAGTTTGTGCTTTTAATTTGTTTAGTCACGACATGACTTTAAATTTACAACAGAGAAAAGTTCTTTTTTGAAATAGCACTCAAATATGACTGCTACCTAAAAATTTGACTCTCATGTCTTAACACAAAATAATAAATTACACTTTTAAAATTATGAGGTAAACAGTTTTTTCTTTATAGCACAAAGATAATTCTTCACGTCAAATGTAAAGTATCGTTGAAACGATACTGCTTTTCAGCCTTGATAGCTAGAGTTAACATCTGTTTTTCTAGTTGTCTCAGAATAAATTATATGAAAAGGGGATTTAAGCATCATGAGCACATAAACATTATCCTACTAGGATCCTAAACCGTATTAATAACCTGAAAAGTGCAAATCATATTAAACATCTTTCTGAAAGCATACAGCTTAGATTATTTTTAATTTTTGCAAATCTATTATTATAATGAATTCTAATCATTACTCATTATTTCTAACACTTTATATATTCACATTTTATTTTCATAGCACCTCTTGATAGCCAATAGTTTGTAGTGAAAAAAAAACCAAAGAACCATTAAATACAATAAAAAATGAAGTCTTTATTCTTTTGGCTCAACTGTAATGTGGTTTACTGTTCTTTATGGTAATAGCATTTTCCTGCATGCAGTTCACCGACACACAAGTCAATATTTTTGTAAAAGGAGGAGTCAACATCGAATTTTTGCTTGTGTAAGAAACACAAAATGTCCTGATGTGATCAATTATACAAGTTTGCTATTTAATTCCTGTGGAAAAAAAAGCATTGTGGATCCCATATTATATTTAGAACAGTTCTAGTGCAGCATGAATCAACAAGAATAAGAATAGTCTATGTAAACAAACACTGGTAAAGATTTCATGAATAAAAAGACTACCTTGAAACTTCTGATGCAGGCAGTGCTAGAATTTTAAACAAATCTTCCCCACCACATTTCAATTACAAGTTATATCTATTTGGAAGCAAGTGCATTTTGGACTCAGTTTGAAACTTATTTCACATTAAAATGTGTGCAAAAATACAGTACTAATAAAAAAGCAGAAACCTAAAGCTACCCCATTCTTTCATTTGTTTCTTATTTTGTGAAGTTCTTGAATTAAAAAGTGCTATGGATAGAAAGTAACAAAAGTGACAGTAACATCAACCTGAAGATAATTCTCATTTCTTATTTTATGTACAAAACGCTGAAAAATAAAATAAAATGGTATTTTTTACAATATTTATATTTTCTTAGAAAATTCTATCCATGTATTTTTCAACAGATTAAGCAGTTTGCAACATATCCTGTACAGTCTGACTATACACCGTACAGTAGTCACTTAAAATTTTATAATGCAAAGCAAGAAGCTCTTAAATAGCTGCAAACTATTGCTTGATGTTGTGAAAGAATGATGACCGATTGACCAATTTATTTCACTTAACCACTGAGATATGGCTTCCCATATTAGACTCTTAACAGTGGAAGGAGTAGAATTACAGCAGCAAAGGCAAGATAAACATGCATCAGTGATAGCTTCCAAACTATCTATAATGGTACAGAATATTTCATATTAGCTGTTGAGAGCTTGCAAATTACACTTACTGTGGTACATATTTGATGCAATAAATATTGTGCACGTCATTATTTGTTTGCTCAAACATGCACCACGGGATAAAATAACTATTTACATAGACGATACTTTTTTAATCAACACATATAATGTTAACCTTGCTGAGAGCAGAAGATGGCTAAATGATACTGCAGGGTGAAGCAGAACAACTTTATAATTCCTAAGTTTTGCAAGTTTTTGGTAAACACAATTTCCCAAGGTCAGGTAGGCGGTTTTTCACACAAGAATACTTAAAAGTGGACTCATGTCCCTTGGAAAAATTTTTACGCAGAGTTTGTTCGACCACAGTTAATGACTTATGAAAAAATAAAACATCTGTTCTATTATTGTAGACTCTATGGGACTTTACAGGCACATTAAGATTTGTCTGGATGAGATACTAGATGGATACTGTTATTAAGCACCTCAAAATATAGAGCCACCCTGAAATATGGAAGTAGTCAGACTGCTGCTTTGTGCGACGTCATGTTTTTCCATGCATGAACTACAAGTGCAGCATGCCTTCATGCAAATCACTTCAGTCTGTACATTATAGAGAATCCGAGAGTAGAACACCTGGTCCTCATACCCCCTTCCCCAACATAAAACCCATTTACAAAAATAGTCACATATAATAGTAAACAACCTGTGAATTAAAAAATGATAAGTTCACCAACACTGATTTTTGTAAAAATATGGCAAATGTGACTGTTGAAATGCTAACAGTGGATACAATTTTTGTACTGTGTGTTTCATGTCAAACACAGAGATTCATAGGTTTGCACCCTTTTTTTTTAACTGGTCCCTACCATCCGATTGGCCATTTTATCATCTCTTCAGCACTGTCAGCTGGTACTAAAAACAACAACCTCCTGTCAAGATGTTACCCTGTTTTACAGAGTTGCAGTTTGATGACGAGGGGTCACTGTCTTGTTATAGGCACTGACCTTATATATATATATAATTATATATATATCTATATATGTAAAAACTGACAGTTTGGCATGTACCTCCTACGGGAGTCCTGTTGACACAAATACATACTTTTTCAGGCTGTAAACAGTTTATCCCAAACATCATTCTGTGTTACTTTTTACTTTCCTTGCTGTCTTTACCTTTATCTTCTTTTTCTGATTTGTCTTTTTCATATTTATCCTTGTCTGGCTTTGTTACACTGTCATAAGAAGGTGGGGAGGTTGTGGATGGGGTCATGTCTGTTTTTTCTGGAGTAGAGTTCTCATTTAGTTTATCCATAATCATATCTTCTTTCATGGGCAGATCATCCTCCTCTTTACCTTTATCCTGACTAAATATACATGACACTTTTTTGAATTTTTGCCTTAAAAGATGACGTCTGTAAGCACGCTGAATGATGACAGCAGACACCTCCTCCTGCTTTCGTTTCAACGTGGTTGTAATTGGTTCGTAGGAGACTTTAGAAGGATTGGCTGCCATAAACCGATCTTCCATCTGTATTCTGAGGGCATCCATCTCCCCACTTTCCCCCAAAACACGCTTTGTGAAAGCAAACAGGATGTCGAGGCAGTGAATTCTGTCACCACTCACCATGGGCAGATCCATTGCAATGAGCTGGACTTTGTTCGGTTTTGCGATGAGAAGAGGTGGATCTAATGAAGCTGCAAAATCTGATAGTTTACTGAACTCTATGAATTGTGTTGCATCAGGATCAAATTTCTCCCAAACCTCATAGAACATCTCAAAGTCATCCTCGCTCAAGGGTTCAGCGCTTTCCTCAGTAGCAACACTGAAGTTCTCCAAAATCACAGCAATGTACATGTTCACCACTACCAGAAAGGAGATGATAATGTAGCTGACAAAGAAGAAAATCCCAACAGAAGGGTTGCCACAGTCACCTTTCACAGAGCTCCCCGGATGATCTTTATGGGGATCACAGTCGGGCTCCCCACTGTTCAGAATTGGGGCGAGCAAACCGTCCCAGCCAGCAGACGTGGTGATCTGAAACAGGCAGATCATGCTGTTGCCAAACGTTTCAAAGTTGAACATGTCATCGATCCCAACTTCCCTCTTAACATAGGCAAAGTTGGACATGCCAAATATCGCATAGATGAACATGACCAGGAAGAGCAGCAGACCAATGTTGAACAGAGCAGGAAGAGACATCATCAAAGCAAAAAGCAGAGTGCGGATTCCCTTGGCGCCTTTAATGAGGCGCAGGATTCGACCGATTCTGGCAAGTCGGATGACTCTGAATAGTGTGGGGGACACAAAGTACTTCTCAATCATCTCAGCTAAGAACATACCTAGAGAAAAACAAGTTAAATCAGTAAAGATTATTATATTTAAAAACAACTGCTAAAGATTTATTCTACAAATATTGTAGAACTTTAGAAGAATAGGATATTTAAACAGATTTTTAGAAATTAGCCATTCAGTTGTTTTTACGAAGCCTTTATAGTTTGGTATGCTTTGGAAACTCATAAATCGCAATAGAAATTCTGAAGCAATTTGCAAGATAATGGAAAACTGCATCAATGATGTTTCTGAGTATTAATTGCACGAGAATGTATGTGAACAGATAAACAAATACACAACATCAATCTTTTTTTAAGGCAAACTGATAACTAGTGTATGTATATTAGCAAATGCTGAGACCAGAGGAATACCCTTCTGTTTACTTGTAACAAAAATAATCTCAATTAAGCAGAAGAAAGGTCATATGTACAGCAGTATTAAAATGTAATGTAATCAAGTTATGGTATTCAAAGAAAATACGTATGTTTGTAGAGAACTGCAACTTCTTAATCATACATAAAATAACATGAACACAAATTTATTATTAGGGACACAGCAATTCAAATGTAAACAAACTGGTAATAAAAACGTTTGTTAAACCTCACTGAAGAGCAGAAGAATTGAGCATTATGTTATGTGCCTCAAAGCAGAAAAATAACTACATCCTGTTTGGATATAAATATAGTAAAACTGATTTGCATATTAAGGAGTTCTGAAAAGTTAAAATAACACAATTTTTACTCAGTTCTTTCAGGTTTGCTGCTCTAGGTAAAGCAAAGATTAGTGGAGTCATTATTTGTTACTATATCTGCTTCAGCTCTGCATCTCCAGTTTCTCACTCCAGCTCAGGCATGAAACCTCTCCAGATCAAACAAAACTCTGAAGTCAGCTAAGGGTTTTACCCTGCTGCCTAGGATATGTGCATGCTAGCCAATAATAGTCCCACACAGATTTTGCTCTTGGATTTTGGATTGCTTGACTCTTTCACCTGCAACTGCCACTCTAAGTTTATATCAAAATTGATTTTTATGTATGCATTGAAATCTCTACTGAATTCAGAATAAAGATCTAATTTCAACTAATAAAAAAGTAGGAATGTATGAAGCCTCTTGCTAAACAATTTCTCACCATACGCTTTTCAGTTATTTTATGGATAAGACTTTCTAGTGACAAAGTTGAACCAAAATATAAATAGATTTTACATGCCAAAAATGTTTCTGTTTTTACAGAATTAGACATTTCATAAAAATTAATTGCTCTTACCTACTATGGAGAGAATGACAACCACAAAATCAAAAATATTCCAACCTATAGTAAAGTAGTAATGGCGAAGTGAAATCAATTTCAGGACAAATTCTCCAGTGAACAGTACGATAAACACCAGGTTAATCCAATATAAAATGTTTTCCATGTCTTCACTCTGATCATCTGTTTCTACCATCATTGTGACCATGTTAAGGCAGATAAGTATCATGATGCTGATATCAAATGCTTGTTTTGTTACAAAATCAAAGACCATGCCTTGGAATTTGTTCTGTTGGGGGTGGGGGGAAAGAGAAAAAAAAAGTATTTGAGATAAATAAGGCTTTTCTTATATCCCTTCTTGTTTTAGCTTACAGCTTATTTCAGCCTAAGGCATAATTGAAAAAATCCAATTTTCATACAGATGTAAAAATAACAGAAAATATTTTTATTCTTACTGCTGGTCGAGGTATAGGCTTTTGTGGTTTCTTCGAACCCAATTTTTTCATTGCATTGTAGTATTTCTTCTGTTCCTCTGTCATAAAAATGTCTTGACCTCCAAAGTAAACCAAAGAGACAAAAACTGGTTACAATCATGTATCTTTATCGATTACTTAAAAATAATAGTAATAATCACTCTTGTTCACATTTTCATCTGTGGGAAAATTTAGGACAGATATAAAAATCCTCTTCTATAATTTTTATAAATTAAGTATTAAGCTACACAAAGGGTTAAGTTCTGCAGCTGAAACACTGATACCTTTTGATGCAGTGTTGACAAAACAAAAAGACTAAAGAGCACAAATGAAGATAATACAAAGTTTGTTATTAAAGTTCAGAAATCTACACTGCTGAGCTCTGTGATATGAAGGTAATATAGCAAAGAGTTTTTATAGCTAATTTTGCTATTTCGATGGATAGACTTTTTATGAGTCTACTGTAGACTCCAGCCCCAAATCCACATCTTTACAAAAATGACAATGAGTATTTCACTAACCATGGACAGACATATATTGTCAAGTGTCCATCAAGCCCTCATCAAGTCAAGCTGTAAGCTTTAATAATTCAATGTATTTAGTATGCAGAGCTCACATTACTTTATTATAGAAGAAAAAAAAATACTTAATGAATAAAGGTTTCATGATTGGACCAAAACCAAGCATTTGTTCGATTTCTTTGCAGAATAATGATGAAGTACTTATCTTCTTTTTCTGCTGGTTGAAATTGTCTATGATGACACCAATAAAAAGGTTCAAGGTAAAAAATGATCCAAAGATGATAAAGATGACAAAGTAAAGATACATGTACAGGTTATCTTCATACTTAGGCTGATCCAAAACCTGCAAAAACAGGCATAGAAAGTAAACCTTAGTTTAACAGTGAGCACAAAATATATGCTGGATAACATTTCGAGCTCTATCACTCTGATCTTTGCTTCTTACAGTCGAGTTCTGACATATCCATTCCACTGACTTTCAATCTATTAAGTTACATTCTTGAAAAAGAACTTTGCTATCAAACTTGATATTTCATTTTAAAAAATGTAACTGGCCTGTATGAATGTAGAATAAATACTGAAGACACGATTAGTTTAAACTACTAAAGTTCCATCTATCTGAGTCCACAGATGAGGAGAAACACCAGCGTGTAAATCTGCAGAATTTTCTGTAAATCTTGTGGGAGGCCCCTGATGTGGGCAGGCAGAGCTTTCACTGCTATGGGAATTAGGAAACTGCACCGGATTATTGAAGAGAGGCATTCAAGCCATGTTTAGACTAAGCATATTTTCTTGGTACAGCTATGCACACTGGTACAGCTACAACAGGCCTGCTGTGAGTGTAGCTGGAGCTTTACCAGTACAGTTTATTCAGTTGTCTACTTAGAACTAAAGAAAAACTTGCACCAAGGTAGCAAAGAGGAGGCAAAAGGGTAAGAAAATGCACAGGCCAAATTAAAAATAGGCACTGTGCCCTAAAGAAAGGAGTGGCTTGCAGAGCACAGTGAAAGTCTTAGCTTTAAAAAAAGATCAACATTACAAAAAAACTTATCTCTGTATAGGTGCCTGTTTCCAAATATAAATAATTCCTCGATGCACAATAAGAGGAGGAAAAGGCATTTCAGGCAACAGTTAAGTCTGGTGTGGGACTGAGGAATTTTGGTCCAACCATACCATCGAGAACGTGGAATCCTTTAGGACTGCTCCTCTGCTTTCCCTATCTCTTGTATTTTTCCTATGGTTTCCATTTTATTTGACTACAAGATTATAATAGCTCCTTGTTCTCTCATTTTTATTGTTATTTCTGAAAGATGTTAAAATTACATTCTCAAATCTCAGAGCTCATTCAGTCAAAACAAATGGAGTCAAGGGACTCTACTTACATTACGAGAATCCACAGCTGCGTACATGATATCCATCCATCCTTTAAATGTAGCCTATAAAAAGAACACTGGTGTTTACATCACACTTTTCCTGGAAAATGGCTTGTCAGAAATGTTAAGACCTGACGACTAAGTGTCTTTAGGTCTCATCGTAAAAACCAGCAGAGTGCAACATTAATAGCTGACTCTTGCCTTCTATTGTATGTTTTATTCATGCACAAGAATTGCAAGCAAATTCTAGTATCTCACTATAGAGGACATAGCACCTATTAAGAACTTTTATCCATTATGAGTAATATCTGATATAAAAGGGTTTTTTTTGTGCAAGTTATTTTTTTCAATACAGCTCAGGTGTATTAGGCTTAAATTACATATTTTTTTCTCATAGTCAGCACAGCCCCTAGGTCTTGAATGATTTCTGTAGAGTCATGCATTTATCCCACACTTCATAACTGAAACCAAGAAGTGACAGACAAAATTTCTAAATTAAAAAAACAATAAGAAATAACTTTTTACTGTTACAAGTCAGCAACAGAGATATAGAAAGAGAAATAGAAATTAAGGAGTGGTGACTTACCACTTGAAGCAGAGAAAGATAACCAAGGCCTACATTATCAAAGTTAACCTTCACATTCTTCCACCGGGCAGTTTCATTGTTTTGTATGAGCTCCTCACATTGACTGTAGTTGTTGATTTGGCTGATGTCAAATCTCTCATCAGTTGTAGTGTTAACACAGTAGTAAAATTTTCCAGCAAATAGATTTACTCCCATGATACTGAAGATCAGCCAGAATATAAGGCAAACAAGAAGCACATTCATAATAGATGGAATCGCTCCCAACAGGGCATTCACAACGACCTAGAGGACAAATGAAACCGAAGAGAGACATTGTAAGAACACAGGCATCAGTACCTTACAAATGCATCATCAGCCTTTCTTAAATGTAACTCTATTATAGTTTTAATATCTGTGTTACACTTTTTTAATTGTTGAGAGTAAGAAGTCAGAAAAGCAGTATAGAGAAAAGATAAAATGTCAACATAATTAGAAGTTAAAAATACAAACAGTAGCAAATGGTAGCTTTAAAGACTGGGAAAAAATAAGAACAAACCAGTAAAACAAACTAAAAAAATAATCAGAAAAAAACCCCATTTATTAGTTCTTTTTAGAATATTTACTTAATGTATGTCTGCAAAATCATGTCCATAATAATTATTATCACTGATTGAATCAAACCAAATTTTTTATATTACATGTTTACTGGGTAAACAGTTCAAATCTATTACCGAGCAAATTTTTAATTGAAATTCATTTTAAGTCTTTTTAAAAATAAAACTTAGGCATGTGTGCATGTTCATTGGATGGTTACATATAAAATGAGAAAAGCAGCAGTGTTCAAACCAGGAAACCTGCTGAGTGTCCGAACACACCAAAGCTGTTAGGGTTCAGGCAAGTGGCAGATAAAACTTGAAGAAGAGACTTGATTTAATTCCCAAAAGAATTTTGGGAAAAATCAGGCTTCAGGAAAGAAAAATGTGAAAATGAGTTCATGTATGATGATGAGCAATGATTAAAAAGATGCCAGATTGAAAATAAAACAGTAAGGAAAATAAAATTAGGGAGAAAGTAGGTCCATTATGAATGAAAATTATTAATTTAATGATGGAATTGATGAACCACTAAATTAGTTAATTCTTATTTTAAATCTTTCTGTAAATAACTCTAAGAATATAAAATTTAGTAACTGTGGAGCACTGCTGCCAACTTCGTCAAAACAACTGAATCAGATCCTTAGACCCTAATGAAGATTTTTTTTTTTTTAATGCAGAACAGTAGCTATTATGTTGATGGAATAGTTTATAATTAATTGGTTTCTACAATGTAGGCACTAGGGCAGATCCTCTAGCATACTAAGCTAATTGTTTCTGTTTGAAACACAAATACGTAGTTTAAGCCTGTAAAGTATTTTGGTATTACAATTATATCTACAATTAATAACATCCATAGAATCAATTAATTATAAAATTAGTCATCCAGGTAGATCACCTTTCATTCCTTGCCATTTTACAGAACAGAAAATAAAACCTTTGAATGTTAGAGTAGGTGGTGAACACCACTCTCACATGTGCTCTAAAGTTGCATTGGGCTGAAGGAAAGGAGAAATACCTGTTTTACTTTCAGGGTTCCATTCCTGCCAAAACACTACCTCTTTTGGGTGATACCTACGTTGGACTACATTTGAGATCCTATAGGACTTCAATGAAATTGTTTTTATGTTAAATTTAGAAGCTGGACCAAATAAGGTTCCTTTCAATGTAAATTACTTCATGACTCTATAAAAGCATAGAATGCTGAATTAAGTCCACACCTGCCATCCTTTAGTTTGTTTGTTTGCTTGCTTGCTTTCCCCCCCTCCCCCATATTTTAAATCACATTTTAATAATTGGTTATATCTAATGGGGAAATTTTTAAAAAATTAGAATAGTTTCTTAATCATACTAAAAATCTCCTTAGCAATACCTATTATAAATCAATAAGCAAAAATAGTATAGCATGTTATCACTGAGCAACTGGGTAGAGAGGATTCCCTGACTAATGGATAAATCTCTTCTGACTATTTTAACAGTGCTGTCTTCTGCTGACAGGCTTGTACTCAGCATTGTCAACATCATGACTGTGGAAGGCCATAAGGAGTTGTTTGACCCAAGCAAATGAATATTCTAAAAACAATACTGAATTGGTTTAAATTGGAAATTCATGAGCTCACTGATTTTAGTAGCAAGTTTGACTGGAATAATAAATGCCAAGTTAATTTTTTCCTAGTTTGGGAATATTTTCCAAATGTATTGGTCATTACTTTTGCATAAATTTTATTTAAAATTATCTCAATTCTTCTACCTAAAAAATATAAGTAGATTTCTTAAATGAAGTGATATCATCCATCAGGAATAATTATTGAGATTTAAAGGGATAGTTAATGAAGTAAAAATATTTGTCCTCAAGCTTCCAGTCTCAGTACACCTGAGAATTCTGTTCCTGTTTCTGCTACAGCTGTAGGTCCAGTCATATTCTTCATTCTTTAATTGCTGGATTCCTACAGCTGACCTACTTTCTCTGGTTTTAGTTTGAGTACCAACTTGTAATATGAATCATTTAAAGACACTCAAAACACACAGTTGTGCATCACTGGAAAAACTGATCCAGACATGTCCCAACTTCCAGTGGTAGTAAGGGTATAAGAAAAAAGGGAAAGGCCTGATGGCAAGTGAAACTAGCGGAAGCATGAGAAAGACATTAAAGTGTTGTTTTCTGGTTGAAAAAAAAGGTCTTACGTGCCTAGCACCATGTGGCAGTAACTGATACTGCTTGGGACACAGCATGGACAGATTAATTATATCCACACAGGCTTTTCATGAAGTACCAAGTGCAAATTAAAGTGTACTCTCCCTGGCAATAATAGTCATGGAAAGATGCAGAGAAAAGATTGCATTTTTCATAGAGGCAATTTTTCCCATTAATTATTGGTTTGGGTGGGCACAGGTCCTGATCCCAGAGAATAGTACAGTGAATTAAAAATTTTATATGTGTAGAATGGAATTTTCCACTTGTGTATGGGAAGTATAATCCTCACTGAAGTAATTTTAAGCACCTATGCAAATATATGCATCATACTATATTGTTGTATTTTCAGTTCATATATGGTAAACACCAATGAAATGACTATGTTATAAACAGACATCTTGAATTTCCATGTCTCAGACCTTAAAATGTTCTCATACTCATTCCTTCATCACCTTCACTACTGTGTCATTCAAGACACTAAACCTAGAATTAATAACTTTAAATAAGGCAAAATTCATTATATGCATAGGAAAATTTCAATGGTTAATTGCTTAACTAATAAAAATATAGATCATATTTCTAGTCTGACGCTATCTAATTTTTTTATATCTTTTGCTAAAGTCAAAAATCTCCTCCATATCTGAGTAGTTTACAAAGATACAGTTGGCAGATCAGGATTCAATCAGTAGGTAAAGTTTACACCAACACAGAATTCATGGGACTGACAATTACCAATAAACCTTCATGACAAAGTGATTGTTTTTTCCTTGCCACGATAAATTGCCAATAAGCAATTTGCTGTGCATATCAAATTTGTAATATTTTTGGTTTGGTTTTTTTCCTAATCATTGTCATTAAAAAAAAAACCCAGCTAATGCAGTTTTTAGTGAAACACTACTGAGGTTTTAGACAGGCCTTATACCTGATATAAACACCCCACACTTTCAAATTTGCTTTAGTAAAGCTCCAGAAATGTGTTGGAGACAAGGAAATGGTATTTCCTATTTGAATTTATAATCTTTCACCAAAGCCTGTCTTCTTTTTGATTGAAGCCTCTTCTCTTACTTTCCACACACATAGAGCATCACATTTTCTTCTTGCCAATTTGTAGTTGAGTTACAAATTTACTAATCAGCTTACAACCTGGGGTGCCAAAGATCAGTGATCGCAGCAGAGAGCTCACAAAAGGATCACTTTTAATGACAGCAATAGGGTTCCAGTTCAGGTGCATCTGCTGTTTAGATCTGTGGCAGTATGTCCAGGAGAGACAGATGGACCCCGAAGGTGTATGTCAGACATCTTCCTGTGGCGGGTACTACCAACAGCTACGTGTATCTACCATCTCCAGTTGTTCACTACTACCCCTAAGAGAAACATTTCTAGAGCAGAAAGCATAACATCTTTGTCCATTTCAGTGCACTGAAGAAGTGATCTAAACTAATGAATTTGACTTTGCTCAGGAAGAGACTGAGCATGCCCCACTAGGTAGCTGAGGGGCTCAGCTGTGTTAACTGCCACACTGCTAATGAACAGCTAGGGACAGGTTATTCTCAAATATACCCAACTCTGACAGCAAAAGTCTGATATGTTTTCAGGCTGCTTAGTGCTCTATAGATTATAATCAACATTTTAGAATCAATATGGAAAGCAGTACGCAACCAGAAATAAAATCAGCTCAATCTCTGATATGTTAGAAAAGTTTTCTTAAATAGAATGTAATAGTTCTAATACGAAAGAGAGAAGGTATTTTAACAGTGCCAATTTACTTATTAACGTACAAATTCATTACAAAACTTTTAGTTGTAACAGACATTCCCAACTAAGATATACAGAATTGTAGGTTAAAAGATGTTTGATAGACTGTCTACGATACTCTACACTTGTAAGAAATACACATGTGCACATATACATGGGCGTATGTGCACACACTTTTGAGAGGAATTATTTTTTTTTAAAACTGTTCTGACTATAGTAGGAAGTATTTGTATGGGATAAATTCAGTTTTGTAGTAATATTGCATAGATCCATGCAGTTCATAAATCCTTGGGCCATCCATGAAAATATGAAATAAGGTGAAAGGCCAAGGAGCCTCAATAAGTGTAAAATGTGTGCAATAACACATGAATTCATATAAGCAGATGAAGCCTTTTGCTTATATGTTAGTGATAAATGTGAAATATACAGGATGACAGTGTAGCACTTCTGCATGGATTTGCCGCTGAGTATTCTGCATGCATTGTTTCCGTGTATGCATGCAGCATTTCAATTCTTTCATGTTGTCTTACCCTCATCCCTTCAAATCGCGACAAGGCTCTTAGAGGTCTCAAAGCTCTTAGTGTCCTAAGGGATTTAATCGCACCAAGTTCTGAGTAGCCCAAGGCATTAGCTGTTAAGCTAACCAAAGAGACCTACACAAAAACAGAAAGGCAATATTGCTCATTCATCTTGTATATCCTTTCGAGACATATGGTGGGAATGATGCGTGCCCTGAACTTCTCAAGAAGATTCAAGGCTGGACCTCTTTCTCCAGGAATCCCTCTATAATGCAGAAAGATCTTTCAAGTCAGACAAAGTAGAATAAAAGTATATTCTAGGTACCTGTTGATGAAACCATGTTGGCAGAATGGTATAAAAAATGCCTTCTACATTCACATAAACCAGTCAACATTTGGTGGTATTTAAAGAAAAACGAAGTCGCATGCAAAAAGAAAACTCTCAAAAGCTGAGTGAATTGGAATGGCCAATTTAGGTCAGGACTTCCCATGATATCTTCAGAACTTGATGAGAATGTAAAAGCTCTCAAAAACCACATCCAGACCTGGCCTTTGGTCAAATATAATTTTCTAGTGTCCAGAAAATCTCATTCAATAGCCATAGCTACCAATGCTGTTCACATTTAACCAGACTAATCAAGAGTGAGAACCAACTGTTTGTTAGACAATGGTAGAAGCTTCATTGTTAGGCATATCCACACTTCATTACATTCCCTGTGATTCCTTTAACCACTTCATCAATTCTGGCTTGGATAACGCTGGTCTGGTCTGCAGGCAGATGAGTAAATAAACTAGAGTAGCTGTAAAATAAATAATACAATTATCTTTCATCATTAATCCTTGGAAATGTATTTATAATAGCCATTGGGAAGGAGTGGCCCTAATAAAGAAAAAATAAACGAAATCACCCCCTATTTCCCTTCATTTAAAGCCCTTCCCTTCCATCCTTCCTGTTCTCTCAATTCTTTCATCTCCAAATTGATCTTTTCACTTTTTTTATCTCAATCCCCTGACTACAGATTAAAAGGAATGCTTGGGATATTAATTTTTTCATGAAAAAAATTGCACCAGACTAAGGTTGCCACGAAAAACTAGTGAAGTTATTTATAAACTTCACAAAAGTAACTAAGTTCATGATTATCAAACTAGAATAAAATATTTGTTGATAAATACAAGCTCTACTGGTCATGGCAATTTACACATCTGATGACTAAGCCAATACACTGTTTTATACAAAGGTACAGACTCATTCACAGAATACTAAAGGTGCATATAGTCATGTTTTATCACAGGATTTGCAGTGCTGGTATAGATTTAAAAGTTATAATGTTTTCCAAGCTCTGTGTAGTAAAGACTCCATGATCTATCATGTCATTGTAGTTTTAGGGAGATACATAGCAATTCCTATAGAATTCTGCTGCTTTTTGAAATGAGCAAATAAGTGAATCAAGACACCTTCTTAGCTTGCTTTCCATGGGAATTACATCCGTGGAACAGAGAGATGCCTATTATCACAATCAGGCTATTGGGGATGGAAGGGAAATTAATATCTGCTATATAGTAGAAGACCTGTAATCTTCCATTTGTGCTACCCAGCACCGTGCATACATTGTTGGGCATGTAGACTTGAAATCACAATGCACTTCTCAGTAGGTCTCTTTCAGACAATGTGTATCTGCTCCTTGGTAGTGCAGCCTTTTGAAAATCACTTGAGAACCCACTTTAAGGGGGCTCATCTATGGTTCTATGAAGCATCTCTTTGAGGTCACCCACAATATGGTGAAAAGTGCAAGAGTACTGAATAGTACAATGGAACTGAGAATTCCTAGCAGTATTTTCCTTTCATATTGCACAGAGTAAGTGACAGGACACTTACAGTAATTGATTAGAATATTAGAAATCCTTAAAGAAATTGCTTCCATATACAGCAAAAACTGAAGAGGATCCTTTCCATACCACCAAAAAATAAGATAGTAAAAATCATTATTTCAATAAAGCATTACTACTTCATAAAGTAGAGAATTTCAATACAACATCTCTAGAGTAATAAGTATACCCGAATATTTTTTCCTTTCTGAAAAGAATTATAAACCATACCACATCAACAGTTAAAATAGAGTTTTCATTTAATAGAACAGAAATCTTATCCTGAAAACATAATATTCTGATTTTTAGAGCCTGTAGTACAGGACATGAAAAAGAATACATACATCAACAATCAGGAAGTCCAGCCAGCACCAGGCATTAGTAAAATAGGTTTGAAAGCCATAAGCCACCCATTTTAAAAGCATTTCCAGAATAAAGATGTAAGTGAAAACTTTGTCAGCGTATTCCAGCATAGTCTTGATAGTTTTACGTTGCTCTATGTAGATATCTTCAAATGCCTGCGAAAAAGATTTTTGAAGATATAATTAAATATCTTCACAATTTGCAGTGTGGTAAATAATGGCCAAGAAAGAACTTGAATTGAAAAAATATATGTGATGATAAGGCATATATCCTTCCCTCAAGTGTAACTTTGGCTTTCGTTTCACACTTTTCATAAAGCTGGGTCCAAACACAATATTTAGCTTTCAGCTAAGCTGAACAGTGACATGCAAAACTTACTGTAGTACCACTCTCCAAACTAATTTTAATTTGTTTCCATGGATACTGTATTGGGCTTGCACAGCCAGGTTTTGGTAGCAGGGTACAGGGGTGGTTTCTGTGAGAAGCCAATGCCAGCTGGCTCCAGGATGGACCCACCACTGGCCAAGGCCGAGCCAAGCACGAATTATAGTAATGCCTCTGGGATAACATATTTAAGAAGGGGGGAAAAAGTTATTGCACTGAGCTAATTGTGGCCAGGAAAAGTGGAGTGAGAACATGTGACCATAACAGCCCTGGAGACACCAAGGCCAGTGTAGAAGGAGGGGCAGGAAGTGTTTCAGGCACCAGAGCTGAGGTTCCCCTATAGCCCATGGTGCAGACCACGGTGAAGGAGCTGTGACCCTGCAGCCCATGGAGGTCAATGGGATGTAGAGATCCCCCTGCAGCCCATGGAGGAGATCCCACGCCAAGGCAGGTGGATGCCTGAAAGAGGACTGTGAACTGGTGGGAAACCCATGTTGGAGCAGGCTCCTGGCCCAGACCTTCAGAGCCATGGAGAAAGGAGCTCAAGCTGGAGCAGGTTTCCTGGTAGGACTTGTGGCCCTGTGGGGGACTCACACTGGAGCAGCCTGTGCCTAAAGTACTTCACCCCCTGGAAGAGCGACCCATGTTGGAGCAGTTCATAGAGAACTGTTGCCCATGGGATGGACTCACGTTGGAGAAATTTGTGGAGGACTCTCTCCCTTGGGAGGGACCCCACACTGGAGCAGGGAAAGGACTCCTCTCCCTGAGCAGCAGCAGGAACAACCTGTGATAAACTGACTGTAACTCCCATTCCCCGTCTCCCAGAACTGCTCAGAGGGAGAAGGTGGAGCTTGGGAAGGAGGGAGGGGTGGGGGGAAGATGTCTAAATTTATTTTAGTTCTCATTATCCTACTCTGATTTGGTAAGTAATACATTCAATTAATACCCCCAATTCGAATCTGTTCTGCCCATGACAGTAATTGGTGAGTGATCTCTCCCATTCTTTATCTCAACTCATGAACCCTTTGTTATATTTTCTCTCTCCTCTCCACTTGCAGAGGGGAGTGATTAGAGCAGCTTTGGTGGGTGCCTGGCATCCAGCCAGGGTCAATGCATTACAGAGAGCAATGGCTTACTGACATAAGGATTTCCTTTGTGGTAGCTACAACTTTATATCAAAATTCTATGAAGGATTTAAAAATGACTCTGTGATACAGTATTTTTGATGAATAATTGAAACCACACTCTGCACGCTAACCCACAAAACAATCCTAAATAGAGAGAACTCTCTTGTCAAAAGAAAATGTCTACAATGACCGTGAATCACTGTGCATTGAACCAAGTGTAGCAAGAACATTACATTTTGCTCCTGCTATGGGGAACTAATTATTTCAGTACTTACTCAGTACACCTGATTTAACACCAATCTGTAAAATACCTGACAGAAACATGTTGGCACCCTACATCTCAGTCTGACGATTCAAGTTGCTCTTGATAAGTTCCTAGCTCAGCTGTGTTTTTATTTAAATGTGTATATGAGAAAAAAAAACTATTATCGCCAATATGAAGGTATCTGAACACCAGTCTGATAAAACTATTTATTTCCATTAAATCTAAATTTTGAACTTGCCAAATTATTTGTTTCATAGCCTGTGAGCAAACTCTTATGTAACCTATAACATATGCCAAATACTTGCTGACACATGTTTACATTATAACATTTATGAATTGGATATCAAATTCTGATTTGTTCCCTGCAGCTATATGATTAACAGAAATTCTAAATGCTTGCTGCTTGAAATAGTCACAATAGTTTCACACTTAATTTACCAGAGCACCGCTGCTGAGAAGAATCATGAAGACTATGAAGGTCTCAAACCAGTTGTGTTCAACAATCTTATAGCAGGTTTTCCTAAGATTCCACCAGATTTTCCCTTTTCCATCTTCTACACTGACTTGACAGCATTTGAATCTCCGTACACACCCTAAATGTGATGATAAATTTTAAGATGTCAGAATAAGGTAAGTATTTATTAGGAATTACAGTGAACAGTAGTCATTTATTTCAGTGCTACTGCAATAGATGCTTGTAAATAAGTATCTCCTATTTAAGCATTTTTGTTTCAATATTTGAAGTTAAAGCTTTGTACCTTTTATAATACCTTCCAAGGAGAAATTCTGAGAGCACACACGAGAACAGTAATCTATGGCAGTAACTCTGAAGGACTTACTAATGCAAATAGAAATTACAACTATAATCACAAAGCTTCTTTCTGCTTTTGAATAAAAATAAAATTCAGTGCAAGGCAATACCATTAGGTCTATGTATCTTGCATATATTTTGCTTTCCCTACCTTCTGTAAAACAAGCCTCTGGCTCCAGAACTTCTTCAGGTTCTGCTTCTGGTTGTTCACCCTCTGGAGGTAGTCCAATATCAACTGTGCTGCCTTCTGATGAACTGGATGCATTTAATTTCTGTGAATGAAACCCCACATAATTACGTTTTTCAATTTCAGTTATTTTGAATAGAAATGAATGTTTGAAATGCATATCAAAATATTTTGCATGTATTCCGTGGTCTGACATTAAAATAACTTCTTATCTACAATCTATAATGCCAAATTGCTCTACTACAGGTGAGGTCACAAGATTAGAAACTACATCATGTGCATTTTTCCTATTGAAAATATTTTGATATTTTCATACAAGGAATTGCTGAAATTATTAGACTACTATTCTGAGCCACACATAAGAATTTAGAAGGGAAATTTCAGGAAGTCAGGACTGGGTGCCTTCCACATTTTGTACTGTTTAATTATTCCAATCATGTGGCTGCATTTTAGATTACACCAGATAGCATGTGTTAATACAAATAAATTTCCAACGTCATGACCAAACCAACAGCAAGCTCCACAGATGTATTTTCATGTCTCAAGTAAATGTTATTCTATCAAGTCAGAAAAAATCTAAAAAGTTTCAACATAAACTTTTTATTATCATTGACATGAAAACACATGTTATGAGTTGTATAGGATAATTTAATTCTCTCTGTTTCCAAAAGAGCAGCACATTACTTTAGAGCAGTAGCTGATGTTTTGCATTCTCACTTGAAAATGCATTTTCTGAATTTATTGTGCATTTTTAAACTACTTATTACTTTGGTACAGTACACATAGATGTCCAATCGCCATAAAAGGCCAAAAAAAAAATCTTTAGAAGACTAAAGTGAAAACAAATGCTTTTAAAACAATACCATCATAAAATAATACTGCACCAATAAATCATACTGATAATATAATTCAAACTTTAAAAATTATTCTTTTACACCATCACATTATGTTGGCAACAGACAAATATGAGTACTATAATAAGTAAAAGTAGTTTGATCACAGCATTCTATGGCTCTTCTAATGTTATCACTATGTGGAGTATAACATCAGTAAAATGGCTGCATTGATAAGTAGCTAATCTTATAAAGGGAATGATGTAAGCAGATTTAAAATAGAGACTACAGGGAATTAATACTTAACAGAGATGGTCTATGGTAACATTAAAGATATGTATTTTTGCTGACACTTAAATCTGAAGTTAGAGGCATTATTCCTTTAAAACATCTTTGAGAAGCTTCAGTTTTTTGTAAAGGAAATGTAAACAATATTAGTCTGTGGATACAGAAAGTAACTTAAGATTTGAATGGAATTTTACATTGCAGCAAGTATTCAGTATGTTCTTCAAACAAAAAGAAGATTCATTCCTTTCCCCCCCCTCTGATTCTACTGAATCACATTGACAATATATTGTGTTGTGATTTTGACGTAGGCTTAACTCTGACTTTTGTCTACCGTGGTGCACTATAGAGCACAATTTAGAGGAAGACCAAACAAATGGAAAAATATATTGTAGGGTGTATTATGCACTTAATTTCAGTGATATCTGCACACTCATTTTCTCTAAATTTTTTTTAAAATCCCAGCTTACATATTAATGTCTCATGTTTGTGCACAAATTTTAGCATCCATGAGGTCAGGTCCAGTGTACAGAGATATGGATTCACACTGTTCTGTAGATTATTATTTATAAATTTCCCACTGTAATATGTTCAAATTATAGATAATGCATGGCAGTTTGGTCATTGTGGAATACTGCCTCTAAAACTGAGAAACTGGAAAGTATGGAATAAAAACTGTAGTCCTCAAGTAAGGACCACAGCATTTAAACATCAATGGAAGTAAATCACCAATTTGAGGAAAAGGCCAGAAATACCATAAATGCAAGGTACATTCCGAAGAAATGTATATATGGTGTAAAAAAATTTCCATTTATCAATACAATACAGTAAATTATTTTTAAACTGAGCAGTGACTATCTGGTTTTATTATGAAGTGTTTTCTTAAAATGTTGCTTGCATCATTCCAATCTGGACAGAATGCTGTAGTAGTAGCAGAGCAAACAAAAATTATGAACTGGCTAAACGATAAGTTTGAAAAACCTACTGTCCATTCTTTTACAAGAAAATGAAGAGTTCAGTAACTCAGATATTATGAAGTTAGTTTAATAAGCACAGGGGATAATGAATTCCTATTACTGAAATCGTGTAAGACTAACAGTTAACATGGAAGAACTGAGATATCCACTATAAGGAGAGATCAAAAAGATCAGACAGAAAAGGCAGAAAATTATCAGTAGAACTGTCAATTACCAGGAACATCAAAAAGACAGCTTAATTTATGTGGGGCACTATGTATGGTAAGTTTTATCTTACACATCTCTTTTCACTAAAAATCTGGTATGCTTCCTTTACAGAGCTGTAACAATAATCACAGGAGTTAAGCTGAACAGAAAAATTCTAAATTGAATCGACAGCAGCTGATACTTGAAATGAAACAATTAAATGCCTTATCCCACTGAGAATTCAGTTACTCTTCTGTTGATGTAATAGAGCATTTCCTCAGCATGCTGCTCTATTATACCTGAATTTAGCCCCAACCTGAGCAGTATATAAAGAGGAATATTATAAAAATTATTCAATAAATTCAATCTGTAATAATTCAGTATCATTTGGGGAGGAAAAAAATAGAAATTTTCAAGAGATATAATTACTTGTTTCATTTTCCTTTGTTATGTTTAACATTGAAATTATTGTATGTCATTCTACACAATATTTATAAAATTCAGTACGCATTACAAACAGCTAGGAAGGTTTTATGATACAAAATCTTAGGATTTTATCAAATCAGTTAAATTCAGTATGCTAGGAAAACTTCTCAGTAGCAATCACATATTTCCACAGCAAACTTGTGCTCTGGCATAAAGCAACTGACGCAGGGCCATTGTACTGATTTCTATGTATTCAACACAACATCACCTGGAAATGGACCAGGTTATTGCTGATTATGCTTTGTCCATATGCTTCCAAATACATAAGAAGACTATTTCTACCACTTACTGTGACTTGCCAATGTTCACACATGGAATCCAGCTGGATAGCCAGACTACCCCTAATTGCAGACCCTGATATATTAGGTATTTGACATATCCCAGTTCTTTACCTTAACATATCTGAAAGTTACCTTGGTACCTGGTAAGCTGTTCTCTGCTCACCTGCATTATAAAAACTGGTTTTAGGCAATGACTATATACTTAACATGTATACAGCCTTTAAAAAAAATGAACCTGTAGAAACAAGATAATCGTCAAACTAAACTGTTAGCTTTGATCTAATAGTAAATCCCTTTTAAGCTTTTTGTTATACCATGGTTCCAGATTTCAAAAGTACTCAGTCATGCAGATTATAAAAGATTTATCAGGATCAAGCATTAGACACTCTTTGAGAGTTATGATCATTCATTTTTTTCTGAATAGTATGTTAAGGAAATTATTCTCAGAGAAATCTGTTTTTCAAAACCTTAGAATGTAGATACTCCATCTCCTTCACACAGAAGACAGTAAGGGGACAAAAGTACTTACGTGTTTCTAAAGCAGCAGAATACTGATTATCATAGAGATTTATATATCTTTTACATCACATGTACCAACAGTCTTGCCAGTCATGCTTTAGTCAGCAATACAGTATAGTATGAGATACAGGTTTTAGTTTAGCTTTCAAGATAGGAAAGCAGCTTGCCTATCAGAGCAGCATCACAAAAAGCAGCAGCCAAGATTAGGTCAGGAAGTTTTTTACAATATTACTTTCTGAACCTCAACATCTCACAGATTCATACAATTCTGCTTCACTTACAGCCAGGACACTTTTAACTGCTAACATTTCTTTCTTTCTTTGTTTCAAAGATCGTTATCTGAGAGTAGCTGAACAGCTCTTAGCTTAACATTTTTAACAAAGCTGAAATTTCATGATTGGCCAGGATGCCACTAATAGGTGTTGAAGTCATAATTTAAGAGACTGAAGGAGCAAAGAGCAGAACAGACACAAGCAGGAAGATGGCACCAAGAGAAACCACCATTTTGGTTTTGCTTTCAATTTCCTTTCCTCCCAAATACCTGTGAAAATGTTAAATAACGGAAATTACATTGCTTTTATTTTCTCATTGCTGTGTGGATGTCAGTATGAAAATGAGATGTTCTGTGATATACACGGCAATATTATATCCAACTATCCAGTCTTTTTCAGTACAGATATATCACCTATAAAAACAGTGAAGTGGTAAATAGCACTGTGATTCCCCTGGTATAATTAAGTGGAATCTGGATGTCACTCTTTCTAGTTCTTATACAGTCAGGCATACTAACTCTATCAGTACAAAATACCAGAACACTGTTAATCAAGGTATAACCATTTTGTGATGATTATTAGCTGTGAATACTGCAACCCAGGATCCCTAAATTATAGCCCACTCTGTAGTTTATTGATATTCAAAATTCTTTCCATCTACTTATTTATGAGCATTTCATAAATGAAAATATTTGCAAAAAAGTTGTATGAACGCAAAAGCATCATAAGTAGCAGTGGAAATATGCTCCAGTGGGAAAAAGCTCTCCCACTGGAAGCTACTTAAAATTCACACAAGAAATAGTGAGAGGATATTTCTGGAACAGAGTAAGGGACTTCTGTTTGCAAAGACTAAATAAGCAAACTCCAATTAACTCTAACATTAACAACTTAACATAATCCACTATGAATCACAATATGCCAATACAATGTGACCAATTCACAAACAATACAAAGCCTAATTTCTTCAGAGCATCAAAAGACTTTGAATAATGAATATTTTTAAATCAAAATACATCTTATCAGATAAATTATTCTGTAAAAAAAAGAGAAAAAGCTCTGCAATAAGTATATTTTAATTCCACTGATTTACCAAACTGGAAGCAATGTTATACGGCTGTGGTGCTGTAAATATTATGGCAATGTTTAATAGGTGAGATGTAAATCACACTGAAGCTGGGGACTTTTTGGTCCAAACTCAGTAGCTTATTTACTAGACTGCTGAACTTTATTTTTTACTGATTAGAAAGTTCAAGACAATTTTAGATGTTCTGGGAGGTAATTAATTTGTGAGCAAAAATTAAAGAGCTATAGTAAGACTAATTTGGGCCAGATCTTACTATTAGTTTTTTCTCTTTGCACCTCTACACCTGTAAGTGTGGGCGTAAGTAAGAGCAGAACTGATCTCTGAATGTTTGACCAGCCAAATACCAGTTTTGCATGAATCCTTTTAACCAAATTATGGTCACATGCTTTGACTGCAGAAATTAAGTTAATTTCATGCTTAACAGTGCTTCAAGTACTGCATATTAATCTCCAAAATAACTAAATGCTTGTACAAGTACTAAAGAAAAGCATTTCTAAAAAAAAAAAGTGAAAAACAAAAACATGACTATCATGAGTTTGAAAGTTACCTCCATTATAAGCTAAAATACAATAGTATGAATGTTTTCCAAAACAGCTAGCAGCTTTTCATTGTCAACATGACTTACAGATGGACTTATGTAAGCTTCTGATGAGAAATATAGCATATGTGTTACATATTCTGTCTTCCTTCAGAACAAAAGAAAACCCTTCAAAAATAGAAACCTGAAAACTATATCATAAAGACTGGGCAAGGTACATAGCATGCACTGCAAAATACTATTAAAATATCATGGACAGTATAGCATCTGTACCACAGAAATGTTGGGGCTGCCGATCTTGCCTGACCATGCTGTGATGCGAGTCCCGTGACTCAGCAGAGAGCAGCTGTGCATGTTGGTACTTATTGCAATGGATGGGGCAGGATCATAGCTGAGGAGCATGCAGGCCAGTCCATACCCGCTAAAAAGTGATTAAGTAGAATATACATAGAGATGTATAACTTGCTTAGGTAACCTGTGTAAAATTGGTGACACGATGCTCTGCCTCGCTAAAAGGCACCAGAGCTGCTCGCTTGACTGATCCAGCTTGGTTCTACTCCTGTGAGAAGTAAGAACGGTAGGAAAGGAAGTTCAGGACACAGCACCTCTGGTGTTTTGCACTGAATATTGCTTAAAGTAAAATATAGATTATTAATGTGCCTGCAACAGCATTAGGAGATTCCATTTTTCCAAACCATTTAAAAATATCTTATAATTGGTATAACTTAGCGTAATTACTGGCCTAGAAGTTACATTTAGCATACATTAATTATTACCAGCTATTATTATTTTTATTATTATTATTTTAACTAATTATTACACAGTCATACATGTACTACAAAATTTTCCATATATACCATCCCTGTAGTACTTATGCATCTAAAATGGCAAAATTATCTTTATGCTTTCTACACTGGATAGCAGTAATGCAGCTGAGATTCATAGACCTTTATGTATAGGACAATGGACTCAGCACAGTGGTCCCACATTTACTAATAGCCCTACTTCCATGGTAAAGTTTTCTTTAGTATTTGTACTCTAATTCCCTTATTACACTGTATTCACCCACTGCCATTCTTATGGACACAGTGTTCTTATAACTAATTTAATCTTAGGTTTCAGGCAATTTTCTATAAAATTCCATGTTAATTCTCACCTACTATGCATGTACTACATTGTATGTATTGTTTCTAGAAAGGTGTAATCTAGTTAACACTTCCATTAAAATACTGGAATGTGTGTGTGTTACAATAGAGAATGCACCCAATTAGTATACTTAATTAAAACTTGTTAATAAATCACAACTAATTTGTTGAAATTCAGCTTATTGCCCTATACCAGGGTGAATATGTGTATTCTGTGTCTACATAAAAGCAAGGAGAAGCATACACACATGCTCTGTTTCAGCCTCTGGCTGTCTTGTGCAGTCTCTGGTAGATGAACTCAGAAACAGCAGTATCATATAAGTGGAAAAACATGAGAGGCCAGAAATGTAAGGCACATTATAGCATGGAAAAAAGAAGAAGCCTTAAACAAAAAGCCATTTGTAGCCACTTTTTTTTTTTTAAATTAAAAAATGCCTTCTTTTGCTATGGATCATTTTCATGACAAGAGTGTTGTTCCTCTGACTAATAAGCCATCATTCTATATCAAAAAACATCGTGGATAAGAGTATCTAGTGAAGAGTAGGAAGTAGGATGAATATTTTAAAAATGTGCTTTTGTGACTCAAATCTACTTGAAATCTAGGCATTTCAATAAGAAATATGATCACAATCTTTGCTTACTGCTCCGTCACTATTTAAAGTTCCTGAAATTTGTAAACCTTTCTCTTCAATTTTTCACCTTCAGCTTCTGCAAGTGTAAGAAATTTTGGTCCTGAATATGCTCAGACAAGTTTCAGCTTGACCAGTCAAAACTGCTTGGCACTAGCTCATTCCTGACTTAATATGCATTTCTTTGTCTTATCACTTGATCAGTTTGCAGTTCCTGAAGGACAACAGGATTAAGTGCCTCCAAGAATGCAGCGAGGACACTGTTTTCTTCTAAAGATGCTATGTGGAGTAGAAAGCCTTCCTTTTTTGGGGGAAGCTTAATGACAGGAACTCATGTAAAATGTGGGATAAACCTCTTTAAAATTTTCCCCATAGGAATTCAATACTTTTTGTCACCCTGTAGAATAACCCAATTAGGGTCCTTGCATTGGAAGAAGGGATGATTTGGCTATTGAAAACAGTCAGCAGTCATCCCGTCCTGTTCCACAATGAAGTAATAGGTGCACCATTGTCACTGTGGTCATACTCAGCCCTGCTAGCCAGCAGCACAGAGGTTTGTATGAGGTGTATCTTCCATCTCTTCTACTGACATAATGTTCTTGTGCAGTAAAGAGTTAAAGAAAGAGCTATGGCAAAAAGAAGCAAATGGGAGAATATTGGTGATCAGGGAATTAATCTGATTTTGGTCCCTATTTCAAGATATTTTAGCCACTGACTACTGACTGTTAAAAAAAGTATAAATAGATTTTGTAGCAGGAAAAGATTTCATTCTTAAAACAGATGCCTTAATCATTAGGCAAGTTCCTTCTTGCTATCACTGTTCAGTGAATCACAAATTATTTTCTGCGCAACGATTGTAGTTTCAGCAAAAGAAATGGAGACTACTCCACTAGTACAGAACAGTCCTGTGATTACATTTTTAAAAACAGACTTCAGCAACTTATTAATCTAATAATCACTAATGAAAATATTTAAAATCACTTTTCAGTCATTTTAATGACATATAGTATTTAAATTGGTAGAATCCAACTACACTGCCAAATAAACTTTTGCAGAGAAGTTGCCAATTGAAAATTATCAGAGCTGTAATCTATAAACTTCAGTTAATACATACATAACTTCATAACTTTTAAAAGTGAACAGGCACAGGAAAAGTTTATGACAATTAAAACATGGTTTACTACTACCATGAGTAGTGGTAATATCATAATCAGTAACATCATCAGAATTAATCTGATATGAGTGGGAGCACAAAATAAGCAGCAAAGGGAGAAAAGTTTTCTTGGGTGCATACTTCTAAATGTACTGGAATTTCACAGTCAACACACTGTGTTTGTGTCAGATTTTCTTTTAATGTCATTCATAGAGTAATATAATCTGAAATATCATTTATAATATATCTGCAGAATAACAGTATCTTCTTCACACTTTCCAGTTTAGGCATTTAAAATGTTTTATAAAAAGTGTTAGGTTTACAGCACCCTTGAAACCAATAAAAATACTATACTAACCTTACAGACAAATACAGCTCGATAGATAGGTATTTCTAATGCCACCAAGACAGGAATAAATATTTTGTAATGAAGAAATGCAAAGTATTAAGTTTCCTAGTACTGAACTTGAACTGAAAACACTTTATTCCCAAACTTGCAGGACATCCTCTGGCTATCACTAGTTGCTAAGCAGGGAAAAGGCTGAAAGGGATAGATGGACTTGAAAAGACGAACAAACCCAGAAGGACCAGTTCTACACTAAAAAACTACGATTCACAAAAAGACAGAAAAATTATCTGTGCCATTACTGTCACATGCATTTGTTATGGATGATTTCAGTGATGGGTGGAATTTCACCAGATCAGCAATAGAATTTGCTGCTCCTTTGGCAGCAATAACTTTTGAAACAGTTAACAATGGGACAATAGAACAGTGGAAGGACAGAGCAATGCTCTAGATCTATGTGGCTTAAAGGTGCCTGAGAAGATTCTTTCTCTTATCTTATGTACAAAGACAGAATAGAATCAACCAAAATTCTACATTCAGTGAAACTTCCTCTTCATTACACAGAAAAAATTAGAGGTTAAACTACAACAAACTCTGACTTGTTCTACACCCAAGTCATGGTTTTGAAGAGTAAGATAAATACTAATATATTCAATCTGAAAAGAAAATATTTTTAAAAGAACAATAAAGACATTTGTGATAAAAAAAGACTAAATGACTAAACATGTAATACAGTTTGTAAAAAACGGATCTCAGGGTGAAAATTACTGAATCTTACACATATTTATACCCTGAGATTCAAGCATGAGAAAATCACTTATGAAAACCTTTATGTTAGTTGTTAACTACCCCACAGCATGCAATACTGCTTAAAAATACCCATACTAATGCCAAATGATCTAGCATCGGTACTAAGCATAGCATAAACTTACTCCTTTGAGAGGGTGTGCCTCCATCACTGTCAGTTGTGCAGGACAGACCACTGGGTTAAACACGATAATAATGCTTTGGCATCCGTAACTCTTTAAGTGTTAGCTTGGATGTATTCACTCGGCATCACATTGTGCCAGAAAGAGGTACATTTTATTACAGTCAGAGTAGGTAGATTCAGTAGATTCAAATATCTTAAAGCTTCGAAAATAACAATGGGTAGTCATATGAAAGCATCTTATACTGAGGTATAAAGCTTTTTTTACCAGAAGGCCATTACTTCACTTCTTCAGTGGTTCTGTTACTGTTGGAAGGATTATTAGTGATTTATATGAAATTGTTTAGATACTGGTCCAGTATTCAAATGTACCTATCTATGATGTATGTAGATGTATTCCAACAATATCAGAAAGGTTAAAAACATTGGAATCAACTGCTGAGTTGACAGGAGGCACTCCAGAAAGCAGATAAAGGAATAAATAAACTGCACTGGTGAAATAAGCATGGAGGAACTTGTACCAGCCACACATACTTTGTATGACTTCTGGTATTCAGGGTTAGTAATTGATTCCTTTGCTTGTTAAAGATTTAATTAAATAAACATTTTCTAAAATATTGTCTTATGCATCTTGATTATTACTGTAAATGCAATATTGTACCACCATCTCACTCAAAACTTGCAACCTTACATCAATTCATTTTAAATAACATTACAAGTTTGTAAATGCTGTTATAAAGGAATTAAAGAGAGATTTCAATTCAACACTAGTAACCTTCAGAAAAAAAGAAAAGCATCATGGTATTTTAAATTTAAAAATAGTCTTACCTCTTTGCTTTCTTCCAGGTCTGACTCACTGCTGAACTCCTCTGTATTTAAATTTTCAAAATCTGATTCCCCGACAGCAATTGGCACTGTCACAGTGAGACTTGGGTTGTTTATGAATGACATGTAATCACTTTCATCAACAACATATTTTTCCACGCTGCTGCCTATGCCACTGGTAGTTCCATTCCCTTCTTTAAGATAGGCAAGGTTTTTACCTATGTCCACTATTGTATGGTTGGAAATACAGCTGTCTTTTTTATTGTTTAGGTCTTCAAGAGGTTTGATTTCATCTAAAACTTTCTGTTTTCTAACAAAGGCTTTTTGGATGAATTCACGCACTTTTCTCTTCACATAATCTATGCCTTTCTGAATCCTTGCCACAGCAATCTGGAGATTGTTCATTTCATTATCATCATCTGTAGCAGCAAGGTTGTCTGAACTAAATGAGCTTAGCAGCAAGGCCAAAAAGAGGTTGAGTACCTAAAAGACAGTAAGGAAAAATATATTAGATCTCTTATTTTTAAGTCATAAAAGCAATTCCATTATGAGTTGTGCAATATGACATAAATTTTATTTCACAGCTAGTACTTTATTTCAACCCACTGTCCTGCTATTCTTTCCAGTCCATAATCCTTGTCCCCCACATTTTATTATATGGCCAAAAAACATTTTAAGCTGGTTTAACTTCACTAATATAAGTGAAAATCAGAGCTGTCCCTTGACTTTCTCCTTCACACTGGTTGTGTAGATCTGCTTCTCAAAAAGGAGAATGACACAAGGAGGCAAGATACAGCATAATATAGTAATTTATGCAAGCTACATCCACCGTAGTGTTCATGGGCCAGGACAATGCAGGCAGACACCAGTCTTCTACTGTTGAACAGACCATAGTTTCAGTGTCTCTAATTCAGAACACAATAAACTTATATTTGGCAAGAATGTATGAGTCTATTTTGGACTTGAGCAAGAAAACTTGCTAAGTGATAAAGGGTCCACAGGTAGGATACACCTCAATTTCAGGAAACTATTTCAGAATTACTTGCATGACATTTTACAGACATACAAGAGAAATCTGGATTGCATGCAATTATGACAGACTGTGCAAAACCGATTAAAAATCAGTTAACTTAAATTATATTTGTCAATTCTTCCTGTTCAAATTTGCAGAATATTTTGGAAGGTATATCACAGGAGTCTCACATTAGTCTGGTAAGAGTTGATATTTATGCCTGTGGATAAGGATATTTATAAAATTTGTGCATTACACCAAAGAGAGAAGGGGATGCTAGCACTCAACAAGTAAGAACTACAATTAAGTATAACCATGGTAAATCAGGTGAAATAACTGGAAATCAATGGGACATTTAATTCTGAAGTACTAGTGGTACAGGAAATTATTGTTTAGAAAAAAATGAAAAGTGTATATATACAGAAGGTGTGAAAACTTGCAAGGTGGAAGCACTACAGAATAGGGCATAGAGGCTGCATCAGGAAAGCAATGCTGGTACAGAAATTTCATGTCATTTGGGGATGTACTACAAGGAATATTGGGTGTAAGAAATGGAAATATAATTATTCCACATTATTACTACTTAGGTCCCTATTTAAAATGTTGTTTAGGAGGAATTCAGAGGCCAGTAGCAAAAGGGATAAATAGTTTACAAATCATCACCTATGAGAAAAAATTGAAGAGCTAGGCTTGGTTTGTTACAGAAAGAAAAGACTGAAAGTGGAAACAGTAAGCTTTTAATATTATAAATGTTGTCATGAAGACTAACAGTTTCCACTATTGTGACCAGTTAGTTTAATTGGCTGTAAAAGGTAATTTAAGTTAGATGTTTTTTTAAAAGGCATGTAAAAGGCATTTTTAACTCTAAGCATAATTCAGCACTGATCTTGCTAAAAAGGTTATAAACTTACTGAGATTTAAAAGAAAATGCAGACAAATATTTTTCATAAATGATCAAGGTGTATTTGAACATGGTTTAGAGAAAAGGCAAATGAACTACATGATCTCCTGAAGCCCTCCTCCAGTCTTCTTCTCTGATTTCTAAATCATAAAAAATAGGAAGTATGTTCTAAGAGTTCTAAAAAATCCCCACTGATTACATACCACCAGGTTTCCAATCACCATGACCATCATGAAGACTGTAAGGCACATGGTTTGGCCTGCAACCTCCATGCAGTCCCACATCGTTTCTATCCATTCTCCACACAGCACTCGGAATACAATCAGGAAAGAGTGGAAAAAGTCATGCATGTGCCAGCGTGGAAGTTCACAGTCACTGGAGATCTTGCAGACACATTCCTTGTAGCTTTTCCCAAACAGCTGCATCCCAACCACAGCGAAAATGAACACAATGATGGCCAGCACCAGGGTCAGATTCCCCAGAGCCCCCACTGAGTTGCCAATAATCTTAATCAGCATATTTAGAGTTGGCCAAGATTTTGCCAATTTGAAAACTCGAAGCTGCAAAACAGAAGAATGGGATACAGTTATTCATGTTACTAATAGTAGTTCATAAGTAATGAACTTACTGCTATACATTTCATATTTCAGTTACCCTATGTCTAAAGCATGTCTTATGTAACCTTTAGAAATTTTAGTTACAAAATTTCTGTTTCCAGTTCTTTGTACAAGAAAACTCATCAGGTCTTAAGTCCCGATTTAAATGATAACAAATAAAAAATACTGTCTTCTACACTTATTTCAATTACATTGCAATTATCACAGTTATCACTCTAATTCAGACTTTGCCTCTTTTGGTGATCTTAGGTATTTACAAAAAAGTTGTACTTGTTAGACAAGGTGGACAAAACAGTCTTTCTCCTTTAGTTAACTCTAAGAGAATATTACTAAAATAAATGAGCACATATGAAATGTGATCAGTGTAATAGGATCATAAGTTTATAGATACTTCCAGATCACTTTCATATTAACTGGCAGTGAGATGGAAGAAACGGTTTTCCTAGAAAGAGAAACAAGCTGGAGTTGTTAATGTCAGACATACAAGTTACTCAAAAATATCTTTAACAATATCTTTTCTGTCATTTAAAATAAATGTACTGTGTGTTACAAAGTTTGTCCTACAACATAGAGGAGAAAAAAAAAGGGAAGTATAATAATAAAGTACAAATTAAACCAGAAAAAAATGAAATTACTGGAAAGTTACAGCAAGTGTTCAGATAAGAGGACAGTATTACAATGAATTTAAAACAAAATATTTTGTCACGAGATGAGATACAAATAAAATACATATATGCAAATTTAGAATTCTACTACTGCAAGAGAAGTCAATCCAGACAGATATCAGACTTCAGGCAAAGTGGAGTATAATGCTACTCACAGAACAAGAAAACATATGTATTTGAACCCCCTCCTTTTTTAAAGGGGATTTATTTAACTTTTATTGAAAGTTAAATATTTTTTTTGCTTTATTTAAGGTAAAAGTTGAGCTTGATGACTAGGAACTCTAGCTTCACGTCTCTTACTGTGTAGGTCTTTTCAGAAGAGGATTTGGCCATCTACTTGCATGCTAACCTAGTCTGCAGCAAGACCAAGGTTTTTAAAGCTCCTGTTAATGAAAGAGAATATCTAATAATAGACAGAAATATTGCAGTGACTTCTGAACAGAAAAGCTGTTAGACAGCAAATGGACCTTGCAGAGGATGGCGAAAAGGCTGGCAGTGATGAAAGACCCCTATACAAAGAAAAATCTTAACACTACTCTCTTTTAAAACTAACCATGCAAGCCCATTGGTAATGGAAGTCTATAAGCTAAAACTGTCAATAAACTTTTATTAACTAACCCATTATTCACTAATTGATTTACTAATCTTCAGGCGTAAGTAGTGAGGGCCTGTGGCTCTTGCATTTTTCATTTGCTCATCTAGGGAGAAGACTCTAAGAGATACTTCTATTAAAAAAAGTTAATCCTTAAAGCACACTTATTGCAGGAATAGAATTGATGATGACAATGTCTTGAAGGAGAAATAGATGTTACTAAGATGATACGTAAAACAAACTTGACATAATAGATACATGCCATCTAGTGGGTATGCAAGCATTTTGTAAATTCTGAAAAGATCTTCTGTCTTAGCCACATGTAAGGTACAAATGAAAAATCTACAAAGTATAGATGCACAAATACAAAAGAAATAACATGGAAACATATTTTATTTAGTATACTTACCAATCTGAATGATCGAAGGACAGATAATCCTTCCACATTTGCAAGGCCAAGTTCCATTAAACTAAGACTCACAATAAAACCATCAAAAATATTCCAGCCCTCTTGGAAATAATAATAAGGATCCATGGCAATTATCTTGAGAAACATTTCTGCTGTGAAAATTCCAGTAAACACCTGCAAAGAAAATACAGTTTCTTACTCCAATTTAATGAGACAATATTTAAAAAGTAAAACTACTGGTATCAACTTTTGGTAAGTTATATTTTCAGTAAGCAATTCATGATAAATCTGAATAGTTTCCTTATATGGCCATACATTGGGGTTAGGAATAAAATTCAGATTTGAAGCTCACATATGCATCACAACAGTTTGTTTCCAAAAAAAAAGAGGTACATGGGAAAATGAGGGTTTTATCTAGCCTGCTAACATGCGTGTGTGCCAATACAGAGAATCTCTTCAGATTTTAATGCCCTGTAGATTTCATCTTTGCATGTAGGCCATGTTTTTGCTTCTAGTGATAAAGAGAAGCTTATGATAGCGACAATTATTTCATTAAGAAAAAAAATTATACTGAAAGTTGAGAACTGTTCTTCTTCAGATAACCTGTGGAAGGCACTGTCATTCCATGCCTCCAGTTCCTGCAGAGTTGCAGTAAATCTGCCACGCTTACTGGGTCTTTCTCCTCTATAATTCCCTGAATACCCAGAACCTCAGGAGGTGCTAGTGAGGAGCAGAATAACTGTGGGAAAGGAACTAAAATTTCTGATGATTTGTAACTATCCATCCAAGAAGAAAATAAAAATTCCTTTAACCAGCTTCAATGACAGAAGCTGAAGGTTTTAAAAATCAGTAAATCTTACTATCTTTTGTTCTGTAAAGCAAGAGTTGTGAAATCCACAAATGTCAACAGCTTAAATGTAAATTTAAATTCAACCATCCCAAGCCTACAAATATCTAGTCAACATTTTCTTCTGTGCATAGGTCACAAAAGAATTAAATAAAAATGCATTTCACATACATGGCACATGATGAAAGACTTACAAGGTTTCCTACTGAAAGCACACCGCTAAACTGTTCTGTCATTGGATAGTGCTCCATGGCCATGAACAGGGTGTTTAGGACGATGCAGATAGTAATGGCCAGATCAACAAATGGGTCCATCACAATCAAATTTACAATATGTTTCACTTTCAGCCAGGGAGTACAGCAGTCCCAAATTAAGCAAGTGTTAGCAAATTTATACCAGCACGGTGGGCATTTCTGTCTGGATTCTTCCAGTTCTGGAGAGAAAAATAAAAATAACATTTTAAACATGTTTCTCTATTCTAGCATCACCTGGGTATTTCCTTGAAGCCTAAATGCTGTTTTCCAAGGTACTGTTGATCAACTGTGTTGATATTTTGAAACCAAGACTGCAGTCAGTCAAAAGAAACTACAACTTCTTTTGTAATTTGTAAAAAATGGAAAAAAGTATACTAAAGATTCAATAGATAAAAGAACTATTCACAAGCTACATAAGATGCAAAAGACAAATTTTTCTCAGAAATCTGTCATACAGGCTGGGTGATGAGGGGATTGAGAGCAGCCCAGTGAAGAAAGACTTGGGGGTATTGGTGGATGAAAAATTGAACATGACCTCATGACTCAGAAAGCCAATCTCCTCATAGGCAGCACCAAAAGAAGTGTGACCAGCATAAGAAAGATGTGGACCTCTTAGAGCTGGTTCAGAGGAGGCCACAAAGATGATCAGGGGCTGGAGCAACTCTCCTATGAGGACAGGCTGAGAGAGCTGGGGTTGTTTATCCTAGAGAAGAGAAGGCTCAAAAGGGACCTTTTAGTGTAGCCTTCCAGTACCTAAAGGGGGCCTGCAGGAAGGATGGCCTGGTACTCTTTATCATGGAGTGGAGTGAGAGGATGAGGAGTAAGAGTTTTGAACAGAAAGAGGGTAGATTTAGAATAGATATTAGGAAAAAATTCTTTACTGTGAGAGTGGTGAGGCACTGGTACAGGTTGCCCAGAGAAGTTGCGGATGCCCCATCCCTGGAAGTGTCCAAGGCCAGCTTGGATGGGGCTTTGAGCAACCTGGTCCAGTAAGAGGTATTCCTGCCCATGTCAGGGGGTTTGGAACCAGGTGATCTTTAATGTCTCTTCCAACAATTTTTTTTAAAGTTTCCCCATGAAAGATAAACATTTAGAGCAAACCTGAAGTCAGATAACTATTTAAACAGCATTATGGTCCACATATCCACAACTGCTCATTATTACCTTCCAATCTGCTATTCTGAACACAGACATTCAAGCCTCAAAGTAATGTTTTGCCCTTTCTTACAAATAGTTGTTTAATTCCCTGATTCAGGTTCATTGCATTTAGCCTTACAGAAAGAAGAATGTGATCCTTCCTTTGTGAAACAGCAGGTATATTGAATTGGCAGAAGGGGATTGTTCTGCCGCAAGAAGCATAGCCCTTTCGGTAACGTAAAAAGATCTTTTATCCCAAAACGTAACTTTACTAGAGAAAGACTACACTGAACAATTGTTTTCACTTGCATTTAAATTAGAAGCTTGCTGCTTCCACCTCAAACCTATCAGTATACTGGAAGCTTGACTGCTTTTCCAAATTTAGCAGTTACATATTAAAAAAAAAAAAAAAAATCTACCTCTATATAGAAATCTCTTCTTGTCTGTACCCTCTAGGTTGACATAGCTGCCTCAAAACGCCAGTACTACTTAAAGTTTCACACATTTAATAGCACTTTAAGGCACTGTCATACAAAAAGATATGTGTTACATACCTTCCATTGTGTTTGTAAGCATGCTGGCTATACTCATTGCCCTTTGCCTTGCACTAGGATCTGTTAGGTAGTCCATAGGAACGTGGTAAGAACTAGACCGTCTCTTTCTTAAGTCAGTTTCTGTAGTAGTGCCCTGAAAATAAAGCACCGATAAAATAGCTAATTGATGGTTCATTTAATAAGAATAGCACTTAAATTATTGCAGAAGTATACTGGTTTAAAATACTGCTGTCACACACCATGCTCCATTCATGCTGTGGCTTTGCAATACACTAATGTATGCCTAATTTTGTATAGAGCAAATAGTCAAATACTGCAGTAGGGTTGCTTTTGTGCCTGAAGAATATGTTTTTAAGTATTTTGCTGAAACAGGGCTGGACATTAAAACAGATTTTAGACTATAAACAGTTTCTAAACTATAAAATTTTTCACAATGCTTGTCAATGAGCTCTGCCATAAATATTGTTCTAATTAGGCAGTGAAGTCTTTTTCTAAACATGAAAATGCACAGCCCACACAGCTAGCAGTAAAAGAACAAAGAGTAAGTGCGTTTTAGATAACTCTTAATTTGGAATAAATTATCAATTTCCTAGCACATTTTTTCGAATGAAATAAAAGAAAAAATATTTAGTAATGTTGACTGAAAAAACCCCACAGAAAAATTAATTATGTTACAGGAACACTATCACAACCCATCTAAGTTGTAGTATCAGGGTTACATCAAAAGTTTCACGTATGGTCAGTTGGAAGTTAATGCTCATTTAATATATTCCATTAAGTAAATGTAATTAATTTAAACATATATATTAAAGATATAATTCTATATATAATTGATATATTATATAATATTATATACAACAAATGTATTGTATATTAAATATAATAAATATTATTAAGTAAATATAATCAATTTTTTTCCATTTGGATATCCTTTAAAGTACAGAACCTTGCAGTTAAAACTAAGAATAATGAATCAATGGGTGTAAGACTACACAGACTAAGTTTACTATGCAATTCTGTTAATTCCCAGAAAATTAGCATGTATTTTTACATATTTAGTCAATGAGTGGTTGACAATTTCAGTTTTTCCTTTAGCTTATAATGGGAATATATGAAAGGAGCATTCACAGCTTGGCCAGAAAGGCAATCATTGCCAAAGTGAATAAATTTGGTAGAAACAGTTGCTGATCCTACAGTGAGAGAACAGCATGCCTGAGCTATTGCAGACTTCCTTACATTGCTAGCAGAGGCTGCTTTATCAATCATCACCTCTGGCAGGAGCTGTCCAGTAGGCGAGGTCAGAGCTGGTGGCCCACCAACTAAAGACACTACTCCGTTGCAATCCACAGTGCTGTGCATCTTCCCATTTGCTGGAAGTGCAGGTACTGTTCTGGATGACCTACTGGCCTGACTAATGTTACTGTTGCGCCGTTCACCGTGTCTATGAGGAACAAAGAGAGAATCTCTTCTGCTCTCATTGTCTTCAAAAGTGCTGTGCTCATCATCAGCAAAGTCATTTTCTGATCCTACATCCTTTGCTCGACCTCTGAAGCTGAAAAGACTTGTTCTGCTGTTGCGCCTTGGGGAGAACAGGGAGCCGCGAATGCTCAGCAAAGACTGTAGGCAAATAAAAACAATTATTATCAGATGAAAATTCTTTAAAATACAGCATTTTCATATAGAGAAAAAACCCATAATGTCTTAAAGGGTAAAGTAATCTACAAAGAAATGAACTGGTACAGTCCCCCCCTAATACACTCCCTTTTGGGTAGTAAACAAAGAGCACATAAGTGACAGACGAAGACTAGTTACTTTACTGCTTTGGATATATGAAATCAATTGGTTTAATTAGAGTAAAAGAAACTGCTTTACAGAATTGTTTCCTCTGCTATTCTGCCTGTGTTATTACCAACTGTTCATAAACTGAGTAAGTGTATCTAGACACTGTTTACTCCAGGTTGGCATTAGTCTGACAGGCTGAGTAAATAAAATTTTAGGCAAATTGCCTGTGACTCAGTCTGCACACAGAGGTAGTTCCCAAATACTGCCTAGTTTAAAAAAATACATCTCTTTTTAGATACTAAGCAAGTAGGCTACAACAAGGTTTTGATTTTTTTTTTTAAAGTCTTAGCTATCCTGAATACGCAAAGATACGCCTGTAATTTTGTATTAACAGCTTCACTAATCTTCATCAGTTTACTCATGTGAGTAAATGTTCTGCTATGCAAGGATCTTATCAGGGTCAGAATAAAAATAATGCTCTAATCTTACAAATAATTATACATGTTCTTAATTTTAATTCATATCAGTAATTGCCTTGACTTGATTGATTAGCATTAGCACCTGATTTCACCCAAGACCTCTATGAACAGCAGAGATGATACATAACAAAGCAGTCAAAGCAGTGTCTTTGTTTCTCTTCTGCAACTTATCTTTGTGGATCTGAGCACCACTGTTCTGGGTACTGCAAAATGCAGAACAAAAAGGCACTCTGCAAAGAATTTATCATCTAAGTGCAACACAACAGATGAATACAAAAAGAGAGGGAATACAAGGAGGCAAATTGATGAGTATGATAAACAGTCATCTTAGCTCACCTGAAGTCATTTCCCTGTCAAGCTTTCTGTAGGCAGCATGGTAAAAGAGAGTTTTAAAGAGGGATTTGAGGAAAGCAATGAAGTGTTCTGTGAAAACTCATGGGAGTGTCTTCCAAGCATGAGAGGCAGCATACCAGAAAGAGCTCAAAGAAACTAGTTTGAAAATTTAACAGAAGGTTATGGATGCTGGCATGGGTCAGTCAAAGCTAGGATTTCACTTGTTTACTGTAAGTAGACAAGGTGGGTTGGGAGGAACTTTAGGTACAGTATGTTTAATGGTATTAAAAAATTTCTTTAGGTAAATATGTTTACTAGCAGATTAGATAAAAGCAATGGGATAGGTTAGTGCACTTTGCAACAACATTGCATTGATGAATACAGCAGTAATTGGGAAATGGAAAGAGGCCCAAGTTAGACACGATTCACAGCTGTGGGTCCAGAATAGAGTTTAAAAAAAAAAAAGAAAAGAAAAAGAGAGAGAAAGAAAAAGGAACTAGCAAAAGGCCTTGTGGAAATCCCTTTGAAACTGACAAAGGGGTAAAAGTATCTTCTAAAGCACAGCTAAACCAGGAGAATTGAGAGGACAAAAAATCATGAATGTTAGGAAGAACAAGCTTTCGAGAGGAAGAAAATGGTCATTTACATTGAAAGAAAATGAAATGTTAAGGAAAAAGTCAAAGATGAGGTACAAAACTGAGTTTTCTCTAGGAAAAAACTGATGAGTGGAACTTCTGTATAGTGGTTAGAATCCAGAGTGAAAAGGAACTAAGGTTGGAAAACCAGAGGGGAAGGGATTTCTAGACTGCCATAGTCAAACAGCTGTAAATGAACTTGGGAGATGAAAAGGTTAGAAGAGCAAGTTGTATGAGGAATGCTTAATTTCTCACAAGATGGATTAATTGAGCTGCAGTTGAATAAGGCTGCTGTTTGAATGAAGACACAGGCAAGAATATGCACCTAAGGGATCAGATGGGTCTTCAACAGGCAGTTGAAGTCAATTGATACAGGTGTGAAAATTTGTATAAGAAACAGAATGAATCACGAAGTAACTAAATTCAGCAATGAAGTCTTACAGAGATTAGTTAGACAGTTAACAACACAAAATGGTGGCAGACCAAGGAGGTGAGATGGGGGAAGGATGCAGTACTATTGAAAAAGGAAGTACAACAGGAGTGGAAGGAGTGGCAGAAATAGAAAGTTGGAAACATTATATTCCCACCGTGGTCTGATCTAAGAAGGACAGTCCTTAATAAGAAAACACTGGATGAAGAGGTCTGAGCTTCTTTGAGAATGGGAGCTGGAGAAAATGATACATGAAAAGAATATGAATGCTCATGATCTATTAAGGGATGAAACAGGCTTTCCAGAGGCAGTAACAGAAGAGGATTAAAAAGGACAGGAATGAGTTTAGTAATAATGACTAAAAAGAGGGAGAAAGCAACTCATAAAGATCAGGGAGAATTGAGAAGGTGGGGATAAAAGGAAGAAGCATACTGAGGTACAAAAAGAGGCAGAAAAAGGAGAGAATGGATGTGGGATCTGGACTTGAAGTGCTGAGGGGAGAGTGAGAGGTGGGCAAACAAAGAGGAGCTTTGAAAACTGTAGAAGGGATAACATAAAACTATCAAAGGAAATAAATGTCTGGATGGGAGATGCAGATGGCACTCTGAATCACTGGTGTTTCAAGGGAACACATGCAAGGACACATTGCCACACATATTTCTACCTTCTTTAAGATAACACAATTAATGGTCTCACATCAATTAATTTTTCAATTTTCACATGAACATTTATGTAATTTCTGATGAGCTTTTTGCATGCAAAATTTTAGTGCTTTTCTCATTTGAAACATTACATTTCTTTGTATGTGTGCACCATATTTTGAAGCCACTGATTATGCTGAACACATCCAACTTCATGGGGAGATGGGTCTATTTGCACTAAGAAACTTGAAATACAGCTCATGTTAATTACACACAAAATTTTGAATTTTCACATATAAATTTAGAATAAACCCAAAATCTCTCAAATTTTTACATTTTCATATCTGGCTGCAAGTTTTAACTTGGTCATACTTTGAGTTAAGATGCTAATGAATCTGTGGTATCTTGCAAGAATTAACCAAATTACTTTACAGGCTTTTGTTTATATGATGAGTAGACAACAAAGCTGTTTAAGAGGTAATAATACTGCGGTACCTGGTGTGGGGAAGAGAATCTCTTTTCGTATGTCAGTCTATTTCCCTCAATGGAAAATCGGAAACCTTTCTTTTTGATGCTGTCCTCTGATCCAGATTTGTGAAATTCTTCCCCATCCTTCTCCTCGCCTTCAGATTGTTCTTTTTGCTTTTTTTTCTTTCTTCTATTCCTTCTCTCTTTAGCACTCTTTGAGCTCAGTTTTGAAGCCTCAGAAGAACTTTCGGAGAATCCACCTATTCCACCTACTCCACTATAATCTCTTGAGTCAGCTGCTGCAGCTGCTGCTGCTGCCTATATGTACAAGCACATATGCAATTTACAACATTTATACAAAAACACACACCACTCACTATTTTAAATTTATTGCCATTTTTAAAAAAAGTTATTATTTTGAAATAAAAGCAATGCTTCGACTTCAGTGAACCCAGTATATCATCAGAAAAATAATTTGTGAAATTCCACAAAGACCATAATTTTGCCACTGCTCCATAAACCAGGAGTTAGAGCAACCCAATGAAAACTGTGCTGTCAGATAAACAAGTGAGTAAGCATCTGTTTTAGATTGGAGCAACATGTTGCAATGAATTTTTCATCTGAAATACTTCGTAGAAGTAAGGATTCAAGGCTCAAGCAACTGGTAAGATCCCTGTTAACAGGAAGCAACACTTTCTTACAACATTTTGATGGATTTTGCATACTCTCTAGTCTATTAAAGATCTGGTGTGGCATTGATATCTCAGTTTTGCAGATCATAATCAGAGAAATGTGTTAAACTACAGACTATTAGATACCTGGTGCTGTTTGGTTTTCAAAATATGTGGAGCATTTTATTAACACTTCTTTACAAGCTGTGGTAAAAAAACCAAACCAAAAAATCCCAACAGAGAGCAACTAACCAATGAAACAAAAACCCCTGACTGCTGACTTCAGTCACGTCCTTATATGGAAGACATAGTTCAACTTCTATGTCGGTGGCCACATGCCAGACATTATCAATTATTAGATTTGACAGCCTTCAAAAAATGAAAAGGAATTTCAAAGCAGTATATAATCATTACATCTGCACCACAGAACTGTTTTCTTCAGTTTCTCCATTTTCTCCAGTTTTCTTTAAAACTGGAACACTATGGCCTTCTGCTGGGAGAGATGGGGAGGGAGTAGAAAAAGCCAAATATTGCTGAAGCAAAATATTTCTCCTATAGCACCTACAATAGTTTTGATTCTGTTACTTATATAAACAGAATTACTGTTTGGGGGTTTTCCCCCACATCCCCATCGCCATCTCAGACAACCACAGAATGGTTGAGGTTAGAAGGAAAGCCCTGGAGGTCATCATGTCCAACTCTCTGGTACAGACAGGGTCACCTGAAGCAGGTTGCCCAAGGGCCATATACAGACAGCTCTTGACTACCTCCACAAGCACTCTGGGCAACTTGTTCAAGTGCTCAGTTAAAAAGTTGATATCCATTTCCAATTTGAAAAGCCAGTGTTTTAGCTTGTTGGTTATCATTTTTGTCACAAATTAACAGGTTCACTCGACCCAGCAGAAACAGTGCAATGGAAACATTAAAGATTGTTTGCAATAAGAAGGAATTTATAGGACAGAATAATACATTGTTAGGAGTAGGAGAGTAAAAGTATTCTCATATTTGGACATAAAGCATCCAATCACAGTCATGAATGGAAGAAGAAATTCTACTTTACACGGATACCTGAGCTTCTTCCTGTTGCTTTTTCAGTTGTTCCAGCATTTGCTGAAATTCTGCTTCTTTCTGTTCTGCTTCTTCCATGGTTGCTTGATTCTGTTCTTCGTAGGCCATGGCAACCACAGCCAGGATCAAGTTGATCAGGTAAAAAGAACCCAGAAAAATGACCAAAACAAAAAATATCATGTATGTTTTCCCAGCAGCACGCAGTGTCTGGAGAAAAAGAGATAATACACATTTTTAGCAGACTTTGAATAATGTTACATAACATGGTAGCCTCTGTGTTATAATCTATAAATACATTATAAAACTGTTTTGCGTTAACACAAGATTATTTAGTTACTTCTTCAATACAGAAATAATAATATATCCTGAATATATATGCAAAAATCTAACTTTTATGTCTACTATTGTCAAGGGAAATCAGATTCTGAATACTTCAGAACTTATACCAATAATAATCTATATATCTACATTATAGCCTTTAAATTTAACAGTAGTGGGGCCAATCAGCATCTTACCTTCTTGTCTCATCAGTCCCAAACTAGATTGCCACAAAGACAGTGCAGTATATAAAATATCACAGTGAACAAAATTACTGTCCTTCACACTAAGGATATGTGTAGTTCAGGGACAAGATGTAACCTTTTCAAACAGAACATATTTTTACTAGACTGCAAATCGATTTCACTAGCATTTACTTACAGCATGTTTGGGTAAGAAACTTTAACAACTTAAGTTCATTTACACATTCGGGAAAACAAACAATAATGTTTAACCACCTTCATAAAAGCTATTCCTTATTATGTATTTAAGTAGCACATGGTAACTTAAATCATTAATAAGGGCCTTACTGTTTAAAACGATAGCTTACATACATGAAATTAAAGATGATTTCTGGTCCAAAGGCCTCAGGGACATGTAAATGACAATAACTATGCAAGTACTATGTAGTAATGGTATTGGTGATGGTGCTGTTTATTTTAATAAGTCCTCACCAGCTGGTAAAGATTCTCCCAAAAGTCCTGAGTCATCAACCGAAACAGTGACAAGAATGCCCAACTGAATGTATCAAAACTTGTGTAGCCATAGTTGGGGTTTCTACCAGCTTTCACACATATATATCCTTCTGGACATTGACTACAAAAGAAGAGGAAATGCTATTTTTAACAACTACTCTGTATTACCATATGCTGTAGTAAAACAAAATTTTTCAGGAGTACCAGTTGCTAACAAAACTATGAACAAGTAAAATTTTATTCTACATATCTAAGATAAAAATATATATCTTATTGTTTTTCAATTTTTAATTCCATTTCCTAATGATATTTCAATGCCTTAATAATATAATGAGTATTATCTCCCTTTCCCCACAATTTGTCATAATAACACATCTCCACCAGGACAAGAGAAGAACATCAAGTAGCATGGCTGATGATAAACAGTTGCCAGCAAGCTGGCGGCAACATTTATGCACACAGCATTCATGTGGTTACCTTTAGAAAAGTAGCCTAAGATGCAGATGGAAGTGCCTGTGTAAACTCAAATCACATAGATGGCTGTATTTAGGTATAGCTTCAAATGCAAAACACTGGTAATTTGTAACTCTACAGTACAGTTGATATTAAAGTTGACCACACCTGAGCTATTCTAAGCAGCTAATTCTTTTTCCTTTATGCATAATGAAAAATGATGATCATTTTCTTACCCTGCATCTGAGCTATTGCCACACAGCAGTGCATCATTTTGTCCTTCCAAGAAGTAGAAATGACCTGATTAAAAAAAAAAAATATCAAAAAGGTGATGAGAAAGGTAACATTTATGCCCAATGGAAACTGAGCAATTATATAGACTTTTACACTTGAAAGAAATTAGTAGATCTAACAAACTTTTTAACCGCAATATACAATGGCTAGGAATGATAAAAGCATGGAAAATACTGTCCTGACAGGAAAGTGGTTTTCTGTAGAGTCCTAAAGTTGGCCTTTCTTTAGAAAATGGAAAGGTAGTTGCACAGTTAATTCTCAGAAACCTAACCAAATTATTAAGATATAATGGCTGGAATACCAAATTGTGTATGTCAGCAAATAGAAAAACAGCAGGAAAACAAGGCAAAGGATGAGGGCAAATCTCTGCCTTTTTTGTGCATTTCGATATAGAATACTTAGTATTATTAATTTATAATTTTTCATTACATATTATTTTATCCAAGTATTCCTTGAAAAAATACTGAAATTTTGCAGCATGAAAACAACACAACATGCTCAAAAAATTGCTGGCTGGATCTTAATTTGAGCAGCTGGGGGAGAAACCAAGCTTTTATTGTACATTACATAAAATTACTACACAAAATTCTATAGCAGAGGAATGAACTTGAAGAACCCGTATGTATTTTTTAACTGGCTAACTACTAAAATGAGGCAAAACATAATTTAAAGAGGTGAAACTCTTAAAAGCCCCTGACACATTCTTTTATTTTCTTTGTTCTGCTTTGCGGCATAAAAGGAAAGACAATTTGCCTTCGATTCCCAGTTTGGGATTCTCATGGTAAAATGGGAATCTCTAGTGGAGATTTTTGGGTCAGGTGGCATATTAAGCTAAAGTTGCCAGAATTAGGTATGTTCTGGCTGTTCCCAGGAAGCAGATGGTTCCATGAGATTCACTGCCAGCTGGCACAGACTATCTTAGCTGGCATGAACTAACTGAGGACTAATGCTAAGCAGACAAGCAGGGAATTGCAACCAGTTCCTATTGACTGCTTCTACTCTGTCACCACCTGTATACGACAGAGGCAGCATAAAATCTGCTTGTTTTAAACAGAGAGAGAGATTATGTGCATAATTTATACATCAGCAACCTAGACTCAGATATCAGATAAGAAATCAGAGAATTTTCAGATATTCTGGTGATCACATAGTCAGACCCTGTGAGAGATCTAACCTCTACTTAAACAGTTTAAGAAGTTTAAAGATGCAAATAGGCTCCAAGCAGGACTTTCAAAATTGTCTGTCGGCCTAATTCATATTCTTATGTGGGACAGCTTCTCCTCTGGAGAGCAGAGAATCCAGTTAAACCATCCAGTCAGCTCAACTCTCAGCCAACTATTTTTGAAAACACTTAAATAAGATTTAAAAAAAAAAGGTAATGATAAAGTAATAAAAATAGTCAACATGGGTTTGTAAAAAATATGCCATATATAAAACTATTCCTGTCTCCTGCTAATTTAATAACAGGACAACAGTCATGTGTACAAGCCCTACATGACAATTCCATATGCAAATAAAGGAGATATGTTCTGGCTGGAAATACCACAAAATACTAGAAAAAAATTCTCAGAGAGGAGTCACCAGTGACCCAGTGTCAATTCATAAGGATACCTCTCTGAAGATCCTCCAGGGATCTGTGCTAGACTCAGTTTTCATAACAAGTTTCATTACCAACTCAAGCCATGAAACAACAGAAAAAAATGCATCAAGTATTCTGAAGATATCAAGCTAGGAGAGAAGATAACTGAAATTTAGAATGACCTTCACAAACAGACAAGCTGGTCCAAAAGCAAATGGATTTATTCCAATAGAGACAAGTGGAAAATCCTACACTTGACAAGGCAAAATCAAATACATAAATGTAAAACAGACAGGATGTGGCCACAGCCACCACAGTAGAAAAAGATGCAGTGACTGTCACAGTTGACTGTGAATCAACAATACAGTGCTGACATAAAACTGAGGTAATTTTGAAATGTGTTAGTAGGAATGTTGCATATATGGCACATGAGGTAAAGATACAAATTAGAAGTAACTGTTAGAGGAGTAAGTACCCAATTTAAACATCTCATAAAACCCCCCAACCAACCAAATCCCATAACAAAAAAAGGCAATGGAAGAACAAGAAAAAAAATTCCCAACTAACTGGAAAGAGTCCAAAACAGAAAAAGGGAAGTGAAAATAGGTATAGAAAATGCAAAACAGAAAATAGCGTGGCTTGGCTTAGAAAAGACCAGAAATAAAGAAGATAAGAGTTTTTAAAGATCATAAAGACTAATACAAATTGGTCTATGATTATCTTATTTCTAGTTCTACAGGAGAAGCAGTAATATATTCAATCTGAAATTAGGAAAATGTAGGTCAGATATTTAGAAAAAAAAAATTCTATTTGTGTAATATAGTACCAGAAACAACTAAAGGAACGGAATGGATCTGTTCTTCAGATGGTTTTATGAATAGTTTATCATTCAAAATTTCTCCATGACACTTGTATACCACAAGCATGCTGAGACGATAAGTATATTAAAAGATTATAAGGCAATGAGACTTGGATCCAAAAGTATTTAATTCTTAAACTGAGGTTTTCTAACTTTCAGTGATATAGTCATCAGTTACGACATTTATACAGACTTTATAAAAACCCTGAGATTGTGCCTAATTATGAAGTTAAAACAATAAATACACTAAAATAAATAGAAGGGGCTGAACAGATAAATAGGAGAAACTGACACTACCATTATGAAAGATAGAATAGCAATCTACTACAGATATGTTCAGAGTTGTTCTACTTGAACTTTAAAACTATTTTTGTTAACACAGTGGTGACATTAACTACCTAAAACAGTAGAATACTGTATTATGAGATACAAAGGAGACGAACACACTCATTTCTTGATTTTCCAAAGAAAAGAAACAAATTAAAAGACGGAAGTATGGAATCTAATTCTTATTTTGCAAGAATGAGAAACATGGGGTAAATCACCAGTATTGTCATAAAGGCATGTATGTGCTGTGCAAGAGAGTGTGATGCAGAGACACTCACCAATATGTAAAGAAACAACATAGTTACACTGACATGCTATGGCAGGACTCATGGGCTAACTGACGTTCAAATGTGGGTTTATGATATTGGGCACTATCTTGCACTAATCCAGCTATTACATTTCAGATCCCATATTAGGGCTGTCACTCTACTTCAGGAGGCTTGAAGCTAGCATGGAAATTTCTGGTTTAAACTGAGATATGATTTTACTTTAAAAGTCATATTCGGTAAAAGGTAAAAACATATTTTGGCATCCAGTATGGTATTATGAGTATGTTAAATTATATTATGACTGATCTTTTATTTACTAGAGAAAATGAGTTCTCTCATGTCTGTTGGCCAGGCTGCACACTTTAAAAGGCAAGAGAAAGATACTGATGTTCTTGTATCTGTTTAAATAAATTCCAGAAAATCAATGCAGCAGATTATATAATTAACTCTTACTTTCATCTTCGATGTACTCATCCCAGTTAAATGTTGTCATTGTTGTATTAATAAATGTACCATTTTCACCTATAGAGCTATTAAAGATGGAAATAACAGTTGTTTCAAAAGTAGAATTGTCTGGAGGCCACTGCAGGCATTTATTCCTCAAGTTGCCCATGAACAGCTGCAGCCCTATCAGTGCAAATACACTCAGACAAAACACTGTCAGGATCATCACATCTGAGAGCTTTTTCACAGACTGAATTAGGGCTCCCACAATAGTCTTCAAGCCTGCAAAGAGAAAAGATTTTTATTATGATGTTAAATAGATACTAAACACACACAAAAAAATTCACGTCATTTTTTTCCTGATAGAGATTTCATGCAAAAAGACTAGTATATTACTCAAATATTTGTGATACAATAATTTTAATGAAAAGCCTTATTACTTGTGAAGATGAGTGAAAAGATGTAGGTTTATGCTTATTTTATAGTGTACAGAAATAAAAAGTAGATAATTCCAAACACATTGTTTATGCCAAAACAAGTGCTTCTGTTATCCATGCTATATCTCAACCCTACATAGAATAGCACTGTTCATTTTTTGCTGATGCTTCTTGCCCAAACCTTTCTTATATGAACCTTTTATAATGTATTCTACATTAGTAAACCCATTATAAAGACATTATCAGTGCATATTTAAATGACGTTGTAATAATCTTCTTACAATATAAGAGGGGTGATGGTTTGGAGAAGAAAGACATCTTTAAAACAATACCCCATGCATGGCCCATGCTATCATTTAGAGTTTAATTTTTCATATGTGAGTTAAAACTGAATTAAGTTGCTATATCAAGTGCTTTCAATAAATGATAAAATTTGCATCACTATGAAAGCTTAAAATTAACTTATATTTAAAACATGTAAAGGAAAGCTTGATGTCATAAGATGCAAATCACATAGGCTGTTTACTGCAAATATCCCATGCAAGAATTTGTTAAACTCAAAGGCTGATTTTTTTAATAAAAGAAAACACAACTAATACACGCATGAATCAATATAAATAAAATTACATGTCTTGATTCCTGCTTTTTTGTTTAGTTGACAATGTGTAGCAAACAAGGCTTATGCTTTAAAAATGTGAATACAGCTTTTGTAGAACAAAAGTCAGCCTCAGTGTTTAACCTCGCTCTCACCTGGAATGACTGATATTGTTTTCAAAGCTCGGAGAACTCTGAATGTTCTCAACGCTGAGACATTGCCCAGGTCCACAAACTCTGTCACATATCTGTAATAGGGGAGTTCACACACAAACACAATGACAGCACACAAATAACAGTTGGAGATACGAGGGGCCTAACACCTTACACCAACTTCTTCTTACCTGGAATTACAGAAATAGTTTTCAAAGCTCTCAATACTCTGAAAGTTCGAAGAGCTGAAACATTGCCTAGGTTTACAAATTCTGTTACATACCTGTAGGATTAAATCACAGTTACTCAGAATTGAGGCAGATTTTATCCTATTTGCTCGGGTCTTTGATCAAGACCTCTTGACCGTTCGCTGTATTTTGCCTTTGTTATAAATATACTTCTGCCCATAAAATTAAATAAAGTTTTATCAAAATAAACCACATTGACATGATGTTTGAAACCTAATTTGGTCAGCTATTAGCACGAAGTCAAGAGGATTCCTTTTAATTCTGGTATGCAGAAAGGAGACAGGATATGAACAGCTCAGGCTGATGGCATTCCCAATCCTAATGGGCTGGCACACCATGCTGGCCTCTGCAGCACATGCTTGGTTAGAAATACTAAAATGTGTAAAAGAGGTAGAAGAAACATATTGAAACCACAGGAAGTCCAGGCTCCAAATGTTCTGGCTGACAAGATATGAGGCAATTTTTAGTCACTAATCTCATGCTATCAGAAAGAATATTTATTAAAAAAAAAAGTAGAAGACTTACGCAAATGTAATGACAGTGAAATCTAGCCAGTTCCATGGGTCTCGAAGAAATGTAAAATCTTCTAAACAGAAGCCCCTTGCAAGAATTTTAATAAGTGATTCAAAGGTATAAATTCCAGTGAAAGTGTATCTGAAGAAAATATGCAAGACAGAGATTACAGGTACACACGTTATCTTCACAGTTTATGCTTTCTAGTTGCTTTATTTTCATTTTCTTCTCTTTAAGAGGCATAAGAATTTAATGGCAGTTACAACCAACTTTAATCATACACATAATTTTATACCATAAGGAAGGAGACATGAAATTAGGATTAAAAAACTAAATGACAACCCATACCTTAAGTTAAAATTCTGTAATCTATACCAATAAGAGAGAGGCAAAATTCCCAGTTACTTCACTGCTGCATGTTTATGTCCAGTCTGAACTCACGTCATAACAAAACACACAGATGGATTATGTTAGGATTTCAGAAGTTGCTTCCAGACTAAAAATTTCTTTCTTCAATGCTATTTTTATGCTGAAATGTTGCTTGGTACCATGAGCTCACAAGTGCCAACCCTCATCAGCCCTCATTCATTACAGAGCAGGTATATCCAGTACTTCACCTTCAGCAAGACACAGTACTGGAATGAAACAAGTCATTTCAGATGCAAAATCATGTGCAAGAACAACCAAAAATATTTTTGAATGTCAATAAAATTCAGCTACTCATTTTGACTAAAAAAATGCAGTTGAAATGTAAATTAAAAAAATATTTAATTCCAGCATTCTGTGTCATTTCAATCTTCTGTATCCAAATGATGTCATCTTGAAATTTAATTTAATTTATATCTTTAATGAAAAATAATTCAAATTAAACTGCTTAACAAGCTTACTCTAACTGAGCCAACCTGAAAACCATTTTCCAATGTGAATGTTTTCAGTTCAATTACTAAAAAATGTCTCCTGCACAACTTTACTTAACAGATGAGGACAAGTTGTAAATCTAAATGCACAACACAAAACCAAGAAGAAATATCCAAGCAATCACTCTTTATCATAAATATTTACTAATGCTAGACATACATACAGGGTTCGCACTGAACTCAAAATGAGAATGCCTTTGTTAACTTTAATAGCCCTATGATTTCACTTTTGATTACTGGAGATTAAACAGGTATGTATCATCCCAAGCACTACGGAATGAAAAAGGGTCAGAAGCATAAAATGCTATTTCAAAAATGAAGCACCATGAAGAGCAGTGTTTCACACCATGGTCTACAGCCTTGGAAGTGTCGTTGTCCATCGGTACCATGTAGCTGACACCAAACTGGACACTTAGCCAACAAGCTGACATCATGTTTGGCCAATGATTAGCTAACCATTTCAATAGTTTCATTAACAGTTTATTTTGCATACATGCTTTCCATTGTTGGATTGGCTTTGGTAAAAGAAAGCTGCAGTACAGTAAATACAGCCATCCATAAGATAATCCCTTTATCTGTTAATGGTTATTGCAATTGAGATGAAAGAGCGCCTTTTTTGCATTCTTCCACAGATGCAACATAGAATGCTGTAAAAAACATTTATAATTCACTTTTTCTGTATGATCATAAGACTAGCTTTTCTTCTTACATCCCTTATCTAATACTGTAAACAGAAGATGGACATTAAACAACATGTCATGAGACAATTACATGTATTTAACGCCACAGTGAAGAAACTAGCATCAGAATAGCTGTTGAAAGGATATGCCAACAAGGTACCTGCTGCCAGGGGATGCCATCCTGATATAAAATAATTTACAGCAGTTTATTTCTGATTACTGAATATTATTCAGAGAAAATCCATTTAACTTACTCTACATTCTTTGTCCAGTCTGGAGGGTTACTCATGGTCATAAATACGCAGTTGGTCAAAATAGTGCACATGATAAGCATGCTGAATAATGTAGGTTAAGAGTTAAGGAATATAAGCCAGAAAAAAATTTCATAAAAAGAGTATCAAATAACACACTGCTTTGGTAGATTTTCACTTTCAGGAGCAATTTAACCCTCCCCAGCCCTTTTAATAGCCAGGGAAAGGCCTTGAATATGTTAAATCTTTCACAGTCACCACTTTATAGCTAAAAGAGAACAATCATATACAAAAAATCAGAAAATCTGAAAGATACTAAAAGGAAAGACTCATCTCTTAATTTTAGGAGATCTTGTTTTTTCTTTTTGAATAAAAACGTGAAAATTTGAAGTAGTAGCTTCTAATTTCTTGGAGTAATAAAAAAATCATTACTTTTAGATGATTTACACAAATCTGATGTGCTTCATGCATACAAAAGAATGAAAAATACATTTTCTTCATTGTTTCACCATAAAATTTGGCACATATCAAAATTTTTGCTTATCATTATGATACATATATTAAAGCTAGCTGCAACATAATAGGAGACAACATAGGGAAATCTTAGGGAGAAAAGTATTTTATTGCTGTTTGTGTTCTATATGACTTTTGTAATATAAATGCAGTTGGAAGGGAAGGCACATGATATTCCTCCCCTCAGAAAAAAAAGACAACATCTGAAAAGAATTCCTGAACAGGTCCAAGTCATAAATAATTTATTTTAACAGAACTGCTCTAGATCTACAACCTGTCACTCTCAGAATTGCTTACATTCTTCTAAGATATGAAAACACAACCACCAAAATGAAAACCACACAGGTAAATCACAAAATGTCCACATGATGGCACCATCACCTGAAACTAGAGAGAGGACAAAGCTCGATTTTGAGAAGAGCTTTAGCTGGAGGTTCATGTAGTGCTCCTAAACAGAAATCCGAATATAATGGGGTGAAAAGTACAGTGAGGTTCCCCTCATGAAGTTTTCTTTGCATGGCTACATTAATTAAAAAAACCTTCAAACGACAATAAATACCTCTGCCTTTTGAACTGTGGAACAACTGTGGTATTAAATTCAACTATTCTTTGGGTTTCTGCTCAGTAAATATAATTTAAATCCCTTACTCAGAAACTACCTTCTTGTTCTATAATTCATATATGAACAGAAGAGAAAGGAATATTTAAAACATAAAGAACCCATGTTATGAGAGTTTTCCCAGTCTGTATTTTACATAGGCTTTCAAAATCCTTTTTGATGAAATGTCCTCTCAGAGTTGCAAATCCTCACTATTCTTTCATCAGTGGAGAAATAACTATACCTTCCCACAAGTTTGAACAACATTTTCTAACATTCTGACTTCAGTGACTAACTCTTCACCACCGTCTCAATCCCAGAGTCTTCTATTATTCCACATAACTGAATAACGCTCTAGAATATGGTAAAGAGTGTTATATAATTGAAAAATAATTAGTTGTAGTGGCACCTATAGCAAGAAAATTCAAAACAGGCTATGCAGTATCATGATTGATTCTGGAGCAATTTGTAGGCTAGCCATTGATAACAACATCCAACACAAAACAACTGTTGTAATTATCAGACTTCCACTATAACAAGACTGAAAGAAATCCTTTCAAGATTTATTCTACATGATATTAGGATCCCTATATGCAGTGCTACACACAGAACTACTTTCAGTGTGCTTACGTTAGGTATTTGTAAAAATAAGTGTGCAAACATTTGTATTTGCTCCTTAAGTAAGCAGACTTGCTGAAGTCAATGCCCTCATTTCTCATATGAGCATTTGGGATCAGACCAATGGGATGCCTACTATAGGCAGCTATCATAACATTGAAAAAGACAAAATAATATGTAAGCAATTACAATAATTTAGCTTTTCAAATCTCTACCTGCAATGTGGAAATCTCATGACCTACCTGAAGACTGAAATTAAAACATCAACAGGATTATGTGTATAATGCAGTAATGATCAAGAAATAAAATAGACAGGTGAGATACATATAGGACTGAGAATGTATAATGAAACAAGAAACCTAAGCTGGTTTATGAATCTATCTTTCTGCAATTATTATCAGAATAAGAAAATGAAAAGGAATAATGAAACCATATTTTCACTAAATATTCATGCAAGCACAGACCTGGGATCAAAGATATGATTTTAACACACGGTATCAGTGAAGAACTGAAAGTGTTTTGAGCAATATATCTGCAGTTTATGAAAAATGTGGAGGAGGGGAAAAGATGAAAAAAAGATATGATGATTACAGGAAAAATAAGAGGGAAGGAAAAAAATATGTGGGGGAAGAAAGAAGACAGAGAAAGAAATTGTAAAGGACGATGACTGGTTGTCTGCTTCTGGTATTACTATATTAGGATACAGCAATGAACACAAATGTAAAAAGAGAATAAGAAAAAGAACAGAAGACAGAAATAGTAATAGAAGAGGGACAAAGCACTACAGATCATATTGATCCTGGGACATGTGCCAGAGAATGATTTAAATACTAAGTAACATCTCATTCAGTACAGTTTTAAACTAACCACTTGAAAAGGATATGAATGTACCAAAATCTTAATAGCTATTTTTCTAAGAGGATTGAAAGGAGTTAACATGTACAGGGCAGAGGTGGCACTGAATCGGAATATTGCCTTCCCTTTATTCAATACTATAAAGGTCTGGAAAAAGAAAAACAGAATGAAAAACAGCATTTACAAGATACCAAGTTACAAACCCAGAATAATTTTTATTTCATCATTAATTGTATTTGGTCAATATGCTCTTCTTTCATTTACACAATTCCTTGTCCAGTTCAAACATCATAGGGCCCAGCCAAATTACGATGAATATAACTGAATGAAAACATTTTAATAAGTTTATTTAGAAATCAACGACAATAGTATCTCAAAGTATCTAAATTCCAAGAGTGATCATGAAAATATGGAAGAGTGTTCAACATAACACTAATGTACTCAGTAGTTTTCACTGTATTCTGAGAATAATGTATTCCCTTTCCAACTATTGCTTTATACTTGCAATTTTGTCTATTTTTCTTGAGTCATGCTTTATTTTTACCTAATACAGAATTCACTAATCCATGTATTTTCACTGTCTCTCCACAGTTTCAGCAATAACCCGTGTATTACTAACATTAAAAAAAGGCATTTCTGAATGTAATAATTTCTTAAAAAATGGGAAACAAAGAAGAATAAAGTCTTTAAGTTTTTTTAAAATTCTTTTGATTCCCGCACATCTGGGGAAATTCTTATCCATTCCTATCATCTCTTCTTTCTACACATGGGTCAAAGTTCATGCTTGTTCAAAGCAAGTGGATCTAGCCAGCATTGTGGCAGTCCTAGAAAGCCCAAAGGGCATATTAGCCATGCAGACCTGGAACACTGCCAGTAGCCGTGATCTGCCTCAACTGGAATCAGAGGGCAGCATTTGTAGAGATTATGCTCTACTTCTCTGAGCAGGTGTGGCAAATAGAGCAGCTGAAATCCTGAAAACACAATGCCTCTCCTGGCCTGAAATAATAAATTTCAGACTTTCGAACTGAGCATGTTTGCATTCCTACATAACTATTGATTCTCAATCCACACTTTGGTCCGTTATTGTAGGGGAGAAAGGTTTGGTCTGTAATGTGCCATTGACTATCACCATTTTTCAACTCTCTTACTGTTATTCCTGGGGTCCATTAAAATATAGCCTCTAATAATCAGAGTTCTTATGTTTTCTGTTCCCTTTACTCTGACAAAATGTCTGATGAAGTATCATTTGTGTGCTGCTGACTCATCAAGACATATTAAAAAGAAAAAATGGAGCCCAGCATAAACAAGGATGTTCAAAGGTATTCAAAGAACACCAAGAAAAATAATATGAGGAATTATGATTGCAACATACAGCTTGAAGTCTTGTATCTCCTACTAGAAATCACTATGCTTTTGGAAAAGATCAAGACAACTGCTGTGCATTTCTCAATAAGGAACAAGCATTCCTCAGGATTTTACCTCACATCCACATTTAATTGCAGAGTTACTTTTCTGGTTTCCAAAGCATGATAATACATGCTCTAACTTCAGGAGTTCTAGCATTGAATTCAGATTTTTACTACTACAGAACAGGGAAAGAAGGAAAGAATCAGTACTTTGACCCAAATAACATTTGCCTTCCAGACTTCAACAGGGTAAATCACTTGAGTAAAGGGAGCAGAACATGATATTTAATTGAAAACCTTGTTTTCAAATTTAACCCATGATTCTCCATACATGAACTGAGTTTTAGAAATTCTGCAATGAACATTTCAGGCACAGCTGATTTTTTATGAGCTCTTCTGTTTAGTTCCCCATGGTATGCCTATATCACTATTGCTTCAACATATTACTGATAAGGCATACCCCTAATTCCTGCAGGAAATATCTTCATTTGTATTTTTTCACTTAGTTCAAGTTTGACTCATGACAATTCTTGGGGTTTTTCTTCATTTTTCTTTGAAGTAGCTTCTTCGCTTTCATGTTTTTTGTTTGTTTGTTTTTAAATTCACTTGGTTTTATTCGCTAGCTAGTTTCCACAGAAAAAGAAAAGAAAGCACAAGAAAAAAATTATGAAAACAGAAAAAAGAATCGTTAATTTCTTCTTTACTGGTATAATAATGATGGTGCAATACATATGATGCCAAAATCTAAGGGACTGAAATTCTGGAGGAAAACCAAGGCCATCTGGACACAATTCTGAAGTTCAGCACTTTTGTTCTGGCCACAACAGTGGTTGTTACTTTAAACAAAAAGAAAACATGTTTTGTTTTTTTTAAACTAACATCTCCAGAGAAATATTTTTAAAATTATGTAACATTCTGTCAACACTCCAAGAGCAATTCCTACCTCCTCTTTATTTATGTCCCTCTTTTAAACACCTCTTTTTTGAAAACAATCATAAAAAAATATAGAGCTGGATGTCAAAACTTTTTCAACCAGACTAAGTTGGATATAGGATGCCTCTATAGAATACAATATGGAAGAGGATGATCTTCATCATATCCTCAGAAATTACCTTTACATACTTCCCTATCCTTCCCAGCACCAAGAGAATGCAACCCAGGCTTTCCACATGACAGTGAACAAATCTAGTTACAAGGTGCCTGGCTGCCTTTGAGATAAGGTTTCATATTGAAGATCTGCTCCTTTCATATCTGTAATAAGGCAATTCGTAATAATTCAAAAGATAACTGCTGTGCTACTTCTTCAATTTGCCTGTGTGTAAACCCCTGAAAGTTACAGTTTTTGTAAAATGTCAGATATATTAAAATAAATCTAAATGTACCTCTACTGACAGACGAGGTCCTGCACACTTGCATTACTAATTTCTGTTCTTACAGTGGAGATTTCTGCCAATCAGATCAGCTGTTGGGGGAATGTATTAGACGGAAGGACTGAAGGACTGGATTAAAAAAACTAGAAATACTATGTGAAGGGTTTTTTGTTACTTAATCTTCTAACAGTCTGATAGAAATATACAACACACTCACTTTTTTATTGATATAATACGGGTCCAGGTCTTCCAAGGGCTCGGACACCATTCCTGGAGGTATGTCGCCGTAAATAAATGGCAGTGTCTTTCCTGCCTCCAAGTCACTATTTGGCTTTGGGCCATCTTCATCATCCTCATCCTTGCGTTCCTGTTTGGATTTTTGAGCTTTTTCTTCATTGATACGCTGCTCAATAGCTGCAAGTGATTCTCTTGTGAAATAGCGGAAGCTGTCGGGTCCTGGTGGTACCAGCACTGATTGTGCCATCTTTTCATCCTGCACCTCTTAGTTACTGTTTAGCCTCTCTCATAAAAAAAGTGCTAAAAATATAAAAAATACAGAAAAAATTTAGAGTAATACAGACAGCTACGAACAATTTAAAGGAATATACTTTCACAGAATTTTCTGTGGGACATCTTGTTAAATTTAATAGTCATCATCCAAGAGGAGGCTGCTGTGAAATGAATTTTTAAATTTGTTTTTATTTCAAGACAAACCATTTTCCTTTGCAGTTTGCCTCTTAGAGTTGTCTTGAAAGTATCAATTCTTAAAACATTTAGTTTAAAATTCACTTGAATTAACTTAGTGCTTGCAATGATAGTCAGTTCTATAGACTGATAAAAAAGTCACATACAATACAATAACATATTTTTGCCTTTATTAAGGGTAATGTTATCCATTCCAGTGATTAAAGTAGGAGATATTTTCCACTACATTCAGTGTGAGGAATCAACAGTTCTGAAGTGTTTGGTGAGGAATCAACAGTTCTGAAGTGTTTGATTCGGTGTTGAGGAGCAAGACTCCAGACAACTCACCTCCTTATTATCCTGGAAGCTGCATCTTGGACCAATCCTCCCTCTAGCTATATGGACCAGAAATGACTCCTAGAATTCACTATTGCCATGTAAAGCCAGAGGGATCAGTTGAAAGCAATACGAGATGCTCCTTCTCTTTGGATACAAATATGCTGCCTTTGCAGAGCTGCCAGCTCAGGAAACAAGATTCAAGCCTAAGCACCTGTATACAGATCCCCTGCCTGGCAACACACTGTGCACTGGAAGAATTGCTGAATGGAATAAAAATGCTCTTTAATCATTACATACTACGCTTAGATCTTTTATGTTTGATATATAATATAAATTGTATATATTTTTCATAAATTTCACTAGCAAGAGCAGGACGATCTCTCCTTAATGTCTCCAGACAGTTCAGTTAAAAAGAACAAGTGGGAAATATTCCCAATGCAAATACTTTGATCTGAAATCACAAACAGGATCTATGCTGTAGTCTACAAGAATTTTTCTCAAGAGTCCTTCTGAGTAAGCACACTAAAAATATAGCAAATGCAATAAAGCAACAAATTTTAGGTAAGACAATATACCCAGAAAGAGTTATCAAATTAAAATGATACAAGAGTTTGAATACAATCAGCAGGATCCTATTTTACTGCCTCGCTTAACACACAGACTCCAGCACAGCCGCAACAAACTCATATTTTTGAAGGCTGCTAAATAAGCTGCAACATGATGCTTTCTCCTCCTTTTCAACCATATGCACACAGCCATTTACACCCACACAAACATCCACACACATCCCAACTCCTGCAGGTCTCCCTTGAGCATGCTCTCCCACTGCAGGAAAATGCACCTGGTGCATTCTGTCACAGACGGTCTGTAGCAAACTGCTGCTGGAAGCTGCACTGACTAGTAGCAGTAGAAAGGTTATAGAGGAAAATGAAAGTGGTCCTGCAGCAGAATCCTGCTAGATTATATTTTTAATTACAGAAGGAAAAAGAAAAAAAACCGAAAAAGCATAATTCTGTTTTAATACTGCAGGAAACAATTAAAAATTCATTACCAGTGAAGAATCTTGCACTTATGTGGGTTTGGAATGGCACCAAGGAAGACTGCAGCTAAAATTCCATCATGTCTTTTCCTTTTTCTTTTTTTTCCTCTCTCTCTTTTTTCTTTTTTTTTTTTTTTAATTCTCCTTTTACAGACCACACCTAACTTCCTGCTGAAGGATCCTGGTTATTGAAGTCAAATCTGGCATTTCCTGTGTGAGCCTACTAAGCGCTATAACTCCTATTGCCAGTAGATGGTACTGATATACACCCACAAATTCTTGTCAGAAATGGTAAAGAATTTTTGCATGCTCAAACATTTGCTTAAACTGAGATTCTGGGACTAAAATATACAAATTTATATAACCAGCCAAGTCTTGGGATTCTCAAAAATTCTTTTGAGTACATAGCAGTTACTGTTGAGGAGACCATAGCAGCTAAAACTGTGAAGGTGAAACAGAAAGAAAGTAGGAGAGATATCAAAGTAAGAGAAATTAAAAAATGGGGGTTACAATGGCAGTGTACAACCAAAGCAGTTGCTGAAACCATATTATTGTCAGTCTAGATTATTTTAAACTATAGCTTGTGTAAATTTTCTAAAATAAATGCATACAATATATTCAATGTGTATTCTTTCTGAATCTGGAAAGCCAGCAATGAGAGGGAAGGAGGGCAGTTTTGAGTGTTCACAGCAGTGGTAAGTTCCTGTACAGAAATCATCTCTTCTTGCTCCCTGCTACAGCAGGTGATCGGGAGCACTGTAAGCCCCTTTCATGTGGCAAATCAGTAAGACACTGCTTTTGGGCACCACTCCACCGAAATGCCATCCTACCTCTTTCCACTCTTCTGCCTTCTCTCTATTTTCTTTGCTTATTGATTTTTGTCCTTTTTCTTCCATTGCACTAATAAAATTTTTTACCTCTCTCCTACCTCACCATCGACCTTATGCCCTTCCCTCCTTCTCTCACACGTACACAAATCTCTTCCAAACTTTTCAAGCACACAGGTCTTGCTGTATCTATACATTCAGATGTTCTGGTAGTCAATTACTCCCTACCATCACCCTTCCTTCAGCTGTGAAGAGGACAAGAAAAAGCTGTGGAAAGTAATAAAAAGCAAAAGGTCATGCTAAAGTGAGAAAGGTTGGAGAAGGAAAGAATATAGTAGCTGAAGAAATGCCACTGTGGCTTTGAAAAAGAAACAATGAAGAGAAGGAAAATATTGATAATTTGTTTCTTTGGTAATCGTGGTGATAGAATGATCAGTTTGACTTAATCAAAATAAGGTTTTTGAAATTTTCAGCAATTAAGAAAATATATGCCAAATGAGCAATGTAATTCAAACACATCAAAAGTATTGATTTAGTTTTGACTTATGTAAGTATTACACAACATTTTAAAATAATGTTTAAAGCCTTCCTAGAAAGGTTTTATTTGAGAAGGTTTTCTAATTTCACAGATGATTTGATGAAATCAACAAAAAGTTTACGAACAATTCCACGTAACCAATGTTTTTGTTAAAAAGAAGCTTTGGATGAAAACTTCTGGCTGGCTCTAATTAGAACTATGGTTTACTTGGAGCTGCTCTGAAGTCTCAAAGTAAGAGGATTGTGAGACAGCACAGATTCACATGAGAAGTAAAGGAGCTTCTAACTACAAAACCATTTTGATTATTTATTTGTGTGGATATGCACGTATGTGTTTATGTGGCTGCTTAAATATGAAAGTTACAGTAAATCAAGTACCTGAAAAGCTGGGCTTATTCACACAATATGGAAAAGGAGCTTCATTCTTCCATTAGTGGCATATTAAGTTACAGCATCTAATTATTTGTTTCTTATCATATGGGACTGAAATTACCCAAGATCTCAATTTGATTTCCACCAGTGCTATACAATCTACATGCACAGTGTTAGGCAGGGAAAAGCGAAGACAAATAGCCAGTGACACATTGTATCCCATTGCCTTAGATGCTCGGGTCTAGTCTTACTAGGCTGTAAAAAGAAGTGAACATATATTTTAAAGAGACAGACTAGACAGGAAATGCAATATGATCTCTGCAGTCTAGAAGAGAAATATATGTACTTCTACAGATGAGACCACAGCAATACATCTAAAGGAGCTAGTAACAATCCTAAAAATATATTAAAATAATTAGATACTACATAGCTATAATAAATCTAACAGATAAAATTAATAGAAATAGAAAGGGAAAAATATTAAATTGAATAGCAAATATCAATCAAAACCCAATCCAACATAGCCTATATTTAAAAACTATTGTTCAAACATTGTCAAAATTTACCTAAAAAATAAATGTGAAATAAGTATAATAATTCTGGCAATAGATAACTTCTGGCTACTGTCTAGCTTCCCACCTACAGCTATGGGTACATTTTATGAACAATTGTATCACTAGTGGTATCCATCCTCCCTCTACTATGGCACATCTGAAAGCTTGAAGTGGACCTTGTCCTTTAATGACTTGGTAAAACACATGGCCCATACAAAGGGTAGAGATGAAGAAGTGTTCAATGTCATATGTAAAGAAACTCCACATGAGGGTAAAGGATTTTTGTCAGGACATAGGGAAGAGAAACTTGTGAGTCTTTTCCTGGTTGCCGAGCAGCTCTTCACCTACAAACAATCCTCATTAATAAAATCAGAAGAAAAACACATTGACAGTTTCTCCTCAGAAATCTGTAAAAATTAGCTGTCTTTGTTCAATGGTAAAGCATAGCATTAAAATGCACGAGTGGCAATTTGCCATCATTCTGTGGTTCTGTGATCCCTTTACTCTCCAGCTGTGTGTTCCTGTACTATATGAGATCGCCCCAAAGTGCATGACTTTTCATTTATAGTTCTGAATTTCATCTTGTTCCAGTAACACCAGTCATCAAGCTCATCTAGTCCTTTCTGTATAACAGCTTGCTCAGTCTTTGACAATGCCTTCCAACTTTGTGACAAGAGCAAAATACATTGGCATTTGTCCATTTTCTTTGCTGAAATAATAAATTAAACTTTAAATAAAATCTGTCCCAAAATTGTAACAATGACAAGCAACTTCAACCAAAGTGTAGGTTACTGTGATACTTGTGGTAGTTTGCAAGATATGTTAGTACTACCCTAAAAACTTTAATCTTAAAAAAAGTCTGAAGTTTATGCTCTAAAATGAAATTGTATTTTTTAATTAAAAAGCAAAAGGGGTAGAAAAGTAGAGCTTTTTCTTCTTGTAAATAGTATCCATTTAATCAAATACACTGAATTCCTGTCACCTCTTCCTCCCATGCTACTTAAAACACTTACTATACTACTAAATTATTCATGGTGATCTAGATGACTGAAAAACAGGTTTGTTAGCTTTGAGATGACATGAAACTGGGAGGGCTACAGGTAAACAGGAGGATAGTATTAGAATAAAAATGTACTGGCAAATAACACAATGGACTCAAAAAGTGATTCAATTCAAGAGATAAAAGCTCCACCTTTTTTATTTAGGCAAGAATAAGTAACAGAAAAATTACAGGATGAGGAAAGAATCCAACGACAGCTCTGCAGGAAATGATCTGGAGTACTTACGATATCACAGAGTGAAAATTGTCAGTCTTGCAAGAAAAAAAAAAAGCAAGTACTTGGATTTATAAACTTTTGAACTGATCTTCTACTCTTCTACTTGAAGCAGCATGTCCAACTTGGGTATTACATTGCAAAAAGTATGGAAAGAATTCAGGCCACAGCAATAAAATGTAAGTTATGAGAAAAAAATCCAAGAAAATGTAGGATTTGAGCTCTTTCTGCCTTAATTTTACATTGGAAAGATTGACTGAAGACACAGCGACAGTCTTTATACGGCCAGAAAGCTCCTCCGAGGAAAAGGAGGAATTTGTTTTCTTTTTATCTAGCATATATGCAAACTGGTTGTGGGGTTAAACTGCAGCAAGAGGGGTTTGTTAGGAAAACCTTTTACCATTGAAAAAACGGAATGAACAGAGTAGACACACGACAATCATTTAAGTGTTTTAAGAAAGGTTAGACCTTGGAAAAAATAAGATCAGTGGTGAGTGTGAGTTTTACAGCAAAACTGATCAGGATGAGAATCAAGAAACTTTTAACAGGCCCTCACTGTGTTAGGGTTTTAATAAGATAGGTTTCTCATTGTTTTGTGCTGCTTCATCTATTATTTTTCTCCCCAGGCCTCAAGGAAGCAAGAGCTTATTGTTTATATACCAGAGAAGCAGAAAAGAAAGGGGGTTTGATTTCAGTCACTGGGCAATGAGAAAGTTCTTGAAAACTCAGTGGAGGTGCAGTGTAGAAAAAAATTACATCACATGCAAGAAATTCTAAAGACTTCTTTAGAGAGAAAGGGACAAGAGTATCTAAGGAAGCACTAGTGTGGAATAGGAGAGATCTGCCCCCAGTTTTTCTTTACCCTCTCCTTCCAGTACTTTTTACCTAGCCTGACAAAAAGAAATTAAAACAATCGAGTTTAGAAAAGCTATATTAGTCCATTCTCTTACTTGCAGCTCACATTACTGTTATTCTTATACATGGGTAAAATAAATCCTGGAAATACCTTGCTCCATCTCACAGGGTATTATCTCTGTAACCCTTCTGGATCTGTCAGCACTCCATGGCACAGCATGAAAGATTGTATAACATGTGATGGCCCTGTCTGAAGGTAGAAGGTTTACAGCTGGTGTAGTATCTCTGCTAAGATTTATGGGCTCACTACTCCACGGCTGAAATTAGACAGCAAATAAACATCAGTTTTCCTGTGCTTGAGGTTTGTGTGTTTCATACAACGCTGCACTGTCTGTTCAGTAGCCAGAGTTGTGACAGAGGTCCCTTCATACAATATCGACGTGCTGAATTGTGCACTTTGAACAGTAGGTGTTCCTGCACAACAAATCTTTCCAAATAGCTCTTAGAAGAGCTATATAAAAATACAGCTTCCTACACATTTTCCAGCATTTTAAATGGATGTATAACTAGCAAGTCACCTTTGAAAATGCAGTAACTGAAAATCTTAAGCCAATATGAGACAATGCTGTCAGAAAGGACAGACACATTTTCCACCCGCTTTTACCCTGTTCATTTCCCACTGTGCTGGTCTGAGCATTTCTGCACCTCTGCAATTTACCCAGATCAGCTCACTGGTCTGGCTGAAAACTGTAAATAGCTGGCCAGATTTCAGACAGATCAAATAAATGATCCACCACACTTCAGAAAAGAAATTAAGAGGCTTAATATGTCTCCTCACTTTTAGAGTGCAAAGGACTAGCTGACTACCTTTGGTGTCATCCAAATTTTAGTGCTTCTCCTACATGCAAACTCAAGAGGGCTCAAGGTGCCAGAGTACGAATAAATGGATCTCCAGTTCTTGAATAATGGAGCACAATAGGGCTCTAACAGCTGTAGTCAACAAATATTGGCACAGAGCCTGTACCCGGCGTAGAACCCAGCGTAAGTAGGATAACAAGGCAAAAAGGGTTATTAAAATGCCCAAACACTAGCAAATCTAAAGATCAAAATTGCATTTGCATTCAGTTACAGCAGGCTCAGGACTGCTCTTCCAAGACCAGAAGGTGATCAGGATTACTCTTTACCTTTCAACATGGATGTTAGGACAGCATTTTATGCGAAATATGCAGCAAGGATCTTCCAATGTGAAAACAGGTATACAAAGATCCCTATTGGGAAAGTGATGCCTTAAAGCCCCTAATGTTTTTTTATTTTTCTACCTTATAAGTTTTATAGGTAATAGAAGTAGATTTTAGAAACAAACCCCTTTCTCCCTCCTCCCCTAGCACCCCTTAGTTTATACATTCCCTAATCCTCTTACCCCATTCCATACTCCCCATATCAACCCTACCCCCGTATCCAGTAGAAGATGTTTTGTCTCTTAGTCAAGGCAAGCCTGTCTTGTTTGGGGAATGCTTGTATCTTGGCCTAAACCGCAGGACAGAGTCAAAGAACTGGGTGACTCTGCTCTCTGTACCCCGAAGATGATGAAGGATGATGAAGAGGGGGTCCCAAAAAGCCCCCCGACCCAATTCCAGGAGGTGGGCCAGGGGGTGGACCAGAGCAAAAGTCAGAGGGTGGACACACTTGGGATTGGCCAGATATTGTTATAAACGTAACATCTCGGGCACAGCCCGTCGCGCGTCGTGTAACATCTCTTGCCTTGGCACAATTAAATCCTTTCCTTATTTCACCCCAACTAACGGCTCCTGGATTTTTTTTCTAAGCACCAGCTGAGCAGGCATCAAAAGTTTGGGGGTCCTTCAAATCAATTTTCTTACTCTCTTTAAAACTTATTTCAGAAAACTACCCACAGGGCTATGTCAAGATGTACTCCAAAGAAATATGAAAAACACATGGTAAAAATCAGTAGATTGTTATCTTTACTTACTGTTAACCAATAATGGGCAATGACTTGTATTTGTTAAAATTACTCCATTTTACTCTTTTATCAGAAATGGCCTTTGAACAATTGCTGATTTTCAACCAAATGTCAGTGCCTGAACAAAAAAGCTACTTGTCTTTCCAGATAAGAGGCCCTTAAATCTCTCCTTCTAGCATTAGAAAATTTGGGTTTTTTCACTTGATGAAAATACCATTCTTAACTTTTTTTTTAATACAGTGAAATAAACTTTCTGCCAGACTCCATTGAGGTCCTCCAGTTCTCCTCGACCAGAGGAAAAAACAAAGGCTGATTCCCACTCAAGAAAGATTCAAAACAACAGTTCAAGTTTCCCTTGACAAAAAGAGAAATACTGTCTCCAAAACAAACAGCAAATGTGGGAAAACAATGCAAGACTCTTCACCAAATCTCTAATGAAGCTGGCTAAGTGATTAAGGCCTTTCATTTATCTAGCTGCTATGGGCTTTTCTTAAATCAATCTTTGCCCTGATACCCATTGTGAGAAACATATCCCCACAAGTACAGTCAGGCTAGAGATATATCCATTTTTAGTGTGTTTGTGTGGGGAGAGTGAACATACAATTCAAAGATGTAATGATAACAGAAATGCCATATGTATGGGATGAGCTAGATATTTCCAGATGCCTGAACATGAGAATGTGCTGACTACTTATGCTGTTAATAAAACATGCTGTGATTTCTTTCCTGACAAACCAGAACTCAGAGTTTAACATTCCCAGTACGGGCATTACGTAAAGATGTTTAGAATGAAATCTCCAATAATCTTAACTATAGCATGGCTACAGAAAATTCATAAGTAATTTATATTTTTTTGAATACAAGACACCAGGTAGATAGAAGATTCTAATATCCCCCTAACATCTGCCTAGCAGTTTTGGATGAACAATCATAAATCATGATTCTGAACCTCCTGACAAGTGATTGTGGGAAATACAGTGTGATTCCACTTTAAAAGCCTCTGCCTTCTGTTGCAAACACAACTTACGAGCAAGACTGTCTCTTTTCACTGATGGCTTACGTAAGCCCACGTCAGGTCCCGGCAGCGAAGCCGGGCCAAGCTCCTCTCAAGCCAGGGACAAAGGGCCAAGGACCGAGCCCTCCGCCTCAGTGAACTGCTGCCACCAGCTTCCACTGCCACCCAAAACACTTCCACCCGCTCCCTGGAACCTGGCAGCGCCAACACGCCGACACCGCGGTCGCTGCGGAGAGCGATGCGGAAAGCAGTGGGGAAGGCGAAGGCGGTGGGTGAAAGGCAGGAGGGGGAAGCCAGGGCGGAGCCCGCCGGGCGCCACCGCCCAGCCCGCCCCGCCGGCGGGCGCCGCAGGTGCGGCACCGAACCGCCGGCCCGGGTGTCGGCACCCCCAGCTGCCAAAACGAGGGAAGGTGGGCAGTCCGATGTCGCTGGAAGCGACAATCCCGAGTGAAAAGCGGGCTGGGGAGGCGGACGGGGAGCTGCCGGGCTCCGCAATGGCGCGGCGCCGAGGGGAGGTTGCCAGGCAACCGGTCCGGCGGCTGCGGCACCGCGCGGCGCGGGGGGAGCGCCGCCCCCGCCCGCGGGCTGCGGAGACTCCCCGAGAAACCCCCTCGGCACGGGGCCTTTCCAGGAGGAAAGCTACCCCCGCTTGCTTCAGCCGGACCTGATCATACGGGAGAAGCAGGAGGGGAGGGAAGGAGCAGGCGTTTAGTGGAGGGCAGATAGCGGCAGGTCGCGGAGAGGCGGACGTGGAGGGGGGTTGCTGTGGAAAAGCGGGGGTTCGGCCGCATTCCGCGGGGATGTGGAGAACCCGCCCTTCAGGAGTCGCCCACGAGGAACAGTCGAGGCTCTGGGCCAGTCTGGGGCTGGAGCCCTGCCGGGCGAGGTCCTTTCCCGCTGTCCCACAAGCTGAGCTGAGCAGCGATGAAGCAAAATTCAGGCTTTACCATCAGGGCGGCAGGGAACCAGGGAAATCACCATCCCTCCTCCTGCTAAATATGTGAACCGTCTGTATTGGATACAGATAGTCAGCCATGCTGCTCACTGCCTGCAGCCAGCCAATTCCCCTTCTCCAGGCTGAGGAGAGTGTTGCGGGTTTTTTTAAATAGGAAACGATGACTGTAAAACCATGGAAACGGACATGGGGCGCTGGGACAGTTCTTACATCATCTCCACTCACTTCAAGCTGTTGGTACATTTTTAAGAAAAAACCTCTACTACATGCTTGGTTTTCAGTTTAGTACATGCGAGAAGGCATGAAGAAGGTACACATCAATTTGTAACTTTGCAAAATAAACAAAGAGAATCTGGATCTAAACGGAGCACTCTCTAAATAGGCCTGCAATTGCAAAGACTGTTTAGTAGTAACAACACTGCTTCTTGAGAAACTTTCTTCCAAACCCGAAACACAATAGACACGGAAAGCGTGAGGGCCATCCCACATGGGGGAAACAAATATCTCCATGGATAACAGATGAGAATTTCCCCCCTGAGAACTGTACTGAAGCTGACAGGCTCCCTGCAGCTGCACTGCACCAGCTGCCAAGGGGATCTTGCAGGGGTTAATGCAGCTTGAAAGAAGCATTAACTCCCTGGATATCTATCAGCCTTCAAGGGCAGGATGCCACAAAATGTTTCCTCATATGCACTACTCGTCCCTACTATGCAGTTGCACCTGGAAACATAGGAAAGTCTCCAAAGCAGATAGAAACGCACAAAAAAAGCACAACTACAAAGCACAACTCCCCTCCACATGTATGGTCTCCACCAGATTCCCTTTGCCACTGCATTGGGAGAACTGGCATTGTTTCAGGAAAGTGCCACTTTAAATAAGCCAGAAGCAAAGTGGTTTCAGTGATTCTGGAAATTAAGTCACAGATGAGGTCCCATATTTACTTTAAATATTCTTTTAGTCTTATGATGGTTTATGGGTTAGCAGTTGTTACTATATCCTTAGGGACATAGTGCAGATGGGTCCAAGCCAGCTACTAGTTGCGGGTTGTCATGTTTCATGATAACTGCAGATGAGGCTGATGGTACTGTTTATTACTGAGATGCTCAACCTGTCCTTTTTTCAATTTTTTTTTTGTTCCCTCCTTGCTTGGTTATGCCAAACTTGAAGTGCTGGGGCTAAAATTTTCCATTTTCCCCTCAGACTGATTTTTGGAGGGAAGCTTCAAGTCAAATGATGGAACCATTTCCAAGAAAAAGCTACATGTATATTTTTCTCCTTAAAATTTTATAGCTGCTGATTTGCAAAGCAGGAATATGAACCCCTGCAGCAATTTTTGCAAAACAGTATTCTGAATTTTGGACTTCTTCTTCTGGAATGGTATCTTTAATACTTGCCCAGAGTTGAAAAATTTTGAAAAATTAGTTTGCATATATTTGAAAGAACACCCCAGAGGTTTAAAAGTGTGAATTACAGAGATAATGCATTTTCCTGTTAACATTTCATTGTCCATCTGAGGGGATTTCCTGCAGCTGAAGTCTGTCTTTGTGGACTCTGCTGACCCAGGAGTGGGAATGCTTTCATCTTTGTGTTCCAAATCATCCTATGTGGTGTTTCTTAAAAAAACCAGACCAAATAAAAACAAGCAAGAAAAACTCCACCAAAATCCAGAAGGAAATACAAAAGGAAAAGGGAGCATTTAGGAAGAAATATCTGAGATTGAAGACAGACAGCATAAAAAACCTCCAGGGAAATGATACGTGTAAGAACTGTCTGCCTGGATAAAGAGACTGTCTCAAAATTAGCTGCAATAGTCCTGGAGGCTAGCTGGAGAGACATGAAAAGCTCAAAGACTTGTAGATTATTATGATCAAGAAATTCGTGTAGGTTGATCAGTTTGACCTCAAAGGAGACCAGGCTGGGAAAAAGTCAAGGAAAAGGGAAGGGGGGGAGCCACTATAATAGGGCAAGCTGAGATAGGACAAAGCAAAACAGCTTGGGATGAATGGACAAGAGAGGGAATAAAAAGCTGAGATAACTGGACTGGAATTAATTGGAAGGCTAGATATGAAGATGAGAAAATGAGTTTATAAAGAACTATAAAGATGACAGGTTCGGAGCTCTAAGATATGTGTGAATGTACATTAAATAATTCCTGATCATTCATATGGGTATCAATATGGTCTCCCTAAAATTGTGTACAAACAGTCCAATAAATAACACCTATAACTGCAGGCAGAAGGACTCAAATGATAGCATATACTCAAATTGAGATCTGCTTTACTTGTGGTCCATTTGTCAGTAGATACACTAATGCAATATTCACTGTCTTCTGCAGTATACAATATGAACGAGCTCTTACAAGTAGTGAGATTAATTTTGGAGGAGACTTCCTTGATTCATTGGTAGTGCAGAGAGATTGGGAGAACTGACTAGCAGAAAAGAGAAGAACGGATGATAAATATGTGGGCAAAAAGCACTGTCCTTTGTGCAAGATCTGTATGCTGTCTTGGGGAACTGGGTGTCACCTCTGCCTGTGTCATGAAGGAGGATTCCCCTTCTCTGCCATCAGGTGCCTGTATCTTTAGGCATCCACATCTAAGCCAATCTGAACTCCTTTCATATTCACTGAAGAAAAATGGGTGCTTTAAAAGGCAATTCTTCTGACCTATTTCAGATATCTACCTTAAGATGAGGCAAGTTTTGCTCTAGAAGTGCCTTTCTCTCTCGACTGACTAGAAAGGGAGAGAGATGAGATGAATCCTACTCAGTACTGCATGATGGCAGGCAATTCACTCAAACTGCTGCTTTCACAGGTGGCTACAAATCATGTGTGTGATTTCCAGAAGGTAAAGACAGCCTTAATTTAGTGTTCCACAACTGACTGGTTGACTCTGTCACTTACTAACGTACTTTTAATGTGATTTTTAAAATGTGAAACATTTAGTGGATCCTTTTACTTCCCCACTTCTTTATTAAATATCAGCCACTTACTTTGTACCTATTACTATTATTCCTACTTTGCGTTTTGAGAAGAACCATGTGTGGTTTTGGAACCAGAATGACATATGAAAATATATGTGGTTTGTGGACAGATACCCAATAACAGAGACAGGGTGAGAACTGAATATTCCTGTTGTAGTACTTAACAATATAGATTAATTACTGTAATTTTAATAGTTATTATGTATTATGGTTCTGCCAACTGTCCAAAACTTCACACTACAGCCATTTTAACAGCTGAGTAACTACATCTTTTAAACGAAGATGTCACCAGTGTAAGACACGTAAGGCTGGATGTATATTCAAAATTTGGCAACTGAAAAGGAAACATTAGACCAAGCAGCAGGAAATTAGATCCCATGATGAGTAATATGGTTGGTGACTTGTGCAGAACAGCCAAGCAGTGATATAGCATTTCCCAGATCATCATACAGGAACCACTGGAAAACTTTAGAGCTGCAGCTTCATCCCTCTCATGCAAACGAAGACAGCAAACATCACCACTGCTCCCTGGTGACCTGACCAGCATGTTTGTTTCTCCGGGTAATGAAAAGCTCAGTCAGACATATAACATTAGAAAGCATTAAACAGGTCTCTATTAAATTTAGAAGATTTTTTTTAATCTGAAAGGAAACAGAGTAGTTAATTGGCCCACAATTAGATAGAAATGCCATTAAAACCCCCTGAAACAGTTTACCAGGCCCAATTTCTGTTTGCCTTTTATAGTGTCCTGATAACCCAACTGTTGCATCAAGACATAAACTGAGAACTGAACACTCTAAAAACATCTCTATGAATCAGGCTATCCTAAGGGACAAAATGCATATGGCAGACACGTGCAGTTAAGTAAGAGCACAAAGGCAGTATCAGTATTCCATCAAGAAACTTGAAAGGCCGTAGGGAGCAACACAGATTCATAAATGTAGGATGAGAGAAGGTGTTTATGAGTGTGTTTATTCTGGCATTCTGCACAGTATGGATTATACCAGTGTCCTGACTTAAAATGAACCTCAGCTGGAACATGCCAAATTCATGAGAATCCCTTAGTAAGTTACCTTGTGGCAAAGTATTATTGGAATAGCATGGGTGCTTGCTTTATACTTAGACATCATTTTCCTGGGTAGTGATGTTAAGAAAAGTTCTGTACCACTTCTCCTTTTAAGTACAGTAATGTGCCAGAAATGGAAAACTGAATAGTTACATCATATATCTGCCCCAAACTAATTTTTTATAGCTCCTGATTTTTTTTCATAAGAGGGGTAAAACAACCAACAGCTGTAAAGTTTAGTCACTTTCTTTAAAAATACAGATTCAGTTTCAAGGTAACTTTAAAAAAAAAAGAAAAGGAGTAGAGGCTTGTTCATTATAGTATTTTATATCTATGGGGAAAAGAAGGATTGCTGAGGATAATCTACAAAATTGTAGGCTAAAATAGAACTGCAGCACATTATAACTGGGTGACTTGGAACTGAGATTTCTTCTGTGGAGTTTGATAATTTTCTCCAGTTTAGAATAATTTCCTAACTGTAAATTTTCTTACAGTATATTCCATTTGCATCTGTTAGTATATGTGAATAAAGCAAGGGAGCAGATGTTGAAAACCTCCTCAGGAGAGTTCTTCCTTTCCTACTACATTTGAGCCAGCAAAACAGGTTCTGATTAGATGGAATGCAGGAGCTCCCCAAAGGGTTCATACAAGCATTCCTTCCTCACAGCATCACCTGCGACTTGGAGCTGTACCAAGGCAAGGAGATTTTCCCACTGGAGCCAGGCATGCCACACTGCTTACTTCCATAAAGGAACATGGATACGTGTCAAGATTTCCTTTGCAATGTATTCTACTTTTTTCTCATATAAACTGAATTTGTGTACCCTCCTAAAATTTCACTTCCCCCCTCTTACATTTAACTGCTTTCCCCCCATCCGTCTCTCTTCTCTAGATTCCCAGGGGATATTTCCTTTCCTTACCACAATTCCAGAGTCATTCACCCATCCTCATAATATTTGTACCAGCTCACTCAATTTCTGCATCATATCCATCATCTTTCTCACTAAGGACAGATTATTTTGAGAATGTATGAATCCTTAAACTAATTTGGGAGTGAGGTCAATACTGAGAAAAGCTATATAATCCCTTTACCAGCAATGGAGAACGCTTCTGGGTTCCCAGCCCCTACCACTCCACAGAGCAAGATATCAGCATGCGTAATTGCACCCAAGTGTTCTGTGTAACAATAAAAGTCATCATCATCACACCCTGAGGCTTATGTTCGGTTTTCCCCCACCCCCGAAGGATACTAGCAGAGTAAAATCCCAGATCTCTCTCTGTGAGACTAGCCTGCCTTTGGCTTGGCTTAGAGGGCCGAAGCTTTGCTTCAGATCAAAGATCATGTAATTCATAAAAACTTCAGCTGGCAAAAGCACAGATATCTTTTTACAGTCGCAAATGTAAAGGCTGTGAAGCACTTTAAATGTTTAACTGAAAGTACTGTAAAAAATAATTTGAAACAATAAGTCTTGAAAATGTTCTGACTGTTGCATGTTTAGCCAACATAACTACTAAAGTAAACTGTTTGCAAGATGTAAAATGTTATTCTGTTGAAAAGTGACTCTTGTAAGTGTGGCCTAGTAACATTTACAATCTATTGCTTTCTAATCAAATTGATTTCCCTAATAATTTTTAACATTTGCATCTCCCCATTGCTTCTGACAGTAAAATTGTGTGCTTTCCATTTTGTCTATCAGTATTTTCCAGAAGCCAGATGGAAATAAAAGGTTAGCTCAACCTGCACCCTATTTTCAAAGCATATTCTCACTGCTTCACTAGGAGAATTTTTCAGTAGTATAAGGTGGTACCTTGGAAGCTGTCTCCTGTTAGCACTTTTGCAGTGCTTCCCATTCTACAAAATGGAAAGCAGCCTCTGCACTGCAAAATCCAACCTGTGCGAGTGCATTTGCACAGGGTGTTTGTGCAGCCATCACTGAAGTCTCAATCTGCAAACAATCGTGCAGTGTTTGCCCCATGTCTGCTTTCAGGTTAACACAACTACAGATGGAAGATTTTTTCATTCTGCCTGGTGTCAGTACTTATCTTTTAGTTTCCATGGTTGCATTATTGACTCTCAGCAAAGAGAAACACACAGAGCTCACACACTCTACAAATACACCTGTTATACTCTTGTGATATGACCTTGGGTGCCACAGTCCCAGTTAAAATAACCTTGCCGGAGACTTCCAGTAGGGAAAACTGATCTAACAAATCTTGCCTTGTGGCCCAAGAGGTAGGATTTTCCACTGGTTTTTACTTGGTGGAAATATTTACTAGTAAACAAAATACAATGAGTATACATAGAGATAGGCTGTCAAATTTCATCTACCCTGGGCAGAGCTTTTGTTTCATAATAGTGTTTGTATAGAAATTTGCCATACACTTCTTTATAAGCACATGGTCTGTTTAGATACTCTTTGTTTGCACCTGTTTATGGAACTAATTTTTAAACAGCACATCCCAATCCCAGTGTCTAGGCAAAGGACATTTGTTTCTAACCTTGCTACATGCAGTTTATGATGCATTAAACTCCAGCCACTATTTCTATCAAGACCACAGACTCAAATTTTTCAGGATGCATCTGACTCCATTTTATATACATCTATGGAATCTAGCTCCTAATATATCTGGGATCCTACTGAGAAAAATGGGTGAGTCTAGAACACAGTGTATTGCTTTAGAGAACTTGAGTCAGAATCCTAATTTCAGAGTGAGTCATTTACATTTATCATCAAACAAAACTACATTGGGGTCAAAGTCTGTGGAGGATTTTGCAGTTACGCTGAGGATGGTGAGACATGGTGAGGTTGGTATAGCAAAAAAAAATGTATAAATAACACCCATTCAGAGAGGAAGACTGTTTCTGCCCCACTGTGAAAGCCTGCTGGTAGTAATTCATCTAAGGCAAAATTCACCCTGCTGTCAGAGGAATGACAGCACTAGATCTGGAAATATTGTAGCTTTAGTTAAGTTAACTCAGTACCAGCAACCAGAAAGCTACAGAATGATGTTAGTAGGCCAAAATAATCAGGTGGGTTTGTATAGTTCCATACAGCACAAACGCTGCCTTTGAAACCAACGTGCTGAGCTGAGAGCTGGCTAGACCTACTGCCGTCATGCTTTTTACTGCAGGGTTGAATGGTACCCAATTTTTTTGGCTAGAGTGGGTCATTTGACATTTTCCAAATTACTCAAAGCCATATGCTACAACTCCATATAAGACCAGACAAGCAGCACCAAATGCCATAAAAATCAGGCGTCTTCTGTGATATGACAAGGCCACTGTAGAGGATGAAAAGACCACTTGCTCTATGTTGAAAACCTGGACATCCATCATCTTAAAATGCATGCCTGCTCACGCTGTATGTTACCAGTTTGTGCAGGTAAGATAAATATATCCCGCATAGAGCAATCATCATCTTATTGAACATAATCCTCTTTCTTAGTAGGGGAAGTTTGCGTTTTTAATGCATAATGGGAAGTACCTGTGAGGATCTCCAGAAAGATGAGTAAGAACCACTAGCAGTTCAAGAACAATTCTTCTGGCCAAAATCAGATTCTGCTCACACTTAAGGGAAGCCAAGCTAAGAATCGAGCAGCAAGTGGGATCGCAATTACACAAAACTTATGAAAACTTCATACAGAAACAATCACTGAACTTCAGCTAGAGACCTAAAAAATAACTTATTCATGATTTCTTAAAAAAAAAAAAAATTTCCATATAGTATGAACAGAGCTGACAGAGTTTTGTTTGCTTAATAGTTTCCATCATGTTAATCTCTTCATTATGCCTTCAGCTTTGCCAAACATTAATTGTTGAGACTGGATTTATTTCTTTAATGACACTATAAATGGTGAGATACTTCTTTCGACGAAGTTAGAAAGAAAAGCTTAACTTGACAATGAGGATTCATATATCCTCCTGATACAGTTTGAATGCTTATAACAACAAAATCATCACCAATTAATAGAAAAAGTACATTTGTACTCTGCTTATTGGAAAAAGTTTGAAACCATTATTTCACCAATCTACAAGTTTATAAACCAATAGGCAAGAGCGATGAACCTATGTTCTTTGCTTTTTTAATAGGAAGATTAAAAATTATTTTTGTAATTATTTAATGAGCATGATGGTAATACTGCAGCATTAAAATGTATTTCCAGCCATTTTTTTGAGAACTTTTGCTACAATCTATTTACTCCAAATTGTGTCAAGTAGGCTGCTCAGGCAATATAAGAGTTTGAATTTTGTTGCTCCTGTTTAAATTTATTGAAATCTGGCCATTCAGCAATTCTCTAAAGTAATTTCTAAATATACTCAGAAAAAGCTTCTTAGCGGCTTGTAATAAATACTTACAGAGCTGCCACATGTTGACTATGTTTCTGCCTGGCATTAGCAGCCCCTTCAGCAGCACTGATAGTGATAGCTGCTGAGGCATCAAACATGGAAACCAGGGGTGGAAGCAAAGCCCTTCTGCTGGTCCCAAACCAGTCAGAGGCAGAAAGAGGAAGCAGCCTAACTTCATCTGGAGGTAAGGGTTGGAAAAAAGGAACAATAGTAGGTTCAGGAGCAGAAATAAGAGAGGTAAAGTTGCAAACTTGGAATTCAAACTGAATAACATGAATGTGGTTAATCAGTGTTTTGCCTCCCATCATTAACACCTCTTGGAAATCAGGTACATTATTTCCCTTTCAAAGACAATTACAAAAGAACAGGAGATTCAGGCCACCATTGGCAGAAATGCCTTTTAACCCAGCATTTCTGAGGCTGGTAGGTGTCAGTGAGATGACAGTAGGCACAAGGAATGGATTTATTCGAGTGACTTCAGGAAGCCTCTAGAAAGGAGGCCCTGGGATCTCTGATGCCTGCTTGGCAAGCTGGGACTGAGGGTGAGAGGAACAGGAGGGCTCTGATGGGCAAGAGGCTCCTCCCACTCAGGGGGAATACAGGACCAGGGTCTGTGGCTGCAAAGGATCCACACTGTGCTCTGGAAAAGCTGGTGTGAGCATGTGCATGGCTTTGAAACATTGGAAGCAACACAGTAAAATCTTGTTTGAGATTTTCCTGCTCCAGCCAAGAGCTGTATGCATAAGAGGGGACTATGGTTGCATTTCTTGCTACCAAGTAGGATTCGAGCAGATAGACTATATGAGATTTTAGTATCCTCTCCATCCCTTTGGTGGGAGAGTTTTAGGGCTACTTGGGGATAGAGTGGTGCTGCAGGCAGTGACCCAACGAAACCATTCATCCAGGTCTGTGACAAAGAAATCATCAGCAAGCAGCCCTGGCAGCGTAACTGATGCTGGGCTCTTGCTCTGGCTGCAGAGTAGGTATGCTGGGATCTCCTGTGGAGATCTGATGCTTATATGAGTACAGAGTACACTTCTGTTAAGTGTATTTCAAATGAACCAAAATAGCAAGAAGGCTTAAATACCCCCTAAAATTAAGTTTCACAAAAGGTAGAGAGGGCCAACTTTCTCTTAGGGTCAAGTTTTGCTTGGACTTCTCCAGAAATATCCAACTTTGTTCCTACTGAAAGGTAACTGGACCATGCTTTGATATAATATGGCCATTTATATGCCTCTTATTTCCCAAGACCTAATGCTCACAGTGAACATACTCAAAACCTGTAATAACTCTATGGATTTTTCTTTTTTTTTTTTAACATAAAAGTTAATCTATAGCTTGTCTTTGAAGCTACGTGCTCATTTGGCCTACTAGGTGCATTTTATGAACACTGTAAAATTTCTGTGATTACAAAAGTTATTCTTTCCCTTAAAATTGGTGCAGTCTAAAAATCAAGATAACAGAGCCAGGTACTTGTCCACTTTCCTAATATTAAGAATGTGAGTCATCCCATAGACATGCCTGTTTGTTGTTGAAGTGGGGCCTACAGACATATGAGAGCATCATTTATTTAATGCATTTGTCACTGGAGGAAATTGCGGATCATTTGGACATGATTATTCATCGTTTCTCCAGATCTGTTCAAGAATTGAGGATCCTTTACCACTAGTGAAGAGATTTTCAGATACTACAATGGCTGAGCTATACACAGATATGCATACTGTAAACATCAATCACAAAAATACAGCCAGGCAGGCAACCTGCACAGATGGTGAGAAAGAGCGTGAACCTTCTTAACATTTCACATGTATCTATGGAATCATCTAAACCCAACGCAGCATCCAGCATTCAAATCCCAACAGGCAATTTTCTGTTGCTTCACTAATCACCACTAAAAGAAAAAAGTTCACCTTTATACAGGTGTGTGAAATTTTTGATTAAGTGCTACTTACCACCTTATAATCAAAAGCAAAATGCATTTAAACTGATTGCACATTCTTTATTTTTTCACAAATCGGCTACTGAGCCCCTTCTCTGATCTGTGACTGTGTAAGTCTATGCATTTCTATATTGTTTTTCCCAACTAAACATGTTATTGATGTAATTCAAAGAAGGTAAGAAAAAAGACCAGAAGGTTTGAAAGAAAAGTCAGGGGGTGCTGCATGAGCTTCCCACCTCCTGAGTCATTCTGCTGTCTCTCCCAGTGTGTATCATGCTTCTAAAAAAATAACGAAAGGAATAATTTTTCCCTCTCATGCAATATGGAATGAATTTTTTTAATAAAAATTTCATTCTTGTATATGTAAAACAATTCACAAAACATATGTGTTTCATATGGTATATGCAGCAGTGCAAAACCATGTTTAGTGACAGACAAGTCCTCCATTCTGTCTTCCATCAGGGAGAGGCTGTTTTGGGAGATGAGAGAGGGAAGAATCCTGTAAATCTCCCATGCCTCAAAGAAATAAAATGATGAATTTAGGAAGTAAAGAAAGCCTCAGTCTGAAGATAGCATAAAGAAGCAACAGCACATTTCTGCATCAAAGCTGTGCAATTCCAGGGATGTATTAGTGTGCTTTAAAACACATTCCAATTTGTATTCTGAATACAGCACAGTATAGCCTCCAGTAGAAAAAGAAAACACTTGTGGATGACCACCTCAAAATAACAGCAACAAATTACCACAATTAGGATGAAAAACACAAACTCAAAAGTAATCCTTATAAACATGCAAGCTTAAAAAAAAAATCGGATCAGAAACCTCCAAAGAGCAACAACATTTTTATTATTGTGCTAAGACCTAATTAAATGCTGTGAAAAATCCATGCCGTGGTAAAGATGGCTATGATTTTCTTTCCTCTTGCTCTATTAATATTAATTGAAAACTAGGTGTGGCACCACAAGAGAAGAATCTTGGTATAAAACAACTGGAATTTGTTGTCTAAAGCATTCCAATTAAATAAAATAGTGTCTTACCTGATTAAAAGAGAATTAAAAATCATAGCATAAGGAATATCCATACACTTGTAGATAGATGATGAGAGGCTCCTACTGCAGGTACAGATTCCTGGGCAAAGAAGCTTGTAAACTCTTAATTTCACTGAAATGGAAAAGGAAAGAAATAAAGAAAGAACCTCTCCATAGAGGCAACAAAGGAACCTCTGCAGTATTCTGTAGTCTCTTCGCCTGCTTCCTGTTCTGAGATTCACTCCTTGAATCCCAGCATCGATCAGAAAATTGGTTGTGGGGGATATGAAAAGGGGGGGAGGGGGGAGAAGAGCGGAGGGGGAGGAAACAAGGCGGCCGCGGGTTCTGTGCGGGCTCCACCTACTGGCACAGGACGAGCCCGCTGGATCCGCACACCCTGCCCAGCCACCGGGGAGGTGTGGATCGCAGTTAGTCCCGGATTGCACAGCTCTAAAATAAAGACTAATAAATGCTTACAAACATTTGAAAATGGGCTTGAGGCTTAAACTCCACAACTTTTTTTTTTTTTACATTGAAGTATACATCAATATACAAATAATTGCAGAAAACTCAAGTTCTGCCAGATATCTTTATTTTACTATGTCCTAATGCACTTTGTGTTTAGAAATAAAGAAGTCATTCTTTATTCAGAACCCCCTCAAACTACAAAATAGTAGAAAATAAGAGTGCTTGCTATTTTCCTTTTGATTATTGATTCTGCAAAACTATATAGTTTTGCTATATACATTTATATCCTCATTGAAAGACAAAGGAAGAAAGATCTTTATGTAAGACAGGAGGAATGGATGCTTGGATTTCACCAGTACTATTACATTATTGCTTAGTAAAGAGTTTTTAGAGTGACCTGTTTTATATATCTTAACCCAAGGCTCTATTGCATTTTATAGCGCCTTGAAACTGATCTTTCGTACTCAGGACACTGTTAGTTCTAAAAGACTAATATACAAGTTGACTGCCTCACCCAGTTGTCTCTAGCCACTATTCCCATAATAGCAGTGTTGGATTTACTGTTACTAAAGGATACCTTATACTGGAATGCTGGGTAGCTGACTGTTTCTACTTTTATCTTCTATTTCTATCATGTACACCTGCTCTGTCACATCACACAGCAGCCACCTGCACACGGGGTTAGCTCAACAGTTCTCAGCTGTGGAGGAAAATTTAATCACACCAAAACATGGGAGGGGTTTGGGGGAGGAAAAAAATGCAAAAGTTAACTAGGAATGAATCTAGATGAAGACCATGGAATTTTTAATTAGGATCCGTGATCTGACTCATTACAAAAATCACTGATGTCAACACGGGGAACTAGCTCGAGAGACAGTCCCTTTGAGTAACAACTTGCAGTTGTGTCAGCTTAAACCATTCATCACGGTTATCACAAGCCCTTGGAGTGTCTTCAGGAAAATGATCCGTTTCTATGCTTGTTCAATCCCTACAATGAGATCTTGGACCATGTAAGAACTCTGAAGTATTAAAATAGTTCAAGTAATTACAATAATAGGTCAGAACACCTACGTGTGAGCGTGGACTCAGCGTCTTAGAAATCCTATTGTCACAAAAAAAAAAAAGTACACAGTAGACTGACTTTGCTTTAAGGATATTTTCCTATGAAGTACTATTTCATGCAAAAATAATATTTATACCTTGTGAAGGATTTCCCCGCGAAGGGCCGCCTGCGTTGCCCGCAGTGAGCGCTGTCCGCGGTGCTGGAGCACGGCCTGGCTCCACGGGCACTGCACCTCCCAGTACCCGCACTCTCGAGGGCACGGAGCAGGAAATACTTTGGAATATACTTTGACAACTTTGTATAAATATGAAAGTGCACTATGAATGAATATAGGCTTACTTTCGACCTAAAATAGTGAAGCTGATATTCTAAGCCTAATTCTAAAGTCACTTCTTGAAGGTACTTTTCACAAAACAATAATTTCATTGGAATATGTAACATTAAAGTTTCGAATATTAATTCAACTTACTTCATAAATAAAACAAAAACTTTTAGGCTATCTAAAAATATACATAATTTGAATTAATAAAATCTGAAATATTAAAAGTGAGATAAAACTGTTATAAGAGATTTGGAGATTGTATGAATTTTTATTACTTACACTAATATACAATTCTTAGCAGTAGTGTAGCAATTTAGTTAAAAGTGTACTGGTAAGAAACATGCATTTCTGCTCCATTATACAGGATATTTTCTCTCTCACAAACTCATAGATACTTTTATTCTGTTTTATATTCTGTAATCTTAATCCTTCTACAGTCTGTTATGGTCTCACTTCTTTAATCTGTAGGTTTATGACAATTACACCTTAGTAGTAAAGCTCATTCGCAAAGCAAGATTTGATTTTCTGTATCTTCTTGAAGAGTACAGTGAAAATGAGATATGATAATATCTCACATATATCACAATAAAATGCCACAGTAAGTCAAAGACAATAGACTTTTAACTGCTGAAATTCACAGCATTTTTCTAATTTTCTCATAAAAACTGCATTTTTCAGTGGCACAAACTTTCAGTTACATGTCTGTGAGAAAATAAAGAGTTTTTCTATGAAAAATTCAGAAGAGATTCAGAGAGATTCCAGTAAATCTCTCAGAGCTGATTCTAAGTCTCCTTAAGCTCCCCAACAACATCTTCAACATGGCTTATTCATGGTGTTATTAATCATAGTAATTATAGTAAATATAGGAATGAAAACAAATATCCATTGAACAGATCTCATGATTTTTTTTTTAAGTGTCCTAAAACTAGCATAGCTGGAAGAATCTTTTTGCTTATTCAACCATGCTGATAGAGCTCGTTTCTACCAGAAATTTCTCTTTGCCTCTCAGAGCATGGCTAACAGTCATCTGCATAAAAAATAACCATTCTATTAAATCATGCAAAAACATTTGCCCAGAAGAGATGGGCAAAAGGTCAAACTCCAGTTTCCACAGCACATGGGCTGTTAAGCTTGAGGAGCAATGCTAGCAGCTATTCTGGCCAACAGACACTTATCTACACCTGCCATTTACGTGCTTCAAAGAAGATATTTAGAACCCTTTATTTTCGTTTTTGTCTTTTTTAATCCACAAATCTCTTAACTCTCTGACTCTAGAGCTGAATCTCTAAATTGCTAAGGCAAAAGACAGGTCTGCAGATTGAACAGGTTCCTGATTCCTTGATATATCATCTTTTTAAAATACATAAATTAATTTCAATCAAAAATTATTAGACTTTGTTATTTAGTTCTGATGAAATCATAAAGCCTATCATTCTTGTCTTTAAAGTCTGAGAGTCACCTTTGCAAATTACTCATTAAATTGAAACTGAACTTTGAGATTATTCTAAATATGATGTTTAATTTTTTCCCTGTTCCAGGGTTACTTAAAGAGAAATTGGTGACTAGTAAACATCATCAGTCTTTTTTATTCTGTTGCTTTTCTGTCATATCTAAAATCTTTGCATCTGAGGTGTATTAGTGCAGGCTGCCAGATTTTACCTCTGCCTAAGAAAGATAGCTTTGGAATTTAAAAGATTTCTAAATATTTTTCTATGTAATGAAAACTATTTGGTCTTGCTAATTATTTTTGAAGAAGGGACTGTTTTGTATCACATTCATAATGTTTTCAAAATGTAAAGCCAGTAATTTCTTGGCTACCTGGGGCTAACAGTGAAGTCCCTTTTAATGAACAACGGTGAAGACAGATTTGAAAAGGAACGTGTACAACAGTTTTTGAAAGTACATTTCACTTCCATTTTTGCTCTCGTTGATGTTGTATGCCTGTAGTAGAACCATTAAGGCATTAGCTTGTGCTTACTTCACAATTCAGTGCACTGAATAGTTTACATGTTCTGTATCCTCATAATTCTTGGCCGAAAGCAGATCAAAGTACAGCTATTTTTCTTTAATATATAAGAGTCAATTGTTTGAAATTTGTTGTCACCTCTCTGTAATATATTTTCACAGTTTAGTTATAAAGGTACAGTTTTTAGTGCAGATAAGTCCTAGGCATACTGAGATGCAGAGAAACTTTCTAATGCAAAATCAACTTGGCAAGCATATGTTATTAAACAGAGCAATTATTCTAGCATTCCAGCTTTTAAAGACTACCAAATAAATAAATTATAACTTGAGGTTTGCTTAGCAAAACCTCTCCTCTCTCCAAGTGATGATTACCTTTCATCTGACCAATTAAACCACATGACTCAGTAGCAATAAATGGAATGAAAACGTATGAATGCAATCTCTCTGTTTATAGGTGTCCTGGGAGGACATTATTAGATTTTGTTACTAGCTCTGAGAGCACTAGGGCACTTGTTGCTGAGGTATCATTTAATTCATTTCTCCACCTCTTAAAATCTGCCTATCTTAAATTGTATTTGTTCACTCTGAAATCGATTGCTTGCATTTCATCTTTGTTTATTGGTCTTGTCATATATGTATAGTAGATTCTTTTGAACATGGTCTGTGAATATACAGGGCCTGAAATAATAGCTTCCTAGGTTTGGCTGGCCCCTTTGGATGCTACAAGGAATATTAAAATATGTCTTCACTCTTGATCTCTATAGCTTGGTTAGCTAACAAAATTAGTTTATCCTATAGCCCCTTCTGAAGTCAGGAATTATCTCCATTTCATAGTTGAGGAATTGAGACACATACATGCATTAAGTTCTGGAAGGTAAACAAGAAGTTTTCAAGCCTTAGATACTGAATCCTTATTATCTGAGACAATGCCTGCTCCCTGTTCTAACTCTTATTATGCACATAAATATCTACTGTTTTTCAGAATCCTCCTAAGCTGTTGGCCTGTATCTCTGGAAGTTCTTTAGGTATGTTACATGTCATGCAAAAAAATATTTCCTAAGAAATTAGTTGCCTTCTATGACTCTTCTGTGTCATGCTAAAATAGACATAAAATAAAAAATCTTATCAAGCAAGATTAACATGATTAGAAGGAATGTTTCTTCTAGCAATCAGAAATTCTGAAACTTGTGCAGTGGCAGTGGATGCAGTGCCTGCTACATGCTAGAGGATAGAAACATCTAGAAGAAACATGGTGGGAAAGCTACATCTTTCCAGTTAACCTATGGAACTTTTCACCAACTCTCTCATTAAGTAATTATCAATGCCAAGTGGAGTTGGCTGTGAAGCTCCTGAAGCCAAGCATTGTGCCACCCAGACCCACCTCTAGCTTGAGGATCACTGGTGTAAGAAAAAAAATCTTTTTGTTGACCAGTTACTTTATTATTGCCTGCTGCTAATTATCTTGAACTTAGACTAAACAGACATCAGTCTCACATGATGATCTCATTTCTTCAAAACAGGATTCCTACTCTTTCTAAATATATGAACAGAGTGTGTGCATATATAAATTGAATATTTTAAGACATCTCTGAGCTGTGATTGCTGTGTACATTTTGTTCAGCTCATGACAATTTTATAACTGTGATTGTAGCTCATCTGAAAGTTGTAACCTGAGGTCAATATTTTGGAAGCACTTAGGCACATATGGAAGGTGCTTAGGGTGGTTTATGCTTTGTGACTTATTTTTACTTCGTTTTTACTAAACCAAGGGAATTATCACAACTGAGTCCATTTTTGTATGGCCTTTGTATTGTTTCTTCTCCAAGAGTTGGAGGGGTCTAACTATTATTTATTAACATTAATTTAAAAATAATTTTATTATCATTAAAAGCTACAACCATTAAAGTACAGATTGTAGATCACATATCTTTATTATGATATTAGGACTAATTTAAAGCAGCTAATTTTTCAGACAGTGTGCTCTATGGCCTATTAAAATATTTTAGTTGTCAAAGGTTTAAGTTACTATGAAGTCATTATACTTTTAAGTGAGCCTGTACAAACAGAACATTATGTTATTACTGGTGATACAGTGAGGATGTGGCATTGAGTTGTATCCTCGGGCTTGTCTTTATCCCAAGAAGTTCTGCAGTTCTGTTCTGTTGCATTTGACTGCTAGCCACATTTTGTATTTTCTTTCCCAGTTTTGAAATTCCATATGTGCAACCTACAAGTTTTCGAATAAAAAGAAATGGTAAAAACTCGTTTGCACGTCTACCACTGATCTTCCTAAAACGTTAGACCACTGCAGTTCCACTTCCCTAAATTTTGCTTACCACTGTATGCAGCAGTCAAATAAAAACATTCTCAAGTGAAAGTGGAGATTATTAATTGAAAAGCCACTATGTCAGGTCCACAGCTTGTAAATATGCATTAGTAGGTGGTACAAAATTATTAAAAGCAGAGTTTTTTGATTCTGCACACTAGAGACAAAAGGAGAAAAAAGGAGAGAAACCAATGATGAAGAAAAAGAGTTTTATACACTTAAACAGTCTTGAATTGAAGTCAGATTCATTACACTTAGCTAAATACTGCAATTTCAACCACTTTCAAAGGCCAATACAGGTAAGTAGTTGAAGAAATAGTTATGACATAAAGTCTTCTATTTTGGTGCCCTTAAGTACACGTTACTGTTCACAAAAGTGCCTGAGAATTAGTAAAGAGAATTATTGTCCAAAAGTAATTGTATTAATCAAACAATATATTTGATGTTATAACCAGGCTGATGACTGCATTGATGAAAACTTACATGGGCTTGTCCTTATAAGACCTCATACAGGGGCTGTATTCATTCGTTTAACACTTCAAAACTATTTTTCTCTTTGGAACTAAGATTTTTCAAAATTTGTATTTCAGCTGTTTTGTTAAAAGTGACTGAATAGCTTTGCATTTATTCAGACATTACTGAGAGCATAACTGCACCTGGGGCAAGATTCCCAGACAGATTATTTAGAAATGTCAAGGCTTTTCAAGCTAGATTTTTAAATGTAATTTCTGAATTGAACTTTCAGTGATGATTCATTAGAAGTTGTACAAATAATTTAAATTGAAACAAGTGTCAGGCTGGCATTGTTATAAATTACTTTTGTCAAAGCAGCCTGTTTGTTGAATGACCACTTCTGATTTTTAGATCTGGCCGTGGGATCTAGTGAAGAAGAGGAAAGGAAGGAGAGATATTTTGTATACATAGTGTGTGTCACATATATACATTTTATATGGACTTTTTAAATGAAATTTTCATGTTTAAAAATGGAGGGCTTTGGGGGGCAGCCTTTCCATATAGATGGTTTGATGTATTTGTAGTATAATTGTATGTAGGGTTTTTTTTCTGCCCTGTTGTTCCACTGATAGATTTTAAGAGTGGTAAGGAGTTCTTAAGAGCACAATTCAAACTCTGTTTCAGTAAATCAAAGACTCTAACTGGTTTCAGTGAATTTGAATCACTATAGAGACAATCCTGGACGTTGATTAAAGAAGAATATACGTCATATATGAGCTATAGATGATTTGGGCCTGTTTGGCCTGGAGAAGAGACGACTGAGGGGGGGGATCTTATCAATGCATACAGTTATCTTAAGGACAGATGTTAAGATGAGACCAGACTCTTTCCAGTGGTGCCCAGTGACAGGACAAGGGACAATGGGCACAAACTGAAACACAGTGGAGTCTCCTTGCCTGGAGACATTCAAAACCCACCTGTCTGTAATCCTGTGCAACCTGCTCTAGGTGAGCCTGCTTTAGCAGGGGGGTTAGACTAGATGTTCTCCAGAGGTCCCTTCCAACCCAACCATTACAGGATTCTGCAATATTGATAAATGAATATTTACCATAAATTTGTGTGGCATGAGCATTTCTACAAACAAAAAGTATATTTTCTGGATTTTTTTTGTAGTGTGAGGGTTGATAATTGAACTGTTTAAATCAGTGGCAGAACGTTTCTCTAATATCAGACCTACACCTATGAGAAGGCTGTCTTGGTATCAACAAATACATTATGTATAGTCATTGTATCAACTGGTATACCACAGAAAATTGTAATAAATATAAGGACCACAAAAAAGTAGGATCGGGGGTTCTCTAGTAATATGACATTAATCTAACCATCTTGTGGAATGCTAGTTCACAAAGATTAGCTATTCTAAGACTATACTTTTGTAAAACTTATCAGAGACTCAAATCTCTGAACCAGCTTAGGTTCAGAAGTGTTTTTTATACACCCATTTCTGTTGGAATTACACAGCTAGTATTAAGGACTATGTTTCTTATTTTTTTAACAAGGTTGAAATAGTTTGTTATGTAGATTAGAATGTCTTTATTTTTCCAAAAGAAACAGATTCATCATGTGTAACTCCTCCTTAACTATGATATTACTAGATGATTACATTTGGACAATAACATAAAGACTATCTAAAGAAAACTTCCGAAGACCCCTAAGAAATTTTTTTAAGATTAAAAATGATACATAAAAGAAATGCAGCGTTTATGCAAATGAAAGTCCTCCCCAAGGACTGGTTTGATTTTCAAAACACAATGCATTTGCGAAACAATGTTCCTAAGCAGTTTAAAATGTAGACATCAGCTTTTCTTCACTCAGGGGTTTGCTAAATTCGCATAATCCCATGAAAGCCAAACCTATGCTGTAGAGCCAATGAACAGGTTTTTTATTAAAAATACATTTCTTCTTAACTTTTAGAAGTTTGAAAATGTAAATATTAAAATCAATGGGAGAAAAACTTTATTTTTTTTAAATAAGAATGTGGTATATGTTCATGCTTGCAAAGTGTTTTTGAAACAAAAAGGGGATTTGCTTGAACAATGTGATCAGGAGTATCATTGTGTGGTCCAGTTTTACAAAAAACCCATTTTCAAGGTGGGGTACATCTCTTTCACTTAATATACAGACATTATCCTGTACATACAGAATATGTACATCCCCTAAATATGTACTTCTGTTTGCTGCTGCCGGATTCAGGAATTTGGTATTGATATCTGTCAAGCACACAGCAAGTGTAACTGAAATCAAAAGGACTACTCACAAATTGGCACAAATGCTTAAGGATAAATGCTAATTGAAAAAGGGATGTCTATTCATATTAGAGGTGTGGGACATGAATCATAGGCAGTTACCACCACTACTGCTGCTTTGTGCAGTTGTGATTTGGTAGTGATCATCAGGCTGGATATGTGCCCTGGGATTCTCACTTCCAAAAAGAAGTGTGTGACCAGTGGGAGAGAGAATTGGGCTGTTTCTAGGCACTGCAGAGAAGGTATTTAAAGGAACTACAGGAGCTACAAGGAAGCAAAATATTCATTGTTTTTATATGCTTGTCTTCTTGTTTTGTGCAATAATGTTTGTTCATTAAATCCCACATGACTGAACAAAGCTAGTAGCTTGATTTTAAATTCTTTGGGAACTGTAGTGGCCTCTAACCCCAGGCTATGGGTCAATATACTGCACACACTTGCTGACATTGCTCAGCGTTCCTACGCTTTCCTTTCCACAGACACAATACTCCTTAAACTGACATGCAGGACAAAATAATATGCTGCCTGAAGGACATTATTCACTCAATGATGGTGCCCTTGGACCAGGCAGTGCTGGAGCCACTGCTCTAATAACCCTTCTCAGGAGGGCCAGAGGAGTCCTAGGTAAGCAGATGCAAATCTGCACATGCCCAGGAATCCTGTCTCAGGGAAAGAAAGACTTTGAGCTAGGCTTTTTACATAGGCATAGTACATTTTACACAAGCAACACGTTGTCATCTTCAGTATATATGCCCCAACTCTCCAAGCTGACCCTGCTGAAAAAGATAAATTTTACACTGACCTGCGCTGTCTTACCCAAAAGGTGCCCGCAGATGATAAGATCATTATCCTTGGTGATTTCAACGCCAGAGTAGGTAAGAATTTTGAAGCCTGGAAAGGAGTATTAGGCAAGCATGGTGTTGGAAACTGCAATGATAATGGTCGACTTCTGCTAGAATTCTGTGCGGAGCAACAGTTCACCATCACCAATACTATCTTTCAGCAGAAAAATAGTCTGAAGACAACCTGGATGCACCCCAGGTCTAAGCATTGGCACCTCATTGATTATGTCTTGGTGCGACAGAGAGATGTCCGCGATGTCCTCCATACCCGCGTGATGCCCAGCGCAGAATGTCAAACAGACCATCGGCTTGTGCGCTGTAAACTCAACCTTTATCTCAAATTCAAACCCAAGAGGGGCAGTATCCCAAGGAGAAGACTCCAAGTTAACGATCTCCAATCAGCCACAGTAAGAGAAAGATTCCAGGCAAACCTTCAAACTAAGCTTGATATCCATTCCACAGATTCTGCAGTTTCCTCTCCCGAAACAATTTGGCAGCATATTAAAAGTAGCATCCTGCAATCCTCTGAAGAATCCTTAGGGTTCTCCCTCAAGAAGAACAAGGACTGGTTTGATGAAAATAATCAAGAAATCCAGGAATTGTTGAGGAAGAAGAGAACCGCCCACCAAGCACATCTTGCACTGCCTTCCTGTCACGCTAGAAAAACAGCCTTTCGTCTTGCTTGCAGCAAGCTCCAACAGAAACTCCGTGACATCCAGAACAAATGGTGGACCGATCTAGCTGCAAAAACTCAACTATGTGCAGATACAGGGGATCACAAAGGATTCTATGAGGCCCTGAAAACAGCATACGGGCCTACATACCAAGTCCAAAGCCCACTACTCAGTGCAGATGGTCAAACGCTTCTGACAGATCAAACCTCCATTCTGAATAGATGGTCTGAACACTTTCAGACTCTTTTCAGTACCAACCGTGTAGTACAAGACTCAGCAATTCAGTCCATCACACAACAACCAGTGAAATACGAATTGGATACTGCCCCCACTCTAGGAGAAACCCTCAAGGCCATACAGCAGGTGAAAATCGGCAAGGCAGCTGGGGTTGATGGAATTCCACCTGAAGTCTGGAAACATGGGGGCCTTGCACTCCATGCTAAATTTCATGAGCTTGTGGTGCGCTGTTGGGAACTAGGCGAACTACCTTCAGACCTTCGTGATGCAGTCATCATCACCTTGTATAAGAAGAAAGGTACTAAATCAGACTGTTCAAATTACCGTGGTATTACTCTGCTCTCCATTGCTGGCAAAATCTTGGCAAGAATACTCCTGAACAGACTAATACCCGCTATAGCAGAAGAAATTCTACCTGAAAGTCAGTGTGGCTTCAGAGCCAACAGGAGCACCACAGACATGATATTTGTTCTCAGACAACTGCAAGAGAAGTGTAGGGAACAGAACAAAGGTCTCTATGTAACCTTTGTCGACCTCACCAAGGCTTTCGATACTGTGAGCAGAAAAGGTCTTTGGCAGATTTTGGAACGTTTAGGTTGTCCCCCCAAGTTCCTTAAAATGATCATCTCACTTCATGAGGATCAGCACGGCCAAGTCAGATATGGCAACACACTTTCTGAGCCCTTTCTAATAAAGAATGGTGTGAAACAAGGCTGCGTTCTCGCTCCTACCCTATTCACAGTCTTTTTCAGTATGATGCTTCAAAGGGCCTCGGCAGACCTCGACGATCAGGACGGTATCTACATTCGATATCGTACTGATGGAAGCCTATTCAACCTAAGGCGACTGAAGGCCCATACTAAGACCCTAAACCATCTTGTCCGGGAGCTGCTCTATGCTGATGACGCCGCCCTTGTTGCCCACACAGAAGCAGCTCTGCAGCGTTTAACATCCTGCTTTGCAGAGGCTGCTGAGCTCTTTGGGCTGGAAGTCAGCTTAAAGAAGACAGAAGTTCTCCATCAGCCTGCACCTCAGGAAGTCCCCCACCGTCCCCACATCACCATCGGCCAGTCAGAACTCAATTCAGTCCAACAGTTTAATTACCTAGGCAGCCTCATCTCCTCAGATGGTAAGATTGATGGGGAGATAGACAATAGGTTAGCGAAGGCATACAGTGCTTTTGGAAAACTCCATAAACGAGTTTGGCGTAATAAACACTTGAAGAAAAGTACCAAGATCAGTGTTTACAGAGCCATAGTGCTGTCTACTCTTTTATATGGTTCCGAATCATGGGTCATCTACCGCCACCACCTGCGTCTCCTAGAACGCTTCCATCAACGCTGCCTCCGTACAATCCTTAACATCCATTGGTCAGACTATGTGACCAATACATCTGTTCTCGAACAGGCAGCAATCACGAGTATTGAGGCCATGCTCCTGAGAACGCAACTGCGTTGGGCAGGGCACATCTCTAGGATGAAGGACCACCGCCTCCCTAAGATCCTGCTCTATGGTGAACTTGCCACTGGCTGCCGCAAGAGAGGAGCTCCAAAGAAAAGATACAAGGACTCCCTGAAGCAACAACTCAGCCTCGGGCATATTGATCACCATAACTGGTCCACTCTGGCCTCTAATCGGGAGGCCTGGAGACAGACCATTTATAACGCTGCTGATGCTTTTGAGAAGGCACGCAGGATCACTCTTGAGGAGAAAAGACAACGCAGAAAGAATCGAACCTTGCAGAATATACCATCTAAGGAGTCTTTCTGCTGTGTCTTTTGCAACCGGACTTGCCTTTCTCGTATTGGCCTTTTTAGCCACCAACGCGCTTGCATGAAAAATGGGTAGAGCCCTTCCCAAATCTTCGTTCGCGAAGCCTAGCCATGATGAGTACATTTTACACACATGAAAGAATTGAACATGATGCCAAAAAATGCATAGTAGTGTTTAATGAATAAGACAGTATCAAGATAATCAGCAAATTCTGCATACACGAGTTAGGGGGGCAGTCAGTAGCTATGCTCTGTTATTTACACATTCCTCCCTTCCCATGCATTTTTAAAGGAAACAGCACATTTAAAACGAAATGCTCTGCTCAATGTATATAGACAATTGAAATTTAATTATTTTCAGAAAAAGTATTTTAAGGGGCTATTCAATAATCAATGTGGCTCTGTTGATCTGTTCTGCTTCTTGCCTGAAGGAAGTTATTACACAGGAGCTGTTTGAAGTGCAGGTCAGAACGTCTGGGATGGAGCAGCCTCGGAGGCTGCGCTCGGTCCCTGTTGTTCTGGCCACCAGTAGGTGGAGCTGCCACGTCAGGTGCTGCGGGCTCGTCACTTCTCCCCCTCCATCCATCCCCCCTCCCTCCAGCCCCCCTTCTCCTAATAAGCTGTTTTCTGATATATGTTGGGTACCATAGAGTGAGACTGAGAACAGGAAGCGGAGGCAGAATCAGAGAGGATTCTGGAAAGGTCTCTGTGTTTTCTTTTCCACTGAGAATACAGAAATTAATTAGTAAAGCTTTGTGGATGGAAATCTGGACTATTTCAGGAGGAGACATATATTATTTTTGGATGCTGGGCTTTGCTGTGATTGTTCATTCTCCTTCAATCAGGTAAGCCGGAAAAACATTTAATTTTACCCATAATAAATCATAGCAACATGATCTTTTCCATGTTTCAGAATTGGATTGTACCCTCTGGTTTGCTGTTAAGGTAGAGCCAAAGATGGAATGGGGAATTCAAAGCCATTTTGTAGTGACTGACTGTGATGATGGTGTGATTTTTTTTCTTTTTAACCTCGTTAAATCTGGTATCTGGCCTCTACTCTTAATGTGATGTTGTGATGCAGTACTCTTACTTGCAAAATCAGATCATTTTATCATCAAGGTATACTACATTAATTCCAAGCATTTTATTGAAGTGACCTTGTTCCTTGTTTCCTAGGAAGAAAAATCTGGTGATATTCAGACTCAGGAACAGCAGGTCTCATAAGATTCTGAGCATCTCAGATTCTGATGATTCAGGAATAAAATCTATGTTGTTTGTTACTGGTATTTTATATATATATGTATGTATATATATGTTTTTTGAAGAAATTCCCTTATTAGCTAAATTTTGCAAAAAATATATATGGAAATATTTTCTTTCTTTGCCATTTTTTTCATGCTTGTGTGTCTGTGTGTATGAGAGAATGGGCTCACCAACTGTTAACTAAGCAGAGGTCCACACTAAATATATAGTTCACATTTTGTCTGTAACATTAGTGTCAAGCTTAATATATGCTTCTTAACAGGACTGTTTGGAGAAATCAGCACAAGAATTATTATATTTTATTTTCCATTCATGTGTTGTCTCATTCATTGTTATCAGTGATAATTAAAGCTGTCAGTTATTAAAGGTAAATGAAAAATATCTATTGAAGATCCCTTTGATATGTGAATTCTTTTTTTCACTAGTGGTTTTACAGACACATAGATGTTAAAAGTATATGTATTATGTTAGTATTGATTTGGAAATTATTTCCAAAAGAAAATAGTAGAAATAAAAAAATGCCGAAAAACCCATACAGCAGAATAAGGAACCCACAGATTACAAATCACCACCTCAATCCATATATGACAAGAAAGCTGGATTGGGTCTCAGGTGCTACTCAGAGTAGCAAGTGAGGCCTGTACCTGAAGTAGTGACACGAAAGAATGAAGTTTTTAATTTGTATTTTTTTATGGTGCCAAATCAATCTGCCTGTGGTGTCCTTGTGTAACTTCAAAATAAATAATCAGTAATAATGATGATGTTTGTTTTAGAAATATATCATGTTTGTACTTTTATAATTGATTTGTAAAGAAAACAGTTTCAGAAGGAGACTTTTTAACTCCAACAGTTTAATATTTAATATTTGCTCTCCTGCACATCTCCATTTGGGAATGAAAGATTGTTACAGACAAGAATGTGAGCTGCTGCAGTAATTCAAAGCTTCGTAGCACCTATTAAACAGATCTGTTTTTTATTAGGCCTTGATATTTACAGAAATTATGCTTGTGTTGTCAGCTGATTATTTTTCCCTCTAATAAGCAGAAGTTTAGCGCCTATACCAATTTTCTGAGATGTGCCAACTAAGCACAGTATTGCAAAATTCTGTTTAGATAATACTAGATGCTAGCAAAGGTAGACAATTTCACATTTTCAATGGAGAACATAAAGCAATTCCCCTATGCCCTCTTAGATTGTCAGAGTGGCAGTTTGGTAATTTTCCCTTTGTTATCAGGTAACCTGGAGCGAGGAAGGATCAAGGGAAAGAAGGAAGTATAGAAAGTATGGGGATTTTAATCAGTATGCTGGTGACACATTTTGTGCTTCTACCTCTTCTTCTTCACAGATAGCATTAGATGAGTTAACTTGTACCTTATGAAGATTAGGCATGGAGAGATTTGCCTTCAAAAGAGTGAGGATTTTAGAAGGAAAAAGGGCGGTAGGATGTAAGATGGAACTTTCTGACTGATGATATCCATTTCATTCTGCTGCTCACATCTCGCCCAATATAATTTGTTGTGTGTATGCTATGTACTAATTATATTACTGGAGTCCCACAACTTTTGATGAATCAGAGAATAGAAGATACTAAGAGAGTTCTTTGTATAAGGCAAGCAAGTTGTGACCTTGTTCTCTAAAGTACAAATCTTGGCCCTTTTTACCCGTATGCTGTTCTCGCCATAACATGACAAATGAAAAAAATTGCTTGAACTCTGCTACCTAAGGGAAAATAAATGCAAGCTTCTGATATTGGGTATTTTATTTGCTAAGATGATCTGTTTACTGAACTCTGAAAATGGCTATTAAAAATAAGTTTCAGGAAGTTACCTTTACTCTGTTCTTTATCACAAAATTCTAGTTAGAAACTTTACATTCCAAATTCTAGTTAGCTTATTTTCCACTCGGTGTAACTCTTCGGTGTTTTTTATTTACCTTATAGCTGTTAATCAGTAGTATATCCTGTTGCCATTTGCAGGACATACTGGCTTTTTCATCCTCCCAAGGTTTGAAGTATCATAATAAAATTGATTCAGACTGTTACAGAACACATGTACAGACTCTGAACTGTGGTTTCAGTGAGTCCATCAAATCAAGGGTCAACCACCACAAAATCCATCTATAGGAAAAGTCATCCTCTTAATTGGAAACCTGATGTTACTCATTACATCTACTACTCCTGATTAAAAGCTCTGAAGCACATTGCAGTGGCATCTCTCTAAGTGTGATATTGACCAATAGGACTGCCATAGGATCTGGATACTGGAGCTGGTATCTTACAATCAGTTCATCTGCTTTCATCAAAATTATCTCTATGAACAGCTGGAATCCCTAGTATATTACTATGATAGTGTTACTGCTTGACTTTCCTTGTCTTATGATGAGGTAAAGCAGAGGGAATAGGGATAAGAGCAGCTCAGGCAAGTGCTGTATTACTTTGAATATAAATATAGAGTAGGAACACCATATGCTCTGGAGTAACCATAATGTGTGTGTACTACCACTGTAATCCTAAAGAGGAGTAAGCAAGTTAAATTCTAGGTCACAAAAGTATCTAGTATCTCATTTGTTCATTACCCAACCCAGTACAAAAAAAAAACCCAACAGAAACCCCAAAACCAAACCACAAAGCAAACCAAACAAACAATAAAAAAACTCTCAAAAACATGAGCTAATCTACCCCAAAACTGTGATTGCAAATTGTTACTAAATTTTAATGTGGTCACCAGTTCTGTAATGTCTTCTTACAAAAAATTACCACTCTCTTATGCTATCAACTAGGTCAAATCACAGAATGTGTTTTACAGTGAAAAATGCAACTAAAAAATTAAAATTGAATTAAAAAGCTTGAGCTTTTATGGGGCTCTTTTACATGTAAAACCTTGAGGTAAAGCTTATTTATGATCAGATTAATTATTTGTCCAGTTATTAGTCTTTATTGCTGTTGATCTTTTTTTTACTGAGTAGTTTTACTGAGGGAAGTGTAGTCATAGAGCTACCATGTTCACAGGTCCCCTTTTCAACCTGGAATTGTTTCTCCTGCCACTTCCTTGGATCCACCTGCTCAATGTCATATATCCTTATCAAATCATCAGATTTTGAATATGTATATACTGAGTGTATATCCTAGATATTTTGATTGCATACATGCTGTATCTGCTCAGCAAAGCTGATGTTTCATGTTTTGAAGTTACTACATATGTATAGATCATCTGAAGAGCACATACAGCTGACTCCCTATCCCTGCAATGCCTCAGGCACATCCTTGTATTTCATTGCAGGATTTCCTGAACAAAAGTATCAGGCACACTGGTAACTCTGAAAGGTTATCACTGATGCCAGTATGGAAAATGGCTGGGAAGAATATCAGCACTACTGGCTCTGTGATCCCCTTTATCATACCCCAGTATAACCACTGTTAATTAACAGGGTGATCTTGGGATAGGTATACACTGCAGGAAATTTCCATTTATAGATTATTTATGCTTAAATTAGATGATGCTTATTGCATTTTAAGGCCCCCCTTTTCAATATGAGGGGGGATCAATATTTATGGTCTTTTAGGATAATTTATTTTAAGAACAATGAGAAACTTCCTTTACCTTCTTAATCATAAAATATTATTATGTATGATTATATTGGTTCCTAGAAAGTTACAACCTGTGTTCAAAATCACTACAAAAATGCTGATGAAGAATTAAATAAGTAAATGAATTGCTCACAAGAAAAATAATTCTTTTATACAGGGCAACATAGCACTATGTGACATGGCTTCTGTATTAATTGAGAAAATAATCTGCCATCATTTCTCATAGATCATATCCTTTCATTGCCTGGTTGTCCTGGAATCGAAGCAGAAATTTCCTGAGTCCATGTAGCCTGACTTTGGGCCCACACGTCCCAAATTCTTGCCTGCTTTGGTTTGAATATCCTGAAAACTCTGCCCTTTCTTAGGCATTATTGTGCTGTCTTTAAATGTTTGGACAAACTGAGGAATTCCAAATTTCCGTTGGTTCAAAATATGCTCTCAGAAGACCAGATTTCTTGGTTTAATTGTAAATATGTCCAAGTATGAAGTTTTCATATGTTAAAATAAGTACACTTAGCAAACAACTGTCATTGCCTTCTCAGAGGCCAGCCACAGAGAACAACTGTGACTGTACCAAGACTTTGATACAAGAGTATTTTATCCCTTTTTAATTAATATTTGAAATCTATGTCTGGTGGTCTTCGAAATCTGAAGGTGAATTTGCCTCTGTCCCACCTAAAAACGCAGGATTTTTTTTTTCTCAGATGCAGTTAACATTATACCAACTTGATTTCCTTGAGCATGGAGATTTCTCCACAATTACTATGAAGAGCACTTACTTTTGAATGTATATGTGATTGTGCAGCAGTTAGACAGTAAGGATCAAGCTGGTAGACTACAAAATTAGGATATTAAGTCATAGGAATAAAGAATCCCTATACATTTTAGCAAAGTTAACCTACCAGTGGCTACAGCGAGTGTCTACAGTGACACTCAGAGACAGACATTTCTCACCACAGATAATTATTTTTATTTCAACAGATAATTGAGTGTGTTTTCCATTGAATAGCATTCTTTGTAGAAAAATAGTTCTCTAGATCTAAACTGTGGGGTAACTTTTATGTTACATAAAGAGCACTTTAAATGGTGAGTGAAAGCATACACCTAACTTGCACTCTTGCATCTTATCAAGGAGCAAACTCCACTCATAACAAACAGCTTTGAATCTTTAAAAGAAAAAAAGTAAGGTTATTTTAACTTAATAGCCCAATCATCTGTAGAACTTGTTTATGACAAATGAAAGCTAAAGTACTAGGGTTTACAGTAAAAAAGGCAATCAATAATGTTATTTTTAGGTCTGAGTGGTGTAAACTTGATGATGGAAATTAGTAGCAATCTCAAAAGGGCCCAAGAGTCCAAGGTCAGATTGAACTGAAGAAGGGCAATCCTAATGTTTACTGTCATTTACATGAAATGTCTAAAGAAAAGACTGTCACTAATATTTAAAGCCAAAAATGTTCATTTGAAGAAATATGACCTGAGTCAGAAGTTCTGACCAAAAGCAATATAAACAAACTTCAACCTGTATTATGAAGGAATTTCTTACCTACTAAGCGAAGCTGTAACTGAGTATTTAAGGAGCCTTCCTGAAAGGTTTTTACTTATACCAGTTTAAATTTCTTGCTATGTATTTCCTACACATCAATTTGCTTTAGTTAGTGTTATAATAGGAAGAATACTAGAATTCTAGGAGCTGCTGTAGTGTATGTTACTTAAAGCTGTAGGCCTCTAATTAGAACAATATTTTTTTAATATACTGAAATTTCAATATTACAAGAGATAACTTTTAAAGAGATGGTAGAACTTGTAACTCATAGGCTTTGCACCTTTGGATTTATTATGTGTAGGTGGTGACTAGTTTGAAGTCATACTTCCATAATACATTTGGAAAACATTCCAAACCTAAGGCTTGGTTAAGTTTTATTAGACCCTTCCATGATACTAGAATAAATGCCTTGGAGAAATCCATGTACATTTTTATATGCTGTGTTAAACCCCAGTATAAAGCATTCTATTTTCATGTTGACTTTCTGTGCATTTTCCTCCCTGTGTAGTAACAATCACATTCAGCCAAGAACTGTGTGTAAGCCTCTCAAATAGAAGTTCCAGTTTTTTCCCTTTCGGTTTCCTAGACAACTGTCAAATTCTAAATACAGTCCATTAATCTTGTGCTATATGATGTTTATTCTTCCCTATTTTGTATTGATTAGTTTCTGGGGCATAGTAAGACTAGGAAAGTAAGTGTTCCAGCTGCGTGGTTCTTAATGATTCAATTAATTTTCTAAGTTTATTTTGTTATTTCTTCTTAAGTTCATAAGCAATATTTTCTGTTGCAAATGCATTTTCATAAGTTTACCTAGAAAAATTTAGAAGCTGGTATTACTTTACAAACTGAGCTTTCTTTTTTTTTCAAGCAAAATCATTACTGCGATGTATTTAGATATTGCTAATTGATGTTTCATTGTAACTTTTTTAACACCTTCCCAGTGGATACTGGTGAATGTACCAGTGTTTCACTTGTCAGCACATTTAAATTTTGAGTACACAAAATATTAGGAATTAGTTGAATTAGGTACAATTAATTTTGTGGGTAACTGTGTTTCTTGTTAATCTAAAACTGGGTTGACACTTTCATAATTCCTTAACACCAAATGTCCATATGGTTGCCCATGATTTGTGTTCATTGCATTTGCCTCTAACATTAGATTTCACTTAGTTGACACCATCCCTGGCATATTGCCCTATAATGGTCTTTATGAGAATATCTAATTTTTAATAACCCTATTTCTTTCTTTTCCATTTTATCATTACATTGAAAGGGAGCTCAAGTGTGTGAGGATATAGTTTGAAACATTTTTTGAAGCAATATCACGTCTCAGAATTTGAAAGATGTTCTAACCAGTCTTAAAATAAATGCTCATGCCATATATGCCGAAGACTTCAGGAAAGAGCCTTACAGGAAACAATATATATGGTCTGTCTATCAGGAATCACCTCTGACTAGGCCTGAGATTTTACCTATGATTCATTCTTGGGAAATGAATCAAGATAAGGTACCCTAAATAAAAATTATTTTGGTCAATGTTTTATCAGTCAAAATAATTCTCTATCATCACCTTCAGCTACAGTAAAACTGTATAATCTGGACCCACCTATGAAAACTTCTGGTATTGGGGTGAGAACCAAAGACATGCATTTAAGGGAAAAAAACCCAAAGGTTTGTTTGGTTTTTTAGTGTATTGCAAATATTTGTGTTATATGAAAAAAAGCTAAAAACTATATGAGATGAGATGAGATGTTAATTGAAATCCTGTAATGAAATTACACTGACATGGCCTAAGCCTATTACATATTCAGGACAAAGGGCTCACAATTCAACCAACTTCCTTCCTTCAAGTTTTGCTGTGACAACAACTGATACTGCTATACTACCGTGATGCGTAGAGATGAGGTGATAGTTCTCTGCCTTGTGCTTTAATTCAAAATATAGATTTATTGAAACTACCTGCACGGCTAGAGTTATTAAGAATTTTCACATTCAAAATTGCTTCCTCGACATTTTTCAAACTGCCAGATATTTTACAACTTGATAGTTGTAAAACTCTTTTGAAAATAAATGTCATATGAATGTTTAGTATTAGTGATTACTCTTTTAATAGGAAGCTATAGAATCCCTTTCATATTATTTTTAAACTTGCGGGCAACAGCACTTAAACATTTTGCTGTATCTGACCATGAGATCAGATTTCAGCCCCAGCGCTGCTTCAGAGGCAGAATCCAGATGCGCCCATTAGGCAAAGGGATGGGGAAGTCCCCTACGTACCCCCAGGGAAAGCTGCATTCAGTGTAAAATATGCATTGGTGGATAAGTATCACTGGTGGCAGAGTCATGATCCCCTGAGGTCAGTACTGGAGACACAGCTTTCAGATGTCTTCAGTGGAGCCTCTCCAGTAGTGACTCACCACAGCAAAATGTGCTGAATCAGTGCCTTACTCAAAATGACCAAGGCATTGAAAGAATTTGTTCTTAGCAATCCTTGGAATGACTTGATGTTACATTATTAAACAGTGGAAGCTCTAGTTGTGGTAGCACTTACTGTATCTTCAGAGAAAATGTAATTCTAGATTGATAGGAACTAATACTAGGTAAATTCTAGGTTAGTTTTGAAACATATTTTCTTGTCAGAGGACTTTGACATCTTCTAATGTAAAAACAGGAGAAGCAGTGATCTAATAGAAAGCTTTCACTTTTTGTTTTTCCATCTCCTGTGTTCTCTTTGACCTGATCTGTGTCTACTCAGATTTTCTTTATTTTATCTACAGAGTTTCTACAGTGGCTGCTCATTCTCACTATATTTGGATAAAAGTATTACTGAGGGCTGCTTTGGCAGGAGCAGAGACCTAAAAGAGAGGGATGTCTTCTTCTCTGGGAGTAAAAGCAAAATAACAACAATATAAAAAGTACAGCAAAAGCCAGAAATACATCTAGATGAGATATCCAAATGAGAATAAATGTCTCAAAGACAGCTCATCTCAATCTCAATGGCTGAAGACTAAAATTTGTAAGATGTAAGTAGACTATTTAATTAACTAGATACTCAGATTATTAAAGACCGAGGAAGCCACAACCAACCTTTGGTCAGCTTTTGCAATGATGCAATCTTTAAATTTAGGAACCTGAAGATACTGTCTTTTTCTGCTATTACGTTACTTGACATGGAAGAAAAAGTTTTATGCAAAGAAAAACACTCAAATCAACATTCTGTAAGAAAACTTGAAGAAGTGTCTGTGTTTTCATGCAAATACAGGGTTAATTAACTTCTCTTCCTGGTTAAAGACAGTAAATCCAGTGGGGAGTAATGATACACTGTGCAGTTCCCCGAGTGCCAGATGGGAGCACTCCTGTTAGCCTGGGCACACAATTATCTTTATCCCATGTCTACTAAAGACTCCACTAGTCATGCAGTAATGTCAACAAGACTAATTTTCCCCTTTTAGTTAAAACATGAAGGTAAAAGATTAAATGGAATTTAAAAGGAATTTTTGAAACTCATATCACCTAAAGAATATTCTAAAATGTACTTTTGGTCTGTATTAGGTTTTGTGGAATAATCCGTTTTGAATCCTGCTTTTTCTACCTCTCTGTGCTCTTAGGTTGGAAAAATATGTCTATGTGAATATGTAGACTTATCTCTGTCTACCGCAATTAACTTTCAGAAGCTTTGGACACAGGAGCAAAGAATGAGAGAGTCTTAATGAAACTTCAGTCTTGAAGAAGCTTCAGCTCCCAAGGAGAAACCTTTCTTGCCAATTCCATTTTCTGCTAGAAATGCAGCCTTTTTTTTCAGATTAGCACAAGATACATGGGCTAAATTCTGAGATTTGGCATTTCTTAGAAAAACAAAGGTAAGACTTTTCTTCTCACACGGAAATAATGTTTCACTTTGTAAGATGGCCTTTTGATATAGCACTGCATTCCTTCACTAAAATACCAGTGGGAAAATGAAATGAACCCCTTTAATGAGGTCTAGACATAGAAATTTGTGTTACGTATGTTGTAGCTATTTTTCATTATAATTTAGGGATCTTTAGCACTGGAAGGTATTTGCAAAATGTTAATTAAGTACTGTATTCCAACTCAGTTGATGGGCTAAGAAAGAGACCCTTCCTCTTCCTCTTAAATTACACGTGGTTTTCATCTGTCCTTCAGATTTCTCCAATATTTCAAGTATTGACACTTGATCTCTTTTCACACCTTCTCAGAGGCAACTTATGGTATTGAAGAAAATATAAGGCAGGCCTCCATTTAAAGAATTCCTAGAGGTTTGGGTGAATTTTTACAAATAAATGGGTCAGATGATTTATTTTGGGAGTCCTGCAACTTGCGGATACATATCTGAGGAATCTAGATTCATGCCTTTACATAACCTATCAGTTTTTACTCCTGTTTACTACGTACAGTTGGCCTTGGTGGAGGAATCATAATCCATTATTTGCCACTCCTAGGCAGGAGGAGAGAAGAAATAAGAACAAATTAATTCAAAAGCAAATGTTGCAGTGAGATAGAGGGAAGAAAAGAGATGGCTGTGGGATGGCAATGGGCATAAACAGGCAAATAAGCACGGGGAAAGACTGTCCATAGCAAGGTCTGATGAGAGTGAGCTGTGTCCAACGATATTTTCCCAAGATACAGCTTCTGGATCTTTCAGATAGTTCTGAAATTGCTTTCCAGTCTCTAATCTAATCTGTTTTGAGTGTTTTCCCATCTGCCTAGTCTTTCACCACTCAGACTGAACCTCATATAATATATTCTACCAGATTTCCAAACTCTTACAGTGTTTTTTTTTGTTGAGGTTGGGGTTCTTAAGATTTAGTTAATATGCTTTCATACCTAATTGCAAGGCATTAGTGAGGATATTAAATAAAATTGCATGTAATATCCCTGAAGACCTGAAGTATTTACTGCATTTACTGTTCTTCGGTCAGGTTTCAGCCACTGTGAACTACCAGTATTTATCACTACCCCATTCTAAAAAATTTTAAGGCAAGTTTTTATTAAGGAATATTATTTCTGGGACATACCATTATTAGTTGATTTCATATTCTCATAACAAGTAACTGTTTTTGTCTTTGTGAGTTATTAATTTTATTAATACATACCTGGTGCTGATTTCATTATTTTTATTTTGAATAGTTATGTAACACTAATGCCTATAGGCTACTGAGGCTGACTGTGCAAATACAGACAAAAATTATAGTCATTGCTACAGATAAATTATAGTCTAAAGAAAATGACACAATGGATGAATGGTAAACGTTGAATTGAATGGAAAACGGGAAAATAAATCCTGTGTGTTAGTCAGTGAGGACCTGCAAACACAAACTATCATAGTTTAAATTAGTAGATTACAGTTTAAAGAAGGGGCAGGTTCTGGCCAGGTGCTAAATGCTGGAGGCTGTTTTCAGCTTCAAGAAAGTCATGCCTTTCCTTGAAATACCTACTTTTGTGAAGCCAACTTGCATGGATTCCTTGCCTTAGGATCCACGATAGATTTGACTGGATGTCTCTTTAGATAAATAAATCTGCCTTGCATTGCATTTACCACTGTGAACCACTGTGAACTACAGCAGTGACATTTTGGGTCTCTTGTTTTCTTTTCAAAATTCTGTTTCTTACTCAAATATTTTTAAAGAAGCAAAAAATAGGGTGGCTATGCCAGGAAAAACATGATAAATGTCAGCTATGAAAGGACAATGATCTATAACTTAAATATTTCAAAGCACTTTAGCAGATAAGGGGATTGATTTTCCTTCATGAAATTAGTCTCTGTGCACAAATGCCGAGAGAAATGTCAATAAAAATATTTCATTTTAGATCTTGTCCACAACAAACTAATATTTACCCATCCTTTTTTTTTTAGAACAAATTGAAGGCAGCATTTCCTGATTTGTAATTTGATCAGAGCATAGTAACTTAAACACGTAACTTACTTTCACTCCCAGAAAACCAGTATGTGAATTTTGCAGAGCAACTTCCCAAATACTAAGAGACAGAGTTAAGACTTATCTCTTTAGGCTGTCCCTACACTCCCTCTGTACCCCTTTCCTCCTGAGGACAGTGATAGTTTGAGTTGAGGTCATTTTCTGATGATATCAGCACCCAGCAGCTACACTTTTTAGTTCTAACCTGCAGAAAATAATGCCCAGCTGATGCTGAGGTGGTGCCATTAGCCCTGTTGTTTCTGTCTCTCCTACCGTGGGAACCCCACGTGTTTTATTTGGACAAATAGCTTTATTTCAATGTGAGACAGCTAGTCTTATTAACACTAGTGATTTAGAGGGGAGTTTTTAATCCAGGGTTTAGCATCTGGGAGGCTATTGCAGGGCTTGGCACAGAGGAAGATATTAGTCCCAAATTACAGCTTCTCAAATAAAAGATTAGCATAAGAAAACTATGATAGTTGGTCATTTTACAGATTCTATTTGCTATTATTTGCACTTATTCCAACCCTAACTAATGGTTTCAGTTTTAATGGAATCAAAATCTCAGTAGTCAGCTTTTTCAAGGTTTTAGCAGGGAAATAATTCTCATGCCAGTTCTCCAAAAGGGGAAAAAAACCAACCACTTCAAGGTTGGCTATTTCTCCACCTGGAAAATTTTGAAAGGTGTGTGTGGACTGTTTCAAGCAAAGTGCAAATAACCTGTTAGATAACCCGATGATTTTAATAAATAATCCTAGTATCTACCTGCTACTTACACTGATACTTTCACTTTTACCATTTGCCCTATTTAAAATACCACGAAAATAGATGCCTTCAGGCCACTTCTTCTGGCTTTTTCAGAGATGCAGAAAAATTAATTTGACATTGTTAGCACAGATATTTTACTTACTTTCTGACTCATCTTCTGTGTAAATGTTGAGAAGATAATTATATTTTTAAAAAGGTTTAACAAGAATTATATTTTTAAAAAGTTTAACAAGTTATCCATAGACATAATATAATTAGCTGAACCACATGTAAAATTAAGAACATATGGGTACTGTTTATTGCTCAATCTTATTATTTAAAGGAAGACACTGAAGGAAAACTGGAGAAGGATTTATGAAATGCAATGCTCAGTTACAGCTAAATGAATTTATTTGGCAAAAGCTTGTCTTTAATAAATTGGAACCTTATTTTTCTAATGAAATTAATTGAATTATAGACCATTATACATATGGTATCTAGGCCCAAATTGTATTTCAAATGCTTGAAACTCTTTGCTGAGCAGCATAGGTTACTGAGAGGCCTGCACCACACATATTTTTGAGACTATTTCTTTAAAGATTGTTTTTTAATGAAAGTTATTCTGAATTCTGCCTAGTATCATTCATGTCCTGGCAGTTTAGTTTCCAGATAAAAAATGATTTAAAAACCAGTGAAGGAAGGAGAGGGAAGCTATCACTAACAAATGAGTGGTTCATCGTTCAAGGATTGCGAAGGGCTTGTTCAGGGCTCAGTACAGGGAACAGAACAACTTTTGTTTCATTGTTCCATTAAATTAATGCATGTATAGCAACACTAATCAAATACTATTTCTGTGTTGTTCTATTAAGCTTTGTCATCTGAACGAAAATGCTTGGGGCACATTTAGTATAGGAAAACCCTTCTTCTCTAATAGCAGCAGCCAGGAAAGATATAACTGTGCTAGAGAGTAGAGGAGGCAGGTCTCAAGTAATGTTTCCAACTTGTCAGGAAAACTTTTTTAAAGCACTTTTGTTGGCCTGTCTGAGAAATACAGTGAAACCCCTGCTGCTAATACTTTCCTATGTCACTTGTTGGCCTCTTTGTGGACTTCTAGCAATACAAATGCATCTGTTTCAAGTGAGGGCAGTGCATTGTGTTGTAGCATTCATACCTGTAACTGTTCTAAACTAATGCACTGAACTATAAAGACAAGACAGACCCATTGATGACTCTTTTTTATGCGCTTTCTAAGACTGGTTTCATAGAAAAGGCACCTAGCTTGAGAAGTTGAATCACAGACCTGTAAAGTGTGGAATAAAGCAGTGAATTATTCAGAAAGACCAAAGGGAAACTTTTAATATCTTCTTAGTTTATTAATCCTGCATGGGCAAAAGTAATAATCAAAGGACTGTGGACTGTATCCAGAGAATGAATGTTCTTTTAATTCTGAAATAAAGGGCAATTTTGAGTTTAGGATTCTTATAATTGGGATTTACATTAATTTTTTTAAAAAAGGGATCAGCAAAGGCTTACATCTTGTACAAAGTAAAAATTAGTAGCAGAAGTTTCAGCGTAGAAACCTGTGATAAGGTTGTCTGCTGGCTTTCCAGTTTATTTTTCCATTTATACTGCATCTGTATCTCCAGCCACTCCAGAATCTCTCTCATTCTGCACATTACATTAACTCATAGTTCTCCAAGATATTCCTTGAGAGAAGCTTTCTTCATGTCTACAGTACAGCTGTGCTGTACAGTGCATCAGTTTAAATAACTGGCCCTCCTGCAGAAGGACTTGGAAGAGACAAAATAACACTACTTTCAGCTGATGCACTGCAGGGCTTCATATAGAGACCTGCTGTACAGTGGAGAGTTCAGTGCAGAGAGCAGGAAAAAGCAGCATCACCCAGCACTGGCGCTAAAGACATTCACAGGGAACCAGTCTTAGATTTCAAAGTACTTTCAGTCTGAAATAATGCTGTAACACTTGCCTTGCAAAAAATCAGAAGCAGCATTTTTTTCCACATAGTCTTGATTGTACATCCTGTTTCCTTTTACTTAAAAGGCCTGTGGTTTTGATTCACAGCTCACAGACAGTCAATAAATGCAACCTAACCTTTGGTATCTAATATTAGCCTTCACCACAGTTAACTGTCAGTAGGAAAGAATTATGCTTGTTCCTCCCATAATTCAGTTGCTGTCATTTAAACAGCACTAGTTGTGCAAAACTTTCTTTTTCATTTAATTTGTATTTGCATTTGTAAAGTTTTATTACTTATACTTGAAAAAATACGGGAAGATAAAATCTAAGTAGTAAAATATAGGTTTACAGTTTTCAAGAGTACCTCACAGAACATGTGTTTACACTTCGTGTTACAAAAAAAAAAAAAAGAAAAAAGCCATACTGTTAAAACACTCGTATCAGCAGTTGCTCTAACTGAGAGAGTCCAAGGACAGAGGCAAAGCAGTGTTTGTGGGCAGAAATAGTGCTTTTTCTGGATCAGCAGGAAAAAGCTAAATAATAATTTATAAAATATATAAATGAATTCTGAGCAGTTGTTTTTAACTTTTGTTCAGCCTTGAAATATGCTGCTTCTGTTTACGCCTGGAAAGAGTTTCTGACCAAATGTTGGCGCTTTTTTTCTCTTGGTACAATTTAGTTTGCCTAAATTATTTAATTTTCTTTTATAGGTCATTCTTATGCAAGAAGCTAAAAGTAATTAAATTTGCAGGATGAAAACATGGCACAGGCACTGCTGGCACCACCTGGACCTGAAAGCTTCCGCTATTTTACTAGAGATTCTCTCGCAGCTATTGAAAAGCGTTGTGCAGAAGAAAAAGCAAAAAAGCCCAAGCAAGAACATACAGATGATGATGATGAAAATGGTCCAAAACCAAACAGTGACTTGGAGGCAGGAAAGACACTGCCATTTATTTACGGTGACATACCTCCAGGAATGGTATCTGAACCTTTGGAAGACTTGGACCCATATTATATCAATAAAAAAGTGAGTGAATAATGTTTTGCACAAAATAGAATTTAATTTCCTACACTAGAAAAGTTTAATCACAAAATATGATGGTTAGAGCTATCAATCCACTAAATATACAGAAACATCCTTTCATTTATCCAAACTGATTTATGCTCTTTAGTGTTGTGACTGCTTCAATTCTGTTGAGTAACTTGTAATTTACTTCATTGTAAGGAAGATGTAGCTTCCATGATCTTGCCTGAACTTGAGAATGTGAGTGAATTTTCCTGATTTCAATATAGCAGTAAGACTGGATAAGACACAAGAGATGTTCTGAGCATGGTTTTGCAATGGACATAGTTGTAGATAGCCAGGTAGCATCCATACAAGTTAGTGAAATAAAGGACTGTAACCATATTCTTTGTTTCTGCTATAGCAATATAACATATGTAAACATATATATGTATGTATGAAATATATCTATCTATATATATGTAGCATATAGAGACTGTGTGTAAATCTTGGCTCATATAAAAACTACCACAATGAAAACTATTGTTTGAGGTGCTTGGCATTGCTGTGGTAGATCTCTACTGGATAGGTGTCAATTACAAATCTGTGGCAGACACCATGGAAAAGCTGGTTTTGAGTAAAGAATCGAAAAAAGACATTTCTGGTGTTCTAAAGAGTTTTTTTCCATAAAGAGCAGAGTGAAGAGTTACATATGTGAGATAAATGCAATGTTTCTGAGTTATATGTGTGAGGCTGTAACACAACTGGACCATTAATAGCATATTTCTGCTCCATGAAGAATGTAAACTCCTAAAAGAGGTGCATTTTCCCTTAAAATTTGCACAGTCATACAGATTCTTACTTTTCACATGATCTGCAAGCCAGTGACTTGGATATAGAAAGGGTAGTTCAAACAGTTCCATTAAAGTAAAAGGTTTGACTTTTTAAAAGTCAGGATGTGCAGTAGAGTGTGTGTCTTTTGGTCTTGCAGCAATGATCCATTCAGTCTGGAAACAGACTGCCATTATTTCACTTAAGAGAAAGACAGGGAACAAACAAGTATACCTCCATAGCTAGGATTAGTTGTAGACCATTTTGAACTCCTCCAGGGTCTGAAATGGTCCAGCCTGGGAATAGTTAAAAGTACCTTATGTCCTGCAGTGATTAGTGAAAGGTACATATGACAGGAAGAGCAGGTTTTCCTCTATATTCTTGTTTATTTCTGTGTGCTCCTTTAGCAGTATCAAGATGTTCTCTCAGTTCCTGATAGACCTGCAAAGTGTAGTGGGTAAGGAGAGTGAAGGAAGATCAGGATGTGGATAACACCCCTAAATTAAAAAATGCAGAAGGTGTTTTATGGATAAGACCTTGGGATTATCTTTTTCTGTCTCCCTGAAACAGAGAAATGGACACAGTTGCTCTGATGATGGCTAGAAGCATTCCAGGCTGCCATCAAGATAAGAAGCTTGACACTGAGCAACTATAAAACAATCAAGACCTAAAATATTTTAAAGTCTAAAGAAAATTTGTTTGTTAGGAAGAAAATTGTACAAATAATACTCTCAGTTTTGTGGCTAAATTTATGGTTGCCTTTGGTTTGCAAGACTGTTTAAAAACTATGGATTTGGAAACAGGAAAAAAAAGCAGAAAATAAATCAGAATCTGTATGTAATTGTGTAACCTAACAGTTGCTGAAGTTAAATAAACTGTGCTGAAGATAACACAAATATTAACATTATTAAGGAAACATAAAGAAATCAAAGTTCAGAGAAGAAGCATTGCCAAGGGTTATTTTAATGTTTATGGTTTAGGTTATATCAACAGTTCCATGCAAAATTACTTACAATATAATTGTCCGCACTAAGTTTCTGGACTAATTGCAAAAAAACCTCCAAACAAAACAAAAAACCCCCCAAACAAACAAAAACAAAACAAAACAAAGAAACCCCAAACCAAAAACAACAGAACAAATAAACGAAAACAGGAATAAAATTGCATAAATAAATTCAGGGATAAAGTTATCTGAACAAGGCTTCTGCAAGTGAAGTATCAGAAAACTGAGAAGTACTGAAGCATAGTTTCTAAACTCCATTTATCGGAAAAAGTAGTATGATTTTTTGGAGAAAAAGTGTAAAAACACAGGCTACTGATGGACTTTTTAGTCTATGAGACCAATTAGTAAACTGTATAATCTTTTGTCACAGGTGACATTTGTATTTATATTATGTACCAGTGTAATTGTGCTTAACAGAAAACAAATGGATATCTTAAATGATGGGCTAGAATTAGTCATCCCTCCCCCCGTGTAGAGCAGAAACTACTCTTAATCATTGATTTGTCAGTGCAGAAAAAATCATATGTGAATTGTAGTCTGTCTTCAGGCTCTGCTGGAGCAGTGACCTTGGGACAGGCAACATCTTTCTAGCATTTCCAGCTGGGTGAAGGACTGTAGGGCAGAGAGAAATGCCAATGAGTATGTGTCCATTCTTTGCCACCCTCAGCATTTCCTTGATGTTATTCTGAGAACAGGCACCAGCAACACTCCTTTACCTGTTTTCTTTCCCACCGTGGAGAGGTTTGCTTTCCCTGCCAGAGATGACAGACCAGATAGGCAGTAAAGGCTGTGGAGAGGGCAGCATTTTTCTGATCACAGCCAACTTTTTACAGAGAACGGAAATCAACATGGAGAACAGTGATACTGTATAGCTCTGCTGAGAGTGTAACAAAGACTCTATTATGTTAACACAAAGCAGAGCCATTACCATCGACAAAGAGCAAAAGGAATGAAGAATAGTTATGTCCTGAAGAAATTTCAAGCAGCACCAGAGATGCAAGTAAACCTCATTCATGCACAAATACACTTAGGCAATGACTGCCAACAGGAACAGAATAAAATGAACACAAACCACAGCTTTATCAGGTCAAACTTTAAAAGATAATAACTAGCTAAATTTGCTGCTCACATATAGGGGAAATGAGAGCATATTGTTAGAATCAAACCCAGCAATTTTTTGAAAAAAAGATTGTTGTCATAGGTTGCCAAATTCTGGTGTATGTTTGTCTCAGACTGCTCAGAACTATGCCAGCTGGTAATTTATTAATCCTTTTTATTTTTTTTCACAGATATATTTTTAGAATATAAGTGTAATTGATATTGGTAGTATTTAAAATATAAAATGAAAGAAAGATTATTTTGAAGTTATAGTTGATTGCGTAGTAACAGGTATTTCTCCTTGTTGCCATATATATGTGTATATAATTCTGTCAAGGATTTGTTCCAAATACAAACTGGCATTTAGAATTGCCCTTTTGATATTTTGGTTTTGTTTGTGTTTGCTTACAAGGTAGAATGTATTTGATTAATTTGAAACTCACTTTAATCAAAGACTTGATTAGAAATAAAACAGAAATATTTTAGTGATAAAATGCTGCATTTTGCTTTATTGATAAACTGTCATTGTTTTTTATAATTCCCAGTCCACAAGCTGGAAAACTTTGCAAATTGGAGAATTGGCTGTGGAAGGCTTAATTAACTGTATTTATAGAAATCAGTTATTTTCCTACCACGGGAAGACAGTAGAATGGAACTTGTACCTCTCAGGTGGAGAATGGAAACTTTTACTAGGAAGTAAAAATATTTATGTAGTCATGACTGTATTTTAATTTTGTATTTCTTTTTTGCAGACTTTCATAGTATTGAATAAGGGAAAAGCAATTTTCCGATTCAGCGCCACATCTGCCTTGTATATTTTAACTCCTTTTAATCCTGTCAGAAAAATTGCTATCAAGATTTTGGTACATTCATATCCTTTTCTCTTAATGTTGATTTAAGATTTGCCATTTAAAACTATTTAATGACTGAAATAATGCTTTTCATGTGGATACACAAATTGTGTCCATGGGGGTGTACTATGCTAAATAAATATAAACTGTTCACACTTTAAAAAGGAGCAATATTACAGATGAATTACAGTATGATCTTCATTCTTGCCAAGAGAATTCTCTACTGAACCACCTAAAGCTGTCAGAGTTTAAATATCAGGCTTTATATCTAAAAGGAGACCTGATGCCATACTAAGCCCTGCAGCTAAGGCCAAATTAGTAACAAACCATTGCACTTGAACATATCTAAGGTCACACTTTTACCAAGACCAGTAGTACTATTCATGAACTAGACTCACTTAGCAAGGACAAAAGAGCATGTGTAAAGAGCTGCTTTTTCAGCATTGTATTTTCAGCACTGGGGTAGGTGTCCTATAAAAAATTCAGGATAAAGAACAGTATTTTCAAATACATTTCAGTCACATCCAAAGGAAAACTTGGGCTTAAACAACCAGCCTCTGACTAAAGATCTTTTAGAATGATCCCCCTGTCTTCAATAAGTAATTACATTTGGGTAGTCATATCATATTTTATGGACTTAAGGATGTGTTTAGGTTTCATTTAAAACCTAAACCTGCTATAATTACAAAAGTAATGCATTGTTTTACGGAAGTGCACCATAACATGCCAGATGGCTTACCATTCAAAATAGATAAAATACTGTTATGCTTTTTTGACTTACATGCCTTGACTATAATCTACATTATTCAGCATGCTTATCATGTGCACTATTTTGACCAATTGTGTATTTATGACCATGAGTAACCCTCCAGACTGGACAAAGAATGTAGAGTAAGTTAAACATTTCTACTTTTTTTTTTTTTTAATCTTTGTTTTTGTGTGACTCCAAACAAGAAGCATTTATGAAAAGTTGCATGCCAGAATGGGCTTGTCTAGACTCATGAAGAATCAGATTCCATGAGATCATCAATATCTTTCTGGTTTCCTCATGAATAACTTAAAGGGTTTAAGGGTAACACCTTGTTCTTTAAAATTATGTCTGAGGAATATCTGACCTTCTACTGTGAAATACGAACAGAAGCTCTTGTTCTTGGATATTCTGAGCTGTAAATCGGGAAAGGAGCTCCAGAACTACAAATGTGCACGTAAAATTGTTGCATGCCATTGGTGAGGCCAGCCATATTTTGCTTGAGTATCCATGATCTTATCACAGTGGGACATTTATTGTGGCTCACTCATGTGAACTCATAAGTGCCTGCTATAGCAAGCACACACAACCCCCAAACACAACAAACTCAAACAGCTGAGGAAAGGGCCTTACCTATGAAGGAGAAACAAAGAGCTGATAGAAGTAAGGAAACAACAAACTATCTATTTGTTTTTCTTGTTCATGGTTATAAATGCGTGTTTGTTCTCTAGCAAAATACAGATAGGTGTTTTCCTCTGAAATATTGTAGAATCATAGAATCAAGAAGGGTTTTGGTTGGAAGGGACCTTGAAGATCATCCGGTTCCAACCCCCTGCTGTGGGCAGGGACACCTTCCACAGGGCCAGGTTGCTCAAAACCCTTTATTTTTTTATTTTAAATAATACTACTCAAGAAAAACCTGGTTCTAACCACTCGTTTCTTTCATTCCCTCCTGTTCTCAAATAGCCATTATTGATTTTTATTTATTTATTTCACTGCATTAATGAGCCTTACTCTGAATGCTGTGTTTAGAAACCACTACTATTAACCCATTCCCAGTATGCTCAGCAGTGACTATGGCTTGTTAAGAGTTGCTGAGAGTCTGAAAAGAGAGCAGTACGGTCTGTAGGTAGAGTTGTTTTATTCTGAGGGTCCACACAGATCTATGTGGGTCTCAGGAAGTGCCTGCATTATGCTGGTTATAACTGACTGTTCTATGTTGTTAAATGAATGGTTGTTCCCACACAGGTAAACTTGCAATCATGCTCCACATATTCAAGAATAACAGTCTGAGCATGCTTTCTTATATTTAATGATTATTTATGAAATAAACATGTAATATAGACATGAGTATAGTTATTATCCAGAACTGATTTTCACAAAACTCTGATTGTGACACCAAAAAAACTCTTCATTTTTTGTAACACTTAGACATCTACCTGATTTATGAATGCAAGCAGAGGCAACCCTGGGAGTGCCAGAGAATTTACATATAAATATCAAAGCCTGAAATGTATCTATAAATACTAGAGTCTGAAATTATTTTCAAGCACATGAACTGAGATTAAATCACTCTTTTAGAAAATGAGTAGCATATATATCACATTCAAAATTCAACTACTGAATTTTGACTACAATGTTTAGGGCAAGTGAAGTTAATGATTTACTCCTTTCACTTCTAAATACTTTTCTTGTAAGTCATCTTTGCTAAAGAATGGCACTGTCTATAAGTATGCAAAATCCACTATTCCTGCTTTGATGATTTTCAGGTACACTTTCACTGGAATTTATACCTTTGAATCACTTATCAAAATTCTTGCAAGGGGCTTCTGCTTAGAAGGTTTTACTTTTCTGCGAGACCCATGGAACTGGCTTGACTTCAGTGTCATTTTAATGGCGTAAGTGGTTCAAGAACTTTTTAAGCTTTTAGGGCATGAAATTAGTGGTAAATATTATTCTAATAAATATATATATTTAAACACTTAATTTCTGCAACCTGTGAAGTTTAGACATTGTATCACACATTTTAGTATGCACAAATCAAAGTAAAATACAGCAGGAGCTGACACACAGTGTCAGCCACTAGTGGAATTACTAGAGGGACACTAATTTCATGTCCTACATTTTTCTGCTCACCAGAAATGAAGCCATCCCTTTGACTTCATGTCACCATCCCATTACAAGCTAGTTAGTTTAATTAGCTGTTCTAATACAAATCAGTGAGTTTCACTTCAATGACATTTAAGAAAAATTGAGGGAAATAATTATTAAAGTGAGATGTACTGAAGAGACAGGTAAATTTTGAAGTACAATTGCTAGTATTGCCACAGAGGTTTTGAAGACCCACATAATTAGTATAAGCTCTGCCTCAATTCTGAATAACTGTGATTTAATCCTACAGGTATGTAACAGAATTTGTAAACCTAGGCAATGTTTCAGCTCTTCGAACTTTCAGAGTATTGAGAGCTTTGAAAACTATTTCTGTAATTCCAGGTAAGAAGAAGTTGGTGTAAGGTGTTAGGCCCCTCGTATCTCCAACTGTTATTTGTGTGCTGTCATTGTGTTTGTGTGTGAACTCCCCTATTACAGATATGTGACAGAGTTTGTGGACCTGGGCAATGTCTCAGCGTTGAGAACATTCAGAGTTCTCCGAGCTTTGAAAACAATATCAGTCATTCCAGGTGAGAGCGAGGTTAAACACCGAGGCTGACTTTCGTTCCATTGAAGTCGAATTCACTTCCTTTGAGCATAAGTCTTGCTGTTCGCTGCTCATGTTGCCAAAAAAAAGAAAAAAACAAAGGCATGGATCATAAACCTAAATTATGATTCTTTGCCTTTTCAGCATTAGCTTCTTTTATTTTGCAAAATCAGCCTTTGAGTTTAACAGATGCTTGCATGAAACATAAAATATGAGGCCTATGGGTTATTTTGCTTTGTTTTTCTGCATTTTATTATGAAAACTTGCCTCTACATTACAAAAGCTTTAGTGCTCTGGCTTTCTTGGTTTTGAATTTTTTCCTTTATTTTGCCACTTAAAATTGTCATTAGTCTTACAGAAAATGAAGCAACAACAACAAAACTACCAAAAAGGAAATAAAGGATGCACAGGAAAATTTATCAAATGCAAATGAGTTTTTCCTCAAAGTTACTTGCAATTCTGTTTCATGCTATCTTCATACTGTTGTGAAGTCATGTTTAATATTAATTAGAAATTGAATTATTGGCAGAATATTAAATGCAGGGAAAAATTAAGAAATGGAATCAAATCTATAATAGGAAGGCATGATTGATAAAATTTCCTGCTTGAGAATAACATTATATATTGGGTTTATTGGAATATATGTATGTTGCCTATTCATGAAAAGGAATCTTTTTCTTTCATTCATCTTCACAAGCTCTGAGGCTGCTCATGAAGCTTTACTTTTTGAAAAGTAAAAAATTTAAGTGTCTGCATGACATATTAATTATATGGGAAGGGCAAAGATACTGTTTGATAATTCTATGGATCTTTTTTCTTTGCAGGCCTGAAGACTATTGTGGGAGCCCTAATTCAGTCTGTGAAGAAACTCTCAGACGTGATGATCCTGACTGTGTTTTGTCTGAGTGTATTTGCACTGATAGGGCTGCAGCTGTTCATGGGCAACTTGAGGAATAAATGCCTGCAGTGGCCTCCAGACAATTCTACTTTTGAAATAAGCATTATTTCCTACTTTAACAGCACAATGAATGAAAATGGTACATTTGTTAATATGACAGTGAGCACATTTAACTGGAAGGATTACATTGAGGACGAAAGTAAGAATATCTGATATAACTTTTTAATACATTTGTGGCTAAAATATGTAACTATTTTTGATCAAACAAAGAACATTCTGTAGTTTATATTTCTGCCTTATGTAGAACTGCTTGTAGTCATTGACTGACAGAGATGAAATACATACAATAAAAAAGTACAATAGCTAGAGAGGTTTCTAAACAAGCCACAAAGTAATTAGCAGCTAGACACTTTAACACAATTTATTTTTGTTTTACTTTGTAGCAATTTCAGATTTATTTGATTTATTCATATATATTTCTAATACTTTCTACACAGCTCATTTTTACATTTTGGAAGGACAAAGAGATGCCCTACTTTGTGGTAATAGCTCTGATGCAGGGTAAGACCCTTTCAAAAATTCTCTGTTATCCTCTGTAGAAAAAACAATAACACAAAACCTAGTTGCAACTCCATATTTAGCAGGGTTATAGAACTGATGGAGTTTTGCTGCTAAGCAAGAATTTCTTGCTTAAGTCAAAATATTTTACTCTTTGTCTAAATAAAACACTAATTAACAGCCTTTTTTCCTGCTTAATTGGAAAATGATGTTGATGTTAATGATAAAATTTGAACTCTTGTAAAGTCTATTTTGGTGACTTTCTGATTGAAAAAAGTAAAAGGAAAGCAAAAGTTAGAACTGAGAAAGAGAGCCTGCAAAATATTAAGAAGGCACAACAGTGACTTCACAGTTAAAGACTGAATCTTTTTCTTCAAGCTGAATTCTTCTATTCCTGGCAAATTCTACCATTCACATGTGCCCACTTATGACCTTAGAATTGTCAGCTGAACTTGGATATCTGACTGGCAACAGCGAAGAGGCTTACTAAAAATGTATATATCAGCATATATATATCAGATAGGGACATCCCTATAGATAGGGACATCCCTAATGCTACAATTGGATTTAGCTAATAGTATTGTTTAATCTGCTTGTAACCTTAGCAATCTATTAGCAATTATTTCTGCTCAGAATTGATTCATTTGGAATGAAGATTCTATTTGCAAAACGTGACTGAGGAGAGGTTTAATATTTAGGTCATTTCAACCAGTGAATGGATGGAAAGGGTATCTTTCATTTACACTGTAATTAGTTAGTTTCTTAGGACTTTTTCTTCTGAATGAATTTAATTGTAATTGATGGATTTCCTGTGGGAAAATAATGCGTATTGTTCCAACAGATAATAAATATGTTCTAGAGGGGAATAAAAGTTATGACTAAGCACCTCCTGTTTGGTTTTCATGCAGGCAATGCCCAGAAGGGTATATATGTGTGAAAGCTGGTAGAAACCCCAATTATGGCTACACAAGTTTTGACACCTTCAGTTGGGCTTTTTTGTCATTGTTTCGGCTAATGACTCAGGACTTCTGGGAAAACCTGTATCAGCTGGTAAGAAATTGTTATGACATAACAAGTAAACTGTTGGTGACATCTGAAATTTTATAAATAGGCTTATTTTTACATGAGCTGAAAGCATACCACTGTTACAGTAACAAAGATAAGTGGTGGAATAACATATGCTTTCCACTCCCTAGACACTGCGTGCTGCTGGGAAGACATACATGATATTTTTTGTTCTGGTGATTTTTCTGGGCTCTTTCTATCTGATCAATTTGATCCTGGCTGTGGTCGCCATGGCCTATGAAGAACAGAATCAAGCAACCATGGAAGAAGCAGAGCAAAAAGAGGCAGAATTTCAGCAGATGCTGGAACAACTCAAGAAGCAACAAGAAGAAGCTCAGGTAGTGATGGAAATTGTACTTTCTAAACAGCCTTTTTCTTAAGGCAAGGATAAAAATCTTTTATGAATTATAACATGTATGAAATGTGCAATGAATTACGGAAAAAAAGAAAGGTCTTGTTTACCATGCAAGTTATAAATGTGGAAATAGCCAAATTAAAACGGGAACAAATAGCAAATAGCAAAAAAATCAAGCTAATGGTACAGAGAAGAATGATACTTTCTTCATCAAAAAACTAGAAAAGTAAAATATTTGTGATAAGAGCCTTCTAGAAACCTGATTGTAAGTAGTGGTAATTCATGATGCTTTTATTTTACAGATCTTATGAACAGCATGAAAAAAGTCTAGTGATGTTACTTCTTGTTTAAATTTGAGTGAGAATTGCCAGGCTTGCCGTACTTAGTAGTTCTTCACAAATATTCGTCAACTAGAGAGCAGGATGGTAGTCTGTGTTCTTTTAGGTTTCTGTCCAGGAAGGCACTTAAACATATCCGTAACTGACACTGAAGTAAATCAGAAGTTTATATACCCTTAGAACAGACAAGCAATATTCATAACCAGATGAGCAATATTCATAACCAGACAAGCAATATTTTTAACAGAGGTATTACTTCATAATTCTTTTAAAGTAGTCTTTGTTTTATTTGAAAAGAGAAGAAAATTATTTAAAGTTTTATGAGAAAAAGACATTTTAGTAGATACTTTTGTGAAAGGCTTTCTTATCCAAAAGTAGATGTATGCAGGAGTTCAGCTCTGTGAGTCGGCCACCTGTCTAATTTCTGGACTGACTTTCCATTGCTTTTCAAATGGTATTTAGTAATTTTCAACAGGACAGTGTTTATAAAATGCAAGCAAATTAGAATCTTCTATGAAACTATATTTTTGGTACTATTTTACAACTACTTTCACTAAGTTTGAATGACTCCATAAAGTGATAATAAAAAGAGAAACTCTCCATCTTTTTCTTGAAAAGAAATCTTTATGTATGACCTGTGAAATCTAATTAGCCTATCTTTATTTCAGTCATTAAATCTTATCACTTTCAAATCACTAAAGAAAAAGCAGAATCCTGTAAAATTTAAATTTTAAAATGTTAAATTTCAGCAAAGAGTATGTTGTTGGGTTTTTCTTAAATCTGTTATTTTAATCCATTAAAGGCACTAAATCACATTATATCAAAAGATATCAGGAGGCTCATCTATATGTTTGTATGTTTGAGAATTGAGACAGATGAAACTGATTCAGAATTAGGAAGAACGGAATATGAAACGGAGACTATAAGGCAGGTTGGATAAAGACTCTGGAAAGTCACATTTTTTAAAATGAATGACCAATAAATTCATTATAAGTAAAGCATTATTACAGTCAGTATCTTTTTTGTTTGTGACAATATTAGCAGAAAGTAGCCATTACAAGGTGGATTACTGAGCTGTTGAATGAGAAATGAATTTGGGACCCATCTCTTCACCCCCCTGGACACTGAACCTATTCATCCACAAAATTAAGTTATCACAGTGGTCTTTGGATTGCTCCACTTGTTTGACCTTTGCTGTTACTATTATGAAGTAGATGGGTGATGACTCAGCATCTGCTGCCTTTGTTTCTGTTAGAGTCTTTGAAGGATGATATTGTGTGAACCAGTATGACAAAACTTAGAGTATCACTTTTTTAATTTATAAACACTTCAGAATCCTTTTAATGCTCCTTTTAGCAGAATAAGTCTGTATAAAGTCAACTTGTATAGCATGGGCTGTATATTGTGGCAAAGAAAGACATTAATTCATACTACGAGCTTTCAAACTACCCTTTCCCACTGTAGAGAGGTATGTCATCACTCCTGAAATACTTGGCATTGAATATAATATGTTTTGCTGTATAATTACTAGTTATCTTTGTTATATAACCCTAGTCTCTTGCCATTTATCAAACCACCATTTTTTGTAAGCTCACAGCAATCTATTACCTTCCCAAACATATTTTCCACTGCAGAATTTCATAGAATCTCCCACAGTTCTTTCTAGGAACAGCACTGAACATACTCTCAATTCTTCCTTTTTTGATGACTAAATGAACCTGTTTCCCTAATGAAGCAAACCAAGTAGGCTGAGCACTGTAGCTAAAGATACTGGTCCTGAGTTTTCGGATGACTCTTTGCTCCAGTAAATAATCCTACTCTTTTCCACCAGAGAAAAAATCTCAATGTTTTCTTATCTCTGGCTGCAGCACCAACAGACAATAAATGTACCTTTGCATATCTATAACAAAGACATAGAGTGGTGATACCATGGGAAATGTGGGAGGAAGGCAGGGCTTGAAGATATGTCTAGAGAGTGTGGCTCTTCCCAGTGAAGGTAGAGGGAGAGAAAGGGGAGCATCCTTGCTATAAAGACAGTGAAGAAAGGCTGGATTCAACTACTTGTAGGCTGTAGTTGGATTATGATACATTAACTGATGAAGTGAATGCTAGGCATTAGTTTTCTCTGTAAGAACTCAGAAGGCATCAACTGAATTAGAGCATGTTATGGGACTTTTCTCAAGACCAAACGGAATAGCAGTTCTGAAATAGATGAAAAAGCGCTATGTTTATACTTTTCTGGTTACTTTTATTTTAGACCAGTGTCTTGTGCAACAATTCTTTAATGAATAGTGTGGCTATTGTTCTGCTGAAGTCAGTGCTTCAAGTAGCTGATGCTGCTAACAATGAGGAGCTTTACAACTCAGTATTTTATCTTCAGTTTAATTTGTTTGGATTTGGATATTTACATAATCAAGAGTGTACAAAGAACATTATTATCACAGTGATAATAAAAAAAAGTTGATAAAAGACTATAAAATTATTCTTTTTTTTTAGCCTACTAATACCTTGCTTTGTAACCTGACAGACAACAGCAGCAGTAGCAGCGGCATCAGTTGCATCAAGAGATTTCAGTGGTGTAGGGGGATTAGGAGAACTCTTGGAAAGCTCTTCAGAAGCATCAAAGTTGAGCTCAAAGAGTGCTAAAGAAAGAAGAAACAGAAGGAAGAAAAGAAGGCAGAGAGAAATGTCTGAAGCCGAGGACAAAGGAGATAGTGATAAATTCCCCAAGTCCGAATCAGAAGACAGTATCAGAAGAAAAAGTTTCCGCTTCTCCACAGAAGGAAGTCAATTGACATATGAAAAAAGGCTCACATCTCCTCACCAGGTACAGCACCCTCATTTTCATGGACTTTACAGCAGCTTTATATGTTGAAAGTTATGTAACTGGTGAGTGAAGGGAAAAAAACAGTGGTACTACCATTTCCAGTGTTACATTTTGAGATGGTTTGACCCATTCTATTAGCACAGGTATAAAAAGAATGTACCAAGAACAATTGTAAACTTAACACATTTCTGAAAATGTATTTCTGAAGATGTATCTAGTAGACTGGAGAAAGTATCAAAGACTCTTTGATTAGTATTCATATATTTGCATTAATCAACCATAGGTTCTCTGTTCTGCATCCATTTCAAAAGTATATAGATATGTGGGCTTTTTAGCAGACTACAACATCAAAATACCCTGCATAGGAAATCCCACATAACCATTAGTTTCTATTATTTTCCTTTATTAGCTTCTTTAACAGAGAGATAATGAGAGAAGTAGTGCTAGTACTCCACAATAAAGATGAACTACATAAGGATTGTTTGGGCTTGTATTTATAAGAATTTAGTCAAACCATTCTTTTTCATTAGAAATTCATAATACATTATGGAGAATCATTGCAATCATAGAAAAAAAGTAGTTTATGAAGGACCTCTGGAAATCATTTAGTCCAAACTTCAAAGCTCTACTCCTATAAATCAAAGGATCTCTTCTTCTGTACTTGGCACTGGTGAGGCTGTACCTTGTGTGTCCAGTTCTGGGCCCCTCTCTTCAAGGCAGACATGGAGGTGCTGGAGTGTGTCCAGAGAAAGGCAATGGGGCTGGTGAAGGTCTAGAGAGTGAATCATATGAGGAGTGGCTGAGGGAGATGGGGTTGTTTACCCTGGAGAAAAGGAGGCTCAAGGGAGACCTCATCACTCTCTACAACTCCCTGAAAGGAGATCGTAGCCAGGTGGGGGTTGGCCTCTTCTCCCAGGCAACAAGCAACAGGACAAGAGGACATAGCTTCAAGCTGTGCCAGGGGAGATTCAGGTGGGACATCAGGAGGAATTTCTTCACAAAAAGGATTGTTAGAGATTAGAATGGACTGCCCAGGAAGATGGTGGAGTCACCATCCCTTGAGGTGTTCAAGAAATGACTGGATGTGGCACTTAGTGCCATGGTCTAATTGACAAGGTGGTGATCGGTCAAAGGTTGGACTTGATGATCTTGGAGGTCTTTTCCAACCTAAATGATTTTGTGATTCTGAGATACCTTTGCTTACTTCAAGGCTGCACACAGTCACAGCATTTGTAGACAGAGTCACTCAAAATGCATCTCTTCAAAATGATAATGTGTGGTCTGAGATGAAATTGACCTCCCTGTATCACCCATGTTGAGGATAATTTATTAATTAAAGACTCTCTTGGTGATTGTTTTTGCAGTTGTAACAATGCATTGGGGCAAAAGTTGCCAGCATATAACTAAAACTGCGGTGCCACAAGAATGAAAGAATTGCAAACAGTAGAATTAGTAAAGGAAGAGCTCATTTGTCTTGTTAGCTATGCAGTATCTCACTAGTGAGACAGGGTCCAGAACATGAAACAATGTGGCAGAATGGTAAGAGGAGATAATCTGCTCAGCTGGCCCCTGTGAGAGATTTTGTCCTTTGACACAATGTCCAGATGAATGATGCAGCCTACCAGAAAAGTCAAGCCTTCCTTTCAGGCCTTACTTTCCAAGAGCATGTAGATACATATATTTCTGCCTCTACATGTGTTAAAATTATAGCCATTTCAGCTTATATCTTTTGTCTCAATGCAGCAGAGACTTGCAGAGCAGGCATCCCTCCTCCCAAATCCCTGAGGGGGCTGATGCAATTAGCTGTGCTCAGAACATGGTAACACATACTGGAAAGATTGGCCTGCAAATAAAACCTAGCAGCCATGGGAACATTCTCTAAAAGAATAAGGGTATCACTGGTAGTCATACGAAACCCTAGTGGGCACATGATTTTTTGAAGGACTGTAGGTTCTTTTACAAAGAAATGTAAAAAGGGTGTAGTAATTAGTTCACTGCTTTGTCAAAATTCAATGTCATACTCTGTAGAAGCTAGAGTTTTTTTTTGGATAAAATTATCTTTCAATATAAGCAAAACAGCACTTTTTCTCCAGCCAAGTTTACATAAATGGGTTAGCAAAACCATTTGGCTGATATTCTTCAAGTAACTCAGCCTGGGGCTGACAGCCAGCATAGAAAATTTCATCCCAAAATATAAAAATTTGGTATAGCTGTAAGAGCAGAAAAAAATGTATCTCATAATGATAAACACCTGTCAGCCCTTATAACAGACAGTGCTACTAGTTCAGCACACATGTTATGTGTGTGAATTTATACATCTGACTATGAATATACAGAGATACATATGGATTGATTTATCTATATATTCAATGTTTGGTTTTCACAGTATTAACAGAGGTTTATACACTTCAGGGCCATTTTCACTTTCACTTCAATTATCCTGGGATAAAACCCACTGCTATTATGTATGAGCATTTTCCACCTGCAAAACTAGCGAAAAATTGAGAATCATCTCAAACCAGCTTTTTGATGTACCAAGATGTGAAAATTTGTACAAATGCAGAATTGAAAAAAGCTGAATACAAGGTTTCTTTTCTCCATAATTAGTACTCATTTTATTTATTCATGAAGGCTGTTAATAAAATATGTAGTAAGGGAGAACTGCTGTTCCCACACTGTTGAGCCTATTGTGAAGAGGTCAGTCAAGTTCTTTACATCAATTTAGACTAAATTTAATGCCAAACTGAAGATCACTTCAATGATGAGTGAGCATTATTAGTTGTTATCCCTAGGAATCCAGGGGCTAAAAGACAAATATCTGCAAACCCTTGATAGTGCTGCTGAAAACTGCCTCCAGCACAGTCGTGGGTCCGTACCAGTTCAATGCACCTTCTTCACTCAAAACTGTTCAACCTTACTTATATCTTCTGCACAACTTTTCCTCAGTCCTGCTATATTATGGTAAATGCCCCTCTACTTCAGGTCCCCTGATGAGCACGTTCACCTAATGGACGCAGTTATACTATGGAAAAAAAATTTGCTATCCTTCCTCCAGCACTGTAACTATTCTTTGAAAAGCCAAGAACTTACAACTTCAGTTCTAATGCTGTTTTGTTTGGTTTGGTTTAAATCTTTTACAGTCTTTGTTAAGCATTCGTGGTTCTCTGTTCTCACCAAGGCGCAACAGCAAAACAAGCATTTTCAGTTTCAGAGGTCATGCAAAGGATGTAGGATCTGAAAATGATTTTGCTGATGATGAGCACAGCACTCTTGAAGACAATGAGAGCAGAAGAGATTCTCTCTTTGTTCCAAATCGACATGGAGAACGGCGCAACAGTAACATTAGTCAGGCAAGTGTGTCATCTAGAATGATACCAGCCCTTCCAGTAAATGGGAAGATGCACAGCACTGTGGATTGCAATGGAGTAGTTTCCTTGGTTGGAGGACCTTCAGCTTTAACTTCACCCACTGGTCAGCTCATACCAGAGGTAATTATAAGTAAACCAGTAATTATTACAGTTTGGTTCAGGAGCAGAATTTTGTCTTACTCCTTATCTCTGCATTCCTTATGATTTCTTAGAGCAATGAGAAATAATTTGGGATAGTTTCTAAATAACAGAACATAAAGGAAAATAAGTCCTCAACCTCCTATCTCTGAGCCTCAGTAAAGTAGTATATTCTCATTGCTTTCAGTGAGAGATCTACACATAGAAAGAAAAAAAAATGAATTTGACAATTTATATAAAGTTTCACTTCAACAAAGGTAGAGATTCTATATATAACTAAGGCTATGGCTTGGAAATATATACAGGAAAACATCTGTAAAATTAAGCAGAATGCAGTTACTACTGTCATGATAGTTAATAGAAATACTCCTTACTGAGTTTATCTTGAGGAATTTTTTCTCATAACTTTCATGTGAAAAATACATGAATTCCTATGTACCTTTGCAATTACATTACATTGCAGTCTCAGTTTCAGACTTCTGTAAACTAAGATGCTCTTTCAAACTTTCAAAAAGACAAGCCTTTTCATATATAGTATTTTACTATGGATTCAGTATGGTATTTTGAGGTCTATAATAGCTTGTTATCTAAGCTGCAAAATATTTGCATTATAAATAAGTATTGAGTTTTCAGTACTTTTATTACACATTTATCTTTTTTTTTCTGTCTTGATATAGACCTTCATACCAGAAATTCCATCAGATTACCTCAGAGATTATGCATATATAGTTCTGTTTCAGAAATAGATTCACTTGAAATCAGCCATTCAACTCAAGAATCTTCTCTAAAGAAGCAGTACTAGTGAATGCTCAAAGATGATTTTTCACCTTCACACTAAGATAACTTTAAAATCCCTTAAGAGTTCTGCAAGTTTTTTTGTCCTTTTCATGAATGGGGACAGAATAATGTGAAAAAGAGTAAGTGATTTCTCTGAATCACAGAATCAGTGGTAAAGCAGGAACCAAGATTTTTTAATCCCACTCCTATGCTTAGATCCCTAGGTAACAGTCCAGAAGAAAAGCAAAGCAACTGTAAGGACACCTACATGATGCAGAGTTAGTCACATTTAAATCAGAGTTGAGTGTTATTGCTTTGAAAAGATAATTAGAAGCCATACAAAACAAAGAGGACTTGCAAATTCATTGCAAGAATTTATCACAAACTCTGTATGAGCATTGTGGTGGGTGAGAATTAGGTAGAAGAAATATTAAATAAGGTGCAGGGTTTTTCTTATATAAAATTTTCCAACCACACTTATCAGGTTAGGAATACATTAAATGATATCGTAGATATACTTAATTCCTAAAATTATATTCATGTTTCTTGTATCCACGTTACTTTCTTAAATAAAAGTTCACTTTTCTCTGTACTCACACTTTCATTATTTAACATGACTAGCTGTGAGAAATTAAGGTGTCAGATTTCAATTTTGAGCATTTTTTTGAAATAATAATAATAATCAAAAGATACCTAGCAAAAATTTTGTTCAGCCAGTCATTTAAATGACAACTACCTCTGGTCCCACATTGCATTGATACTGGGTCTTCCAGTTGATTATTTACAGCAATGTACAAAGTACTGAGTTCCTCAATGAAGAAGAAATCTCTACAGGAACAGAAACCTTCACTGTGTAAGAAAAACTTAGTATGTTGCACAAAGCTGATTTTGATTTTCACTACAATTGTTAATTGACTGTTGAAAAGGATGGTCTAATTCCTCAGTATTTCATTTACAGGGCACCACTACAGAAACAGAAATAAGGAAAAGAAGACTGAGTTCTTATCAAATTTCCATGGAAATGCTGGAAGAGTCTGCTGCACGACAAAGAGCAATGAGCATAGCCAGCATACTTACAAATACAATGGAAGGTACTTGATGCATTTTATCTGACAGGCAGTTCATTGAATTTCTGCTAACTACATGTACAGAAAAATTATTTACATATTTTCCTTTGTAAATGTAAAACTGGACATATGAAATCTCTGTACATCAGATGCAAAAGGCTTTTGAGCATTTCCAAGATAATTTACGCATTCTAAATGCTTAGCCATTTATTTTTCATGACACCTTCCAAAATATTACTCTACTGAGTGGACTAACAGAGATAAAATAATCATAGCTAGGGGATTGCTACAGACTCAAACAGAGTATATAGAGATTTTCTTCCCATTAGACATCTGCAGGAAAAATCAATTCAGGTAGACTGAAATTGCCATCATAAAGGCAGTGATGTGCTAGAAGAGTCATTTCCCTTAAAACTTAAATCCAAGGATAGGCAATAGGAAATTGGAATGAGAAATATAGTTTTAAAGAAAGAAAAACAACTCATGTAATCAACTCATGCCAAGGCACACGGTGTCTTTCTTAAGCATTTCTTAAACTTTCTTAGCCATCAAAGATAAAAAAAAATATACTTGCTATATTAAAAATCATACAATGTTGGGATATTTTTTCTTATTTAATGGAAACTAAGTATGTTCACTTTTCACACATATGCCTTTAAAGTATTTTTATAAGCTTAAAGGATCTACCGACTGGATACTGGCAAAGTGTGGCAGTTATTATAGTCAGACCAACCTTGCAGATGTGCTTCAACCCATGTTCTAAATGGACAGAAAATTACCAAGAAACTTTATAGTGTAATTAAGCCAGTATCAAAATTTAATTTTTAAGTGAGTTCTGAAGCCCTTTGCTCTCAGATAGATCCCAAACTAAATGTAGTCAGAAATATAAGGTTTATATCACCTTTAGAGCAGGTGTGAGCTGTTGAGACCTCTTAATTCTCAGTGTGCAATTCTTGGTTCTCCTCTCTGTAAACAGGATATCTCCTTAGAGGGTGCTGCACTCTTCCTCCAGGTAAATAGTTTGTCCTTCCATCCTCCTGACCAGAAAAAACATGTCAACGTAAACTAAGTTGTCCCAATAGTGACCTCCTTACCACATCTGGTTTCCACTACTTCAGAATTTGCTAAGTGCAGCAATGGAGTTTCCTGTGTCAACTCAGTGTCCAGTATGAGTGGCCTGTTTTGTCTAAGCCCAGTCGTATCCTTACTTTTAGCATTCTGAGTTAGATGTTCTGAAATGTGATTATTCCACCTGATCCATATATTCCTTCAGAAGCACTTTGTTTGTTATGGTTTATAGAGACTATAGAAGTCTTTTACTACTTATGATACCCTTTTCTGCTAGGAGAACTTCTTTGTTTCTATCAGTTTGAAAGCTGGCAACTGACCTTTGCTATTCCAGTAATTCCACCCATATACAACAATATTAGATGCAAAAATTCAATCTACTGGTCCTCAAAGTGTAGATTTTTGCACTAAGTCCTTATTAGGAAATCTGTAAAACAGCATGCTTGCTATTTTAGCAAAATCACCCATAAGTGTCATGATGATAGAGATCTCTCTGTGCTCTAAGGAATGCCCGAAAAATGGGAAATTTCAGAATTGGGTTGATGCCACTATGTAGAAATTTTATTAAAACTTGTGTCCATGTCTTACATATTTTTAGTATAAGTATTTCTCACTTAGGCAAACATCAATCTTCCTTCTGGGCTGTCCTCAAACATCCCATCATATTAGATATTCATCCTTGCTATTATTAACTCAGTAGAAGTTAATATTCTTCTGTAACTTTGAAAATATTGACAGTGGAATGGAAATGCAAAGATTCTAATTGAAAGCAGTTGTTCTGGAGTTGCTCAACAGAGTTGTTCTGCTAATACTAATTAAAATAAGAAAATAGGCATTCAGTATATTAAAAATATTGATTCAAATAAGAAATGATAGATATGCACACCAAATCATTTCTCTGATATTGTAGTGGTTCAGTGTAGTAGCAAATATAACACTTTTAGTATCTGAAATCAAAATATGTCCTCATATACTTAACACAAAAATGTCAATCTTTTATAAAGCTTATACTAATTGTATACATCAGCTCTCTGATGAGTGAGTCATGTTAACTTTTAATATCCAAAATTAAGATATCTGCTGTAAGCAAGTCAAGTAACCTAAACTAAATGTCTAGATTCTCCCTACTGTCATGGGAAAGACAAACACATTTCTCTCTTTAGGCAGATGTTGAGATGATTCACCCTTTAGTGAATGTACTTCACTGTCCACTGATTGCAGAGGAGCTTAAATAAATTAGGTGCCTTACTTTTAGGTGGCTAAACATAAGTGAGAGAAAACCTGTGTTAGTGAAAGCTGTTTATTGGAATGATACAATCTTCTCCCGTATTTTAAAGAAGAACTTCCAGAGGATACAATTGGAATATTCATTTTTTCTATTTTTTTTCAGAGCTTGAAGAATCCAGACAGAAATGCCCACCGTGCTGGTACAGATTTGCAAATACTTTCTTGATCTGGGATTGCTGGAGTCCGTGGTTAAAAGTAAAGCATGTCGTCAATTTAGTTGTGATGGATCCATTTGTTGATCTTGCTATAACTATTTGCATTGTTTTAAACACCTTGTTTATGGCCATGGAACATTACCCAATGACAGAACAGTTTAGCAGTGTCCTTTCTGTGGGGAACCTGGTAAGTGGTTTGTCATGTACTATTTGGTGTAAATACCCTTTTCTAAAGGAAGAAATGTATAAATACCTTTTAAATTTATTCTATGATTTTTTTTTATAATCAGTTTAGAAATTATATCTATGATTTTCACGGATAAAGCAATTTTTGCTGGTCTTTACGCTTCAGGAATCTATTTTGTAACTACTATAATGAAATAACTGAATGTGTATGGAAGTGCAGTCTTCACTGGAATGCCACATTTCTTGATGTCTGCCTTAGGTTTTTTCTTTAAAATGTTAAGGTAGATTATGTAATTTTTATTATGGTACTGATATTCCATAACAGAAAATATTTTTCTTCGGTACAAAATTAAATATTCAGATGTCAGAATTTCTCTTGGAATTTTTTTGTTACACTTCTGTGAAAGTACTTTTCCAAAAAAGGGCATATTCCTTGTTACCAGTAAGTCCTTGCCACTTTAGGTAACTAAAAATACTTAATAAATGAGAAGATTACTATTTAATCTCTAAAAAAAAGACATCTTTTATCTCTGAGTTTATTGGTGATGCCTTTCCCATTTTTAACCTGATCCAGAGATTTAGGGTTACATGTAATTCCTTTTCTCAGCAGATACCTGAATGTAGCATAACACTTACATGTTCTTATCTGTTTCTCTCCATTTGCTTCTAGTGCTGAGGAAGCAGAGGGCTGAACCTTGCAAGTGTTTATTTCAGAGGCAGATTCATACATTTTAAATTTTTGTCAGCTCATGTGACTACCAGTAGTTTACATAGGAGAGGTCTGGATTGACTCACAAAGCGTGCAGTCCTGAAAATCAAAACCAACCAAGTGTTCTGAACTAATCTCTCAAAAAGATTAGTTTTGAAAAGCCAGCTAATGTTTAAATGGAACACTAATAGATTTCTCAGTCAGAGAATGTTTTAAAGTCTAAACATTTTCCTTATATGTACTAGTAATACATCCTTCTATGACATTTTTTAAAAATAGAACTAAAATTGAACTTACTACCTGTGTGTTCTTGTGTGCATTACAGTTTCCTTTCTCCTGGACAAAGATCTAATTGCAGCTTATTCTCATGTTCATGACAGATTACAGAATATTGTAGTTTAAAATGTTGGTCTGTCATATTGGTAAAATTGTTTCTTTTCAATTATTTATGTTTACAAGGTCTTCTGCTTTTTCCCATCTCATTTTTTTTTTTTTACTCTAAGCTAGAGTATAATAACAGTCATATTTTTAACTACCTTTGTAACAATTTGGTATCCTTAATTAGGACTGTATATGTGCACTGAATACTATTCCTGCTGGTTTCAATTAAATTCTCTGTTCCTCGCTGTATTAATCTATTAACCTTAATTTTGTGCTTTCCATTCAAATTATGTTAATTTACTCTTTGCTTGTGACATCACAATGTGTTTGACAATAAATTAAATATGACAAATCTGCCTGAAGAAGTTCTAAAATGCAATTATTAATTTTCCATAATACTAAAATTCATTCAGTATTCAAATTCCTAATTATAAGAAAACTTGCGTTTACTTCTGTTAAAGTGTATTTCTGTATTTAAGGATGTGGTTATGCTGAAGAAAAAGTAGTTTGTGGGTGGAATAGGAAATATCTTGAAATGAAATGTTTTTCATGGGTTTTTTTTCAATTATTTTGACAAATATGAGAATTTTGTCAAGAATAATTTTCTTTGTTGTGTTCTTTTTACCACATATAGGAATACCTGTTACATTCTTTTGATAATACAGAAATATGTCTTATATATCAATTTAATAGTATAATGTTTCTGGCTATAGCTCTAGTTTGTTAAAAGTATACACTTTAAAAAGTGTTAATATTTACACTTGGACAATGGTGAATGTTTCTGAAGCATTATATCCACCTCCTGATCCTCTTAAATTAATAGGTAATTATGAGTATAGTTATATAGTGCTGTAAAAAGTTAGCTTTGCTACCATAAAACTTTGTAGTAGGACTGAGAACAAGCTAGGTAAAGAACTCTCGCAGGGCAATAGCAGAGAACATTGGTGTACGTTAGTAGACTTGATATAGGATATCTTTTGATTGTTGTACAGAATATTCATATGTTTTTATGATTTTACATCATGCTCCAAAACATGTTTATTATGCTGCATGAACCACTGATCACTACTCATTGCAAGATTGTTGAGTTACGTTCTGGACTTAAAACACTAAGAAGCATTGATAATTTCACATTCGGCACTTCCAGATATTTCAAATACTATTATTACCCTGAAGTTCTTTTTCACAAAAGGAAGTAGCTGTCACACAGCATGGTAGCTGTGTGTGAAACCCCTATATCCTTACAAAAAGCCCAGTACAAGAAACTCCAAACTCCCCTGTCTATTCCACCCAAACTCCTCCTACAACTCTCTCCTCAACTCTCTCCTACAAGACAGACCTTAGAGAGTCTGTCCTTATAGAGTCTGACATTAGAGAGTATCTTCTAACACTTCTATTTAGACTATGAGCTAGGAAAAAAATGGCTGTCAAACCTTCTTTTACTTTACTGGGACTATCCTCTTAAAACGGGACTGAAAACACCAGATCACATCACATCATTTGCTGCATGGATGGTCCAGCACGCACAGTCAAATCTGAGCTGGAGCTGAGCTACTGACTGGTCAATACCTTTTTGTATGTTTATCAAACCTCTGTCCTACTATATGTGTCCTGATTTAGTAAATAGTTTTCAGTGTTTAGAAATACTTAGATGCCATTTAGAGATAGCAATCAGCTGTTCTTTATAGTAACAGGTATGAGATCGCGAGCTGCATTAAGACAATTTACTCAGGTATATAAATTTCTCATAACAACTCAGTTAATTAATTACATTTTGTTTTAGGTGTTCACTGGAATATTCACAGCAGAAATGGTACTAAAGATAATTGCCATGGACCCTTATTATTATTTCCAAGAAGGCTGGAATATTTTTGATGGTATTATCGTTAGCCTTAGTTTAATGGAGCTTGGTCTGGCAAATGTTGAAGGATTATCTGTTCTTCGGTCATTCAGATTGGTAAATACCTTGACAATTAAATATTTGCATGCAATCGTCTCACTCAAAATAATAAAAAAAAAGAGAGCTGGTGCCTGTAACAATTAAAATATTTAATTATATTTAAATATATATTGTAAACTTCAGTAGCTCTCATTATTTTTCCTATATGCCTAATTTGCAAGCCATGTTTGATAAGGTGTTTGTCGATTGATATCCTTCAATATCTTTTGGTATCAAAATTATCCTATTGATCTTCTATCCTACAAATATCCTTTGCCACCCTAACTGCTGTCTTTTAAGAATTTTGTACATCTTCATTACTTCATTAGAGCTAAATATCTGTAAAAACATACATATTGTTACCAGCATAAAGTATCATAACATTTTTTGTCTTTATATTGTGAACATTACTTTGTGTTACTTGTAAAGACCCTAAACAGATCCTCTCTACACATTTATTTCAATGGCCACCAACAAAAAACTTCAGGTAACTCCATTGTATATAACAAAGAGTCGTAAAAAGCTGATTATGATAACATTTATGTTTAAATATTAATGAGTTTCTACTAAAAACTCATTTTAATATCAATTAGTATTGTACACTGATTTATAGATGTTTTCTAGAGGCATAAGATTCATGATTTGAAAGTCCTTATTACCAGTAGTTATCACATGACTTGAAAACCTACGTTATCTCCTAATATATAGAACAGGAAGTAGTGACTTAGTTTAGTAGCACTACTTGCAATGGTAACCAGCTTCACATAACACAGTTTGGGTCATGAATATTGTTTGTAAGTTAGTGTTTATGATTTGAATGGACATCACAATATCAGCATCAACATTTTGCTTAAAAAATTGTCCTCTAACTAAGCATGAAAAGCTTAATGCGGTGCTGAGGGAAATGTGCAACCAAACCAGCAAAAAGAGTGTAGTGAAGGTGATGAAAAGAGTATGAAATTCTAAAATGTCTTGAAGAATTGTTCATCAGTCATCTGTAAGTAGATGTTTAAAAATGTAAAATAAAATGTCATACAAACACAAATTTAGATTTTTTTACTATGTGCATCACTAGAATGAAACGTTGAACAATGCATTTTTGACAAATACTTCATGTTCGCTGCTTTCCATTAAAATAATAGTATGTTCCTACTGAAGAACAAATTAATCTACAGAAATTGATATGCTCTGCTAAACAACTTCAACCTAACTTCTATTTCATAACTAACACTAATGATTCCTCTGCATTTCTGTTTTGCAGCTTCGAGTTTTCAAATTGGCAAAATCTTGGCCAACTCTAAATATGCTGATTAAGATTATTGGCAACTCAGTGGGGGCTCTGGGGAATCTGACCCTGGTGCTGGCCATCATTGTGTTCATTTTTGCTGTGGTTGGGATGCAGCTGTTTGGGAAAAGCTACAAGGAATGTGTCTGCAAGATCTCCAGTGACTGTGAACTTCCACGCTGGCACATGCATGACTTTTTCCACTCTTTCCTGATTGTATTCCGAGTGCTGTGTGGAGAATGGATAGAAACGATGTGGGACTGCATGGAGGTTGCAGGCCAAACCATGTGCCTTATTGTTTTCATGCTGGTCATGGTGATTGGAAACCTAGTGGTACGTGATGAACATTTTTGAGCATTAACTCTAATGCAAATGTATAGGACTTAGAGCTGTGGAATGAAAATGTTTGTCATACTTCTGTTTAGAATTAAAAAATTAATCTGAATGTGCTAATTTTGGGTGAAAACATAAAATGTTTTCCTTCTCCTTTTTTCACTCATTTTCATACACTGAAGCACTCTTGCAATGGGTACAGGAATTTAGAAGTACACCAAAATGCCAAATCAAACACCTTATCATGGGAGTGCTGCAGCTAATTTAGAGGTGCTGTTTAAATTCAAATGTCTTCCTCACTACTCTTGAAGTAATACAGCTTATGCTGCACAAGCTCCTGGAAAGCTGCTTCTTCAGAAGTACTCTCATTACAGCTAACTCCAGCACTTGTACTTCTGACTTAATAAAAATAATGTCTAGTGTAGCTGGTCTTGTTTAGAACCTTGAATTTAAGTACTGAACTTTGGGGCTTTTTAGGTGTAAAACCCAAAAAAATAAACACAAAGTGATTTGCCATCCATCCTAAAAATGTGCTTAAAATCTTATAGAAAAATTTTAAATCAAGCTGACAAGTTAAAATGTAAAATTTCAATTGATAAATATTGAATTGGTGAGAAGTTCTTAGAAATCAATGTTATAAATAGAATGAATTGTTTATACTTTATTTTTAAGTTTCTTTTATTGTTAAACTTTGTGGTTCATTCTGATATGCTCAAAACCTATAATTCATTATCTGTCATAATTCTCTTTCTTTAGTGATATATTTTAACATGATTTAAATTTTTATAAAATAGAGTTCAAAATGTTTGTACCCCAGTCGTTTCCATGACCTTGCAGTCTTGACATTGTCAACGGAAATGTGCAGAGCCCCAGAAAGTTATTTATGATCAGCAACCTGCTCTACTAATTTTTTTTAGAACCATAGAATTGTTTAAATTGGAAAAGGCTTTTGAGATCATCAAGTACAACTGTTAACCTAGCATTGCCAAGTCTAACACTTCTTATATGTATGTATTTACCTCTGTATTCTCTCATCTTCCAGGTATTGAACCTATTTCTGGCCTTGCTGCTGAGCTCATTTAGTTCAGACAACCTTGCTGCTACAGATGATGATAATGAAATGAACAATCTCCAGATTGCTGTGGCAAGGATCCAGAAGGGAATAGATTTTGTCAAAAAAAAGATACAGGAGTTCATCCAAAAAGCCTTCGTTAGAAAGCAGAAATCTTTAGAGGAAATCAAAGCACTTGAAGAGCTAAACAATAAGAAAGACAGCTGCATTTCCAATCATACTGCTGTTGAAATAAGCAAAGATCTGAATTATCTGAAAGACGGGAATGGAACCACCAGTGGTGTGGGCACAGGCAGCAGTGTGGAAAAATACGCAATTGATGAAAATGATTATATGTCATTTATAAACAACCCAGGCCTCACTGTGACAGTGCCCATTGCTGTTGGAGAATCAGATTTTGAAAATTTAAATACAGAAGAATTTAGCAGCGAATCTGATATGGAAGAAAGCAAACAGGTAGGATTTTTCATATCTTAACAATTAAATTGTCATGCATTTTCATGTTTTAATTACATATTTAGAACTGTTTAAAAACTGTAATATCTTGTGTAAGTATATTTTATGTTTTAGAATTTTATGTAATTATATCTCAAGAAAAAAAATCACCCTATATGATGGTTTAGTAAAGGGTCATTAGAGTTTATATTTTTAGTACTTTGTTTATTAACATTTGGAAGATGTTTGGTTTTAAATACGATTATTTCTTTCACAGTTGTTGAGGTTTTAGGACTAGCACACATTTCATAAAGCATTCTTTCTGTAGTACCTACAATGCCATAAGAATTTCTAGAATAAGGGTAGAAGGCTAAGGACCAATCAAGAGTATACATACCCAAGCAAATATAAGTGGAGAAAAAATATTTTTTTTGATACTTAGGGTAGTTCTAAAAATTAACCCTGAGACATCACAAATCAGTAATGTATTCTGGATTATCTAAAAAGTTTTGTGAGTAATATTCGTATAGACTTTGGGTTCAGAGACCATTAATTAAAGTAATCCAGGTACCAAAGAATGTCATGGTAAAGAAGTATCTCAAGTTATGCTGGAGAGCAGAATGATCTTGTAATACAGATGCGTGTGGAAACAGCTTACTTGAAAGCTCTATGCTATTATTATTATGCAAAGTGACAGAAGCTGGTCTAAAAACCAAATGCCATGTGCTTTGAAATCTAAGTGGCTCAAATACCAGAAGTGATCATGAACAGGTGCTAATTGTATTCAAGGAAAACTTTGTTTGTTGGAGTAGTGATCAACAACAAGCTAATAAATGCATTATCAGAATATAATTATATTCAGTGCCATTAGAAATTAAGGAACTTCGAGGTTTAAGGGGTCAGGAACCATAGGTAAATTTGTTTTGAATTAGATTAGAAGCTGTGATGTTGTTTGATAACTCATTGATACACAGGGGTTTGTTTACCATAAAGAAAACTCTTCTATAAAGAAGCCCTGCATTCATGACTTTATCATAGCTGTACAGCTGCTATATTTGCAAATAATTATGTATTCCTCAGCGCTGTCAAACTATACCACATGAAATTAGGGGATAACCATGATCCAATGAATCAGAGTATGGGTCTTTTGCTAAAGAACATAAAGGAACATAAAGAGTGTGTGCTTATTTGCAGCTGCAAAGAATGTTGCTCTGTGTAACAACTGTAAGATGAAGAACAAGATATTCTATCACCAATTAATTTGCTTAGTTATGACACAGACTTTTTCAATGCAGATATATAAGACAGTATAGCAGTAGTGCTTATCCATGGCAATTTAAGAATATAAGAAATACAGGAATTGTAAAGTGGTGTAAGTTATGAGATCAATTAGTATCACAAAAAAACCCATTCAGAGTTTGAGCCTGAGAGTTCAGTATTTTTCATGAATGCTGATCTAATAAAAGTTGATTGTCATTTCCAATGAACTTTTAGCAAAGTCTTCTATGTCTTTTCATATATTCTGATTTTTTAAAATTATATTTTACTATACATTTACTGCTTTCCTTGTGGTTAGTTCTGTTTAATACAATCAAAAGTGCCTTGCTAGTAACTTCATTTTATGAAGTCACAAGCCTAGAAATTTTCTGTATATGTTACTTTTTAAAAGGTTTGTAATATGCATTAAGAAGTTGAGGGGCTTATAGTCTATGCAGATGCTAAATGTGTGTTTGCATGACATGTCATCCTCAGCAGCAGAACAACTTGGGAAGTTCCCATCCACACCTGGCTAGTGATCCCCTGGCAGTGTTTACCCCTTTCTCTGCCTCAGTGTTTGTGGGTCTGTGCTATAAGGCAGGTCACTGGTTGTGCCATAGGTATTTTTTGTTTATTTCTTCTTTAAGGTAGATTGAATGGCTCAGTTTACAGTGTACTGCTGTATATTCTATCAAAACAGCTGAGGACAAAACAAAATGCGATGCAAAGACAGAAACTCCTTTGCTTTCCAGGTGAATATGTGATATATGTACACAAGAAAAAGGAGTAAAAACCCTTGTTGTTGTGCTGAGAAGTTCTGAACACCAATTTCAAGGTGACTTTGACAAGTCAATTGCACTGTTCATCCCCATCTTTGCTTGGTTCAGGCATTATGCTTTTGTTTTCTAAGGCCATCCTGAAGTTTCTGGATGGTAATAAATCAAAAGAGATTTTGTGGGGTTTTTTTATGGACTTGTATCCATATGTCTTCAGGAAGAGAAATCAAATCCAAAAGTCCATATAAGCAATTTGAAAATGGAAATTTCGGGTGACTGTGGGAAATCCAGCAGTAACTGATAGATGGTGTTTATAACAGGAAATTGTGGAGAAATTTTCAGTGGGGTAAGGATAGGTTTAGCACTTCTGTGCAGCCTCAGTATTTCCTTACCATCGATACCATTGCAAAGCTGGAGCTATAACACTTCCCACAAATTCTGCTCACACACAGTGTTTGGCTCTGACATGTATTCATACAGTGCAAGTGTGCATATCGTGAGCAGTATCTAATCAGACAGTGCCCTGAAAATTGTGAGTGCTGTATTAATTGCACTTTCGGCTCTGGATTCCTTATTCCTTTAGGATGATTTCTAGGGAAAGGATAAAGTGGGGGGGTTTTTATTTTGTGTATAAAAATCCACTGGCTTTGGTAATATATGAACAGATGTTCTGGCATGTGACTGGAATTGGTGAAGGTTCCCAGTCTTCTCTGACCAAGTCAACAGTACTGTTGAATCTTTTGCTGCCTTCTGATTGTCTTTTAAGGAAGATAAAGAGTCCATTGTTGCAGTGTTTAAGTTACCTCTCTAGGACAGTACACCATCATTTGCTTTGTTTTGCCTCTCACGGTGTACCACTGAGACAACATTTCTGCTAGAAGGCCTGGTCTGCAAAAGGAGGGGTAAGAGATGGAGCAGAACTTTCCCTGCCTTAACTGTGGCAGTGCTTAGCATTTAAAATACTTTGAAGAGGTATCCCTTATTTAACATTTTATTTAACAACAGAGCTGTGGGAAGCTACATCTGCACAGGAACTATAAAATGATTCATTTTTTCTGGTGTCTTACTGACTCACTAACATTAAGAGCAGAATGATTATTTGAAGTCTGTCATGCCAAAAGTGGGGTAGGGGCTGTGTGCCCCTGAGGAATATGCCAGGAGCAGGTAATTACTATAGAAATTGTAATTGAGGGTGAGTGAGGAACAAATTGTAATATTTCCTGTTTTTATTATCAGATATACTATGGTACAAAATAACTCTAGACACAGAGCTTCTTTTGGAAGGCTAGTTCTTTTTCTTCCTGTTTGTTGGGTTTTTTTGTTTGTTTCATGAAAACACGTTCTAATTAATTTCCTAGTTAATAACTTCCCAAATCTGCCAGAACCTATTCTGAAATCTGGTTGCACCTTTCAGACCTAAACAAGATCTTTCTAATACATATCACTAGAAATTCGAGGAACTCTCTTTGGATGAAACAGGACAGTAATATTTATTAGATTATAAAGTTACCCAATGCTTTAGAGCAATAGTTGGCTGAAAGTACCTCAAAGAAGCGAACATTTCGTTGATATTTGAAGGTTTTTTAAATAATAATCAGAAAATAGAGGTGCAATACCCAATGAAATAATCATCACAAAAACCTCAAGATTTCTGTTCTGAAAATAAGATATTCAAGACCATTAACTTTGAAGATAATAAGAAAATTAGAAGTAACTAAAGGGGATAATTTGGTGGGTTTTAACATTAGCATTGTGGGTGCTGTTTCTATTATAAAATATGCTTCTAATCAGTAAAATGACTACACTATGGTAATCTTACCAAACATGACTCCTAACTATTGTATATTGTATGCCACTTAACAACTGTTCATTATATCTGATTCACAGCTTTATAAATAAAGTTTTATATTTCAACATGGAAAAATAATTTCAAATATATTCCTCAGTTACAGAAAGCTTATTTTACAACTAAAGAAGTGCATATACCTATAGGCCTCTATCATTCAAAATTCCAAAACCCTTTCTATCTACAGTATATATACAGTAAGTACAAATTCAGAATGGAGAAGTAAGGCTACTCAATTGACTTCTGAAATCACAGCAGATGATTTTGATAAAATTAAAAATATCCTTCATCATCTGATCTACTAAATTTTCAAAACAAGGAATAAGTTTAGTTTTCTGATTGGCTTCACTAGTGCCTTTGTGCCTCGGTGAAGTTAAAAAGACAAGAACACAGTCATTGCATTCCCAAAAGTTAAGCATTATCATTGGGCTTCAATAAATTTCTTAACCAAAACAGACTCAGTAGTATTTGATCAATTTGTTAGATGATTCTTTACCATGTTTAAAATGTCCAGCAAGCTACATTATCTTTTCTCAAACTGACGAATTCTGGGACAGTATCTTCAAAAGTCACAAATTATTTAATTTATGGACTAGCTGTGGATAATGATTTAAACCATATCTCTGGATACACTGATGTTCCACTGTAAGATACTGATACAATCCTCTTTTGAAACAATTATATAAAGATTATAGAGTCAGAAGTATATAGCATACTAAATCTAAACTAGAAACCTACACAATATGATAATTCATCACATTTAATCTGAATAGAAATTGAAGAAATTTATTTTCATTGAGATCTAGAAGTTCTATCATTATTAGAGGATGAAGGAAGAATGGGAAGCCATACAGCTTCAAAGTATTTTGCTTACTGTATGTATATATTTTTCAAATAAAAGAGATAATCACTTAGTCAATTAAATGAAGACTAGAACATGAAACAAACAAACCCCCTTAAAATTCTCATTAATATGCATTAAGCACTATATAAATACAGAAATAGTTTCCAAATCTGCTAACCATGTCTTTGTTAATTTTATTCATTCTATTTTTATTTATGCATCACAATTTCTGAGTGCAGATTACTAGTTCTAGCTTCTGCATTTCTAATTTCTCTAAAATAAACTAACAAGTTCTGTAGAAAAGTTTGTTGAATATTTCAGGTGGTATGTATTTCCCTTTTTCCAACTAATAATAAAATATTTAATAATAATGTTTTAATTGTGTTAAAGCCATGTTTGAATTAGAGATTCCAAAAAGAGGAAAACTAGTGATCCTGTGTCTTGAACTTCACTACCTACCATTCTTACTTCTCACAGGGGTAAAACCAAGCTGGAGCAATCAAGAATGCAGCTCTGGTGCTTTTTAACCAGGTAGAGCAACGTGTCACCACTTTCACACAGGTTACCTAAGCAAGTTATACATATATATGTATATATATATATAATCACTTTTTAATGGATTTTGACTGGCCTGCATGCTCTTCAGCTATGTACCTTCCCTATCCATTGCAAGACAGTAGAAACATGCACAGCTGCTCTCTGCTGAGTCACGGGACTCACATCACAGCATGGTCAGGTGGGATTGGCAACCCCAACATATATTTTTTAACTCTGCTAATGATTTTTCTGAATATTTAAATAAAGTTTTTAACAATAACTGCATGCTCTTCAGGTTTTGAAGTATGGATCATAAAAGTACTGGAATGTTATATGCTAAAGAAGCCAAAGAAAAAGGGAGCATGCATAGTTTTTAAAAAATAAAAACAACCCTTTTTGATTCAGCCCTTATAAATGTAAATTTTTAATGAAATGTGTTAAGTGATTTATGAAATGATTACTGCCATGACTTCAGCTCCTTGTTGAACAACATTTGAATTATTGCAGTAGCTACTTGCATAAAAATTACAGTGTTGTACTTTTAAAACTACAATGCACTGTAATGCAAATATTCAAAATGCTACAAACTGCACTGTATTCATTTGGACAGTGCATATCTTGAGTTTTATAAACTGAAAGCAGAGAAAACAGTTTCATAATTGCTAAAATGACAGGAAATAACTCTCCTTAAAGAACTCTCAAAGCAAAACATTTTACAAATCCTCTTTTCTCAAATATTAAACTCCTTCATAAATAGTGATTTTTTTGGAATGTGTTTCACAATAGCGGTCTGTAAATGAGTTGGGGGACTTTTGTGTAAATTAGAAAGATTATGGAGTAGTCAACATAATTTTTAAAAAAATTCCATATATATTTAACCTAACTTTTTTTCATTATAGGCAAACATGCCCTCCATCGATGAGTAAATTGGCAGAGCCTTCAGGAATAGGGACAGTAGAGGAATCAAAGTTATATGAAACTAAGGAGGTCAAATTATCTTAGTAAAACTAGGCATC